>NC_083729.1:74125060-74438667 GCF_028564815.1 Eubalaena glacialis | reverse complement strand
TCCTGGCCTGCCCCTAGCTTCTTCAGAACCATTTTTTTTTTTTAGATTCCATATATATGTGTTAGCATACGGTATTTATTTTTCTCTTTCTGACGTACTTCACTCTGTATGTCAGACTCTAGGTCCATCCACCTCACTACAAATAACTCAATTTTGTTTCTTTTTATGGCTGAGTATTATTACATTGTATATATGTTCTACATCTTCTTTATACATTCCTCTGTCAATGGACACTTAGGTTGCTTCCATGTCCTGGCTATTGTAAATAGTGCTGCAATAAATATTGTGGTACATGACTCTTTTTGAACTATGGTTTTCTCAGGGTATATGCCCAGGAGTGGAATTGCTGGGTCGTATGATAGTTCTCTTTTTAGATTTTTAAGGAACCTCCATACTGTTCTCCATAGTGGCTGTATCAATTTACATTCCCACCAACAGTGCAAGAGGGTTCCCTTTTCTCCACACCCTCTCCAGCATTTATTGTTTGTAGATTTTTTGATGATGGCCATTCTGACTGATGTGAGGTGATACCTCACTGTAGTTTTGATTTGCATTTCTCTAATGATTAGTGATGTTGAGTATCCTATCATGTGTTTGTTGGCAATCTGTATATCTTCTTTGGAGAAATGTCTATTTAGGTCTTCTGCCCATTTTTGGATTGGGTTGTTTGTTTTTTTGATATTGAGCTGCATGAGCTGCTTGTATATTTTGGAGATTGATCCTGTGTCACTTGCTTTGTTTGTAAATGTTTTCTCCCATTCTGAGTGTTGTCTTTTCATGTTGTTTATGGTTTCCTTTGCTGTGCAAAAGCTTCTAAGTTTTATTAGGTCCCATTTGTTTATTTTTGTTTTATTTCCATTTCTCTAGGAGGTGGGTCAAAAAGGGTCTTGCTGTGATTTATGTCATACAGTGTTCTGTCTATGTTTTCTCCTAAGAGTTTTATAGTGTCCAGCCTTACAATTAGGTCTTTAATCCATTTTGAGTTTATTTTTGTGTATGGTGTTAAGGAGTGTTCTAATTTCATTCTTTTACATGTAGCTGTCCAGTTTTCCCAGCACCACTTATTGAAGAGGCGGTCTTTTCTCCATTGTATATTCTTGTCTCCTTTATCAAAGGTAAGGTGACCACATGTTCATGGATTTATTTCTGGGCTTTCTATCCTGTTCCCTTGATCTATATTTCTGTTTTTGTGCCAGTACCATACTGTCTTGATTACCCTAGCTTTATAGTATAGTCTGAAGTCAGGGAGCCTGATTCTTCCAGCTCCATTTTTCTTTCTGAAGATTGCTTTGGCTCTTTGGGGTCTTTTGTGTTTCCATATAAATTGCGAAATATTTTGTTCTAGTTGTGTGAAAAATGCCATTGGTAGTTTGATAGGGGTTGCACTGAATCTGTAGATTGCTTTGGGTAGTATAGTCATTTTCACAATGTTGATTCTTCCAATCCAAGGACATGGTGTATCTTTCCATCTGTTTGTATCATCTTTAATTTCTTTCATCAGTATCTTATAGTTTTCTGCATACAGGCCTTTTGTCTTGTTAGGTAGGTTTATTCCTAGGTATTTTATTCTTTTTGTTGCAATGGTAAATGGGAGTGTTTCCTTAATTTCTCTTTCAGATTTTTCATCATTAGTGTATAGGAATGCAAGAGATTTCTGTGCATTCATTTTGTATCCTTGTACTTTACCAAATTCATTTATTAGCTGTAGTAGTTTTCTGGTAGAGTCTTTAGGATTCTCTATGTATAGTATCATGCCATCTGCAAACAGTGACAGTTTTACTTCTTCTTTTCCAATTTGGATTCCTTTTATTTCTTTTTCTTCGATGATTACTGTCGATAAAACTTCCAAAACTATGTTGAATAATAGTGGTGAGAGTGGGCAACCTTGTCTTGTTTCTGATCTTAGAGGAAATGGTTTCAGTTTTTCAATGATGTTGGCTGTGGGTTTGTCATATATGGTCTTTATTATTTTGAGATAAGTTCCCTCTATGCCTACTGTCTGGAGGGTTTTTATCATAAATCAGTGTTGAATTTTGTTGAAGAGTTTTCCTGAATCTATTGAGATTATCATATGGTTTTTATCCTTCAATAGTTCAATATGGTGTATCCCATTGATCGATTTGCGTATATTGAAGAATCCTTCCATTCCTGGGATAAACCCTACTTGATCATGGTGTATGATCCTTTTAAGGTGCTGTTGGATTCTGTTTGCTAGCATTTTGTTGAGGATTTTTGCATCTATGTTCATCAGTGATATTGGCCTGTAGTTTTCGTTCTTTGTGACGACTTTTTCTGGTTTTGGTATCAGGGTGATGGTGGCCTAGCAGAATGAGTTGGGGAGTGTTCCTCCCTCTGCTATATTTTGGAAAAGTTTGAGAAGGATAGGTGCTAGCTCTTCCCTAAATGTTTGATAGAATTTGCCTGTGAAGTCATCTGGTCCTGGGATTTTGTTTGTTGGAAGATTTTTAATCACAGTTTCAATTTAAGTGCTTGTAGTTGGTCTGTTTATATTTTCTACTTCTTCCTGGTTCAGTTTCGGAAGGTTGTGCTTTTCTAAGAATGTGTCCGTTTCTTCCAGGTTGTCCATTTTATTGGCATGTAGTTGCTTGCAGTAATCTCTCATGATGTTTGTATTTCTGCAGTGTCAGTTGTTACTCTCCTTTTTCATTTCTAATTCTGTTGATTTGAGTCTTTTCCCCTTTTTTCTTGATGTGACTGGCTAATGGTTTATCAATTTTTTTTATCTTCTGAAAGAACCAGCTTTTAGTTTTATTGATCTTTGCTGTTGTTTCCTTCGTTTCTTTTTTATTTATTTCTGATCTGATTTTTATGGTTTCTTTCCTTCTGGTAACTTTGGGGTTTTTTTGTTCTTCTTTCTCTAATTGCTTTAGGTGTAAGGTAAGGTTGTTTGAGATGTTTCTTGTTTCTTGAGGTAGAATTCTATTGCTATAAACTTCCCTCTTAGAACTGCTTTTGCTACATCCCATAGGTTTTGGGTCATCCGGTTTTCATTGTCATTTGTTTCTAGGTATTTTTTGATTTCCTCTGTCTTCTTCAGTGATCTCTTGGTTATTTAGTAGTGTACTGTTTAGCCTCCAGTTGTTTGTATTTTTTACAGTTTTTTTCCCGTAATTGATATCTAGTCTCATAGCATTGTGGTCGGAAAAGATACTTGATACAATTTCAATTTTTTTAAATTTACCAAGCCTTGATTTGTGACCTAAGATAGGATCTATCCTGAAGAATGTTCCATGAGCACTTGAGAAGAAAGTGTATTCTGTTATTTTTGGATGGAATGTCCTATAAATATCAATTAAGTCCATCTTGTTTAATGTGTCATTTAAAGCTTGTGTTTCCTTATTTATTTTCATTTTGGATGATCTATCCATTGGTGAAAGCGGGGTGTTAAAGTCCCCTACTATGATTGTGTTACTGTCGATTTCCCTTTTTATGGTTGTTAGCATTTGCCTTATGTTATGAGGTGCTCCTATGTTGGGTGCATAAATATTTAAAATTCTTACATCTTCTTCTTGGATTGATCCCTTGATCATTATGTAGTGTCCTTCTTTGTCTCTTATAACAGTCTTTATTTTAAAGTCTATTTTGTCTGATATGAGAAGTGCTACTCGAACTTTATTTTGATTTCCATTTGCATGGAGTATCTTTTTCCATCCCCTCACTTTCAGTCTGTATGTGCCCCTAGGTCTGAAGTGGGTCTCTTGTAGACAGTATATATATGGGTCTTGTTTTTTTATTCATTCAGCCAGTCTGTGTCTTTTGTTTGGAGCATTTAATCTATTTACATTTAAGGTAATTAGTGATATATATGTTCCTATTACCATTTTCTTAATTGGTTTGGTTTGTTTTTGTAGGTCTTTTCCTTCTCTTGTTCTTCCTGCCTAGAGAAGTTCCTTTAGCATTTGTTGTAAAGCTGGTTTGGTGGTGCTGAATTCTCTTAGCTTTTGCCTGTTTGTAAATGTTTTAATTTCTCTGTCAAATCTGAACGAGATCCTTATTGGCTAGAGTAATCTTGGTTGTAGGTTTTCCCCTTTCATCACTTTAAATATGTCCTTCCACTCCCTTCTGGCTTGCAGAGTTTCTGCTGAAAGATCAGCTGTTAACCTTATGTGGATTCCCTTGTATGTTATTTGTTGCCTTTCCCTTGCTGATTTTAGTAGTTTTTCTTTGTATTTAATTTTTGGTAGTTTGATTAATATGTGTCTTGGTGTGTTTCTCCTTGGATTTATCCTGTATGGGACTCTCTGCTCTTCCTGGACTTGATTGACTATTTCCTTTCCCATATTGGGGAAGTTTTCAACTATAATCTCTTCAAATATTTTCTCAGTCCCTTTCTTTTTCTCTTCTTCTGGGACCCCTATAATTCGAATGTTGGTTCATTTAATATTGTTCCAGAAGTCTCTGAGAGTGCCCTCAATTCTTTTCATTCTTTTTTCTTTAATCTGCTCTGCGGTAGTTATTTCCACTATTTTATCTTCCAGGTCACTTAGCCGTTCTTCTGCCTTGTTCATCATTGTTTGTTTGCTCTTTAGTTCTTTTCAGTCCTTGTTAAACAATTCTTGTATTTTCTCCATTCTATTTCCAAGATTTTGGATCATCTTTACTATCATTACTCTGAATTCTTTTTCAGGTAGACTGCCTATTTCATCTTCATTTGTTTGGTCTGGTGGATTTTTACTTTGCTCCTTCATCTGCTGCATATTACTCTGTCTTCTCATTTTGTTTAACTTGCTGTGTTTGGGGTCTCCTTTTCACAGGCTGCAGGCTTGTAGTTCCCGTTGTTTTTGGTGTCTGCCCCCAGTGGGTAAAGTTCATTCAGGGGGTTGTGTAGGCTTCCTGGTGGAGGGGACTGGTGCCTGCCTTCTGGTGGATGAGGCTGGATCCTGTCTTTCTGCTGGGCAGAACCATGTCCCATGGTGTGTTTTGGGGTGTCTTTTAACTTAGTATGATTTTAGGCAGCCTCTCTGTTAATGGGTGTGGCTGTGTTCCTATCTTGCTAGTTGTTTGGCACGGGGTGTCCAGCACTGGAGCTCACTGTTTGTTGAGTGTAGCTGGGTCTTAGCATTGAGACGGAGATCTCTGGGTGTGCTCTTGCTGATTGATATTACATGGGGCTGGGAAGTCTCTGGTAGTCCAATGTCCTGAACTTGGCTCTCCCACCTCAGAGGTTCAGGCCTGACATCTGCCAGAGCTCCAAGACACTTTGGGAAGTCTGACGTCTTTTGCCAGCATTCAGTAGGTGTTCTGTAGGAGTTTTTCCACATGTAGATGTATTTTTGATGTATTTGTGGGGAGGAAGATGATCTCCATGTCTTACTCCTCCACCATCTTGAAGGTCCTTCTCATCAACTCTTATTACCCACATGTGCTGGAGATGAATTCTGGTTCTGCTCTAAACCAGGTGCTTTCAAACTATTGTGCATTACAACTACCTGGGGTGTTTTGAAAGTCCACCATGACCAAACTGAACCCCCTATGAATAAAATCAATTTCTCTGACAGTAGGACCCAGGTATCAATCCATCTTTTTGAAGCTTCCCAGGTGATTCCAATGCACAGTCATGTTTGGAAACCAGGGCTTTAACCAACCCTTCCAAAAAACAATAATGTACAAATGAACAACTGAGGATCTTGTTAAACTGTAGATCCTGAGCATTATGTGTTGAGCAAGACTCCAGAATCCACTTTCCAAAAGGCTCCCAGGGAATGCTGATACTCTAGGACCACACTTTGAGTAGCAAGCTCTAAATTGAAACAATACTGACTGCTCAATATCTTTACGGATTGTAAGACACAGCTTGTTACTTATTTCCCTTATCCAATATGACCTCAAAGAACATATTTGTCTTAGTATTAGCCTTCCTACTCCCCCAAATTTACCTTTAAAAATAAGCAAGAATGTGAGATGCATGATGAATTTCACAGTCAAATATAAATGGATTAGGTTGGATTATTCCTGTGCCTTACCCTCTCCTGTGGTGCTGACATTTGCATGTACATACATGGCAATCAAACACTATCTCTGCCAGGGCAGCCCCAGGCAAGTTTTCTAAGAAATCTGTACACTTCTCCAGGGTTTTAACTGGATTTCCAGATGAATGACATCAGGGAGGGCTCAGAGAAATAAAACCATAGATGTTTGTTGTACAGTGTAAGGTGGGGAAAGTGATCAGCTGTTTACACAAAGGAACTAATCAAATTTAGATTCAACTCATCTCCATGTCCTGCATCTCTGAAGTTAACAACATTTATGATTTTGAGGCCATTTCCAATGGAAGGAAATGTGCCCAGCACAATAGAGGGCAGAGTGCTGAATCAGCCACTGCAGTGCTCACTGGCTGCTTTATAGCACAAGGCTTGGTTTATCTCTAGCAGGAAATATGAGTCCACCGATAGCAAAGACTACTTACTCTATCAGCTTCTCTGTAGCCTTTAATCAAGCTGGGATCCCAGCATGTAAGTCCAGATCTTCAAATCCTTCCAACAGAAACATGGGCACCCATAAATCCTTAATTCACAAAGGCTGTTTTCTTCGGGAAGTGCTGAGGGTAAGATTCTGCTATTATAGAACTTCTCAGTAACAAATAAATGCACCATTTTATTCAATCCATGAGGACACCTAGTTAGGAGATGAATGCAGAGCTTTACATGGGAAAAGCAGGAATTAAAATGATATCACTTCTGGCCTTTTACATAAGCCTTCTACCAATTATGATCTTGTAGTCATTTCCTCTTTAAGGTTTATGAAGGTTAATGAAATACCTTGGGAAGAGAGAAGAGAAAGAAAAACGAGAGAACTCAGGGTGTAGGGGAGTATGGGCAAAAAGCTACAAAGATTTCTCCAAAAAGTGACTTTCACCTTTTCAAAACTATACTGGCACAGTAAGTATAAATGAGGCCCCAATAGCAAAATGAACAAAGAAAACTCATGTAGCAAGAGTAGCAGTCATCAGACAATAGTAGAGTTGGTTTTGCTTTTTGCCCCTTTTTTCTAGGCCAGAGATGATTAACCCAGAGTTCTTGGGCAGGCAAAGGATCCCTAGATGGATTTCAGGGGATATATTAATCTCAGAATTTAGGTACCAAATTATGTGTGTATAGCATCTTTTTTTCTGGGAAAAGTTTCCATAGGTTTCATCAAATCTTAAAATAGTCCATGAATCTATGAACTAGAAAAGTTTAAGAACTATGCAGTCATTCATTCCAAAAATATTTACTCAGCCCCTACTATGTGTCTGGCACTGAGGATACAGCAGTGAACAAAACAGACAAATATCTCTACAGAGGAAAATAAAGCAGCGAAGACGAACAGTGAAAGCCAGTGTTTTAGAGTTATAATTTAAAATCATATTGGCAGGGTAGGCCTTACCTAGTGGGTACCAGTTGAGCAAAGACTAGAGGGGTCAGGAGAACAAGACATGAACATATCTGGGGCAAGAACCTTCCAGACAGAGGTAATTGCAGATATAAAATACCCTGAGGCAGGAGCATACCTGACAAGTTCGAAGAGTGGCAAGGAGGCCAGTGTGCCTGGAGCTGAATGCAGAAGACAGAGAGTGGAAAATATTATCTCAGAGAGGTAAGGGGGAGGGGGCCTCATGTGCGGCAGCTGTAGGCCACTGTGATGATTTTGGCTTTTACTATAGATAAATGGAAACCACTGGAGGGTTTTGAGAAGGCAGTGATTCACTCTTACTTACATTTTTTTCAGGATCACCCTGGTTATTGTGATGAGATTAGAATTGGAGAAAGGATGGCAAAGGCAGAAGCAGAAAGAGCCATTAGGGAGTTTTTGTAAAAATTCAGATGAGACATGATGGAAACTTAATAGTGATGGGAGATGGTGAAAAGCAGTTACTTCCTAGATATATTTTTAGTGTAGAGCCAACAGGATTTGCTAATGGATCATATATAGAATGTGAGAGAAAGAGAACTTCAAGATTTTTTAAATAAAGCACTAGCACAGAGTTGTCTTTGATGGATGTTGAAAAATTAGGAAGGGGGGTTGATTAAGAATTCAGTTTTGAAATGGTAAGTTCAGGAAGCCAATGAAATATTCAAGTGTTGACGTTCAGTAGGTAGTTGGACATAGAAGAATGAAGGTCAAGGGGAAGATTTGAGCTCAAGATATAAATCTGGGGATCAACAAGTATACAGATGATATTTGTCCTATTAAATATGTTGATCTTATCCTGGATAAGATCACTAAGGAAGTGGGTGTAGATGTAAGAAAAGGTCCAAACACTGAGGCCTGGAGCACTTCAGAGTTAAAAGATCAGGGAGATGAAAATGAACTAATAATATATAAGCAGAAATATATAATAATATATAAGCAGAAAAAAAAACTTTTTGAATAAAATGTATCATTATATTTTGGCTGTTAATTTCAGAATCACTCCGACCAACCAGTTTGCTCCCTGGCAAAGCCAATTTTGGCAATGCTGTCAATTAGCTCTTACAGCAGCAGTCTTGTTTATTTACAAGGAGAGCTAACTCCAAGTGCCAGTTCACCAAGTTCATTCGAGGGCAAAAGAGAATCACAGTGCTTGGAGACTTAATTTTAGATATACCTATCTACTGTCTTAATGGCCAAACTCCAGGACGTAGCTGTTGTTTTTTTTAACATTTTTATAGAGATGTAATTCACATACCATAAAATTCACCCAAACTGTATAATTCAATAGTTTTTAGTACAGTCACAGAGTTGTGTAACCATAAGCATAATTTAAGTTTAGAACACTTTTATCACCTCCAAAAGATATTCCTTTTAAAAGCAGTCACTCCCCATTTCTCCCCTTGCCCCAGCTATAGACAACTGCTAATCTACTTTCTGTCTCTAGATGTGCCTCTTTTGGATGTTTCATTTTAGTGGAAGCATACAATATGTGGTCCTTTTTGACCAGTATTTTTTCATTTAGCATAATATTTTTTAAGGTTCATCCATGTTGTGGCATGCATCAGTATTATTGACAAATAATATTCCATTGTATGGATATACCACACTTGTTTATCTATTCATCAGCATATGGACATTTACATTCTTTACAATTTTTGGTTATTGTTAAAAATGCTGTTACAAACATCCATCTACAAGTTTTTTATGCAGACATATATTTTCATTTCTCTTGGCTTATACCTAGGAGTCAAACTAAAGGGTCATATGCAAACTATATTTAGAAATTTGAGGAACTACCAAACTATTTTCCAAAGTAGCTGCACCATTTTACATTCTCAACATCAATGAATGAGGGTTCCAATTTGTTCTTATCCTCTCCAACACTTATTATTATCCATCTTTTTGATTATAGCCATCCTAGTGGGTTTTGATTTGCATTTCCCTAGTGACTAGTGATGTTGAGCATCTTTTCAGGTACTTATACACAACTTGCAAGTCTTCTTGGACAAAGGTCTGCTCAAATTTGTGGTATTAAAATAAAAGTTTAATTTTATTAGTCTCTAGTTCTTAGCACATAGCTACTAAAACCCTTGGAATCTCCACAGTGATGAGGATCTTTGTAGACTAATGAGGTGGCTGCAGGCTAGGAGCCCCCCAGTAGCTTCAGGATGGGGGCTAACCCCAAGAAAACACCAAGGCATGATTAGAAAGTTGAAAATTTCAGCCCTACTCCTGACCTCCTGGGAGGTGAGAGGGACTGAAAGTTGAGTTCCCAGTGATTTAATGAATCATGCCTATGTCATGTAACCTCCATAAAAAACCCATTAACAATGAGGTTCAGAGAACTTCTGAGTTGGTGAACACAGCCATGTGTCAGGAGGGTAGTGTACCCCAACTCCACAGAAGGATAGAAGCTCTCGTGTTCAGGACCCTTTGGGATCTTTTCCCATGATCCTCTTCAACTGGCTGTGTACCTGCATCCTTTATAACAAACTGGTAAATGTAAGTAAAGTATCTTCCCAAGTTCTATGAGCCATTCAAGCAAATTATCAAATTTGAGGAGGGGGTTGTGGGAATCCCCAGTTTATAGGTGATTGGCCAGAACTATGGGTGGCTCAAGACTTGTGATTAATGTCTGAAGTGGGGACATTCCGTGGGACTGGATCCTCAACTTGTGGGATCTGGTGCTAACTCCCTGTAGGTAGTGACAGAATTGAGTTGAATTGTTGGACACCCAGTTGGTATCAGAGAGTTGGAGAATTGGTTGTTGGTGTTGGAAAATATCCCACATAGTCTTTGCTCATTTTATAATTGCAGTATTTGTCTTTTCATGATTGAGTTTGTACAGTTATTTATATATTCTAGATACAAGTCTATTATCAGGTACATGATATGCAAACATATTCTCCCATTGTGTGAATTGTCTTCACTTTCTGGATGGCATCATTTGAAGCATAAAAGTTTCCAATTTTGATGCAGTCCATTCATCTATTTTTTTCTTTTGTCACTGTTGTGTAGTGGTTTGATATGATTTCAAATCCACTTGTTTTTGACAAAAAAAAAAAATTGTTTTTAAGACTAAAGTTGTTTCTAAGAATGAAGTTTTTGCTTTGATATAAAAGTGAAATTGAGTGTCAGGAGGTCATCATCCACATCTGTGGTTGCTTATAAGAACTAAGCAGCTCAGCGGCTATGGGGCACCACTGGGGGCTTATTAATAAGAACATAGGAAGGAGCAACTTTGGAGAGGGGACATTTAGACTATAAACTCAGAGTCTGTGAGCACTATCCCAGAGTGTTTAATTTGGGGAAGGCTACCCTTTGCTGACCTAAATAGCTCTCTGGAGAACTTGGGGCACTAGTTTCTGCTGAGGTAAAGGAAACTCTTTTACCAGTAGTGGCGAAAGCCATGCAGATGTCCCTCAAGAAGATCATCTTGCCCACCAACACCAGCACCTTTGTTCCCTAGCAACTTGCTCTAGCAACAAGGGACTTTTGTTTTTGTAGGCAGCTGGACGTCAGCTCTTGGTTGGTTAAGCTGCTTCTCCGGAGAAGTAACTCAACTAAATTTGGACTTGCTTTCTTTCATCTCCCCTTCCCTGGAACAATAGTGTGATTAATCTATCATTGATTTGGAGTATGTCATTTTTTATTGACTTATTAAAAGACATTATCCTAGATGCTATTGGCTTATGAAAGTATTATAATTCCTGCAGTGAACCTGTGTTAAATAAAACATTGGCAAAGGCAATCAGTTTCTGAGAATAATTTGTCTCAAAACAAAAAAGTCACATATGCTTTTGATGTGTCTAAGAAACCAATCCCTAACCCAAAGTCACAAAGATTTACTCCTATGGTTTTTTTTCTACACGTTTTACAGTTTTAACTCCTACACTTAGGTCTATGATCCATTTTGAGTTAACTTTGCATGTGGTGTAAGGGAAGGGGCGTCTATTGACCATTTTAAAGATATTCCATTTATCTTAATCATTGCTAACCAAAAAAGTCAAATATTTGCAACTTGGTTCCCAAATCCTATATCTAGTTTTCAGCAAGAGCAATCAACTAAGACCAGTTACATGTCCTGCAACAGAGATAGAATGAGAATCTAAGTTTGAGGTCAGGAAACTGGGATGTGATCACCATTGCATGGGTTGTAATGTAAAGGGTTGCATATCACCTTGATACCTTCAGCTATTCTTGTTGGTTCTCTTTCGTGAAAGGCAGAATGAGAAAAGATCCAACTCTCCTCCTTCCAGTGAAGATCAAAGAAAATTATGAATATAAAAAGCTTTTGAAAAGTGAGCCATTGTAAAAGTGTATTCACAATAATCAGAATTTCGCCAAAGCCTCTCTCTTAAAACCATAAAGCTGCAGACAGCAAAAGACCACAGGAGACCTCACTGAAAGTTATCTTGACTGATCCTTCTCTACACGGCTCACACAGATGAGCAGGTTCAAGGAGTTCCTTCCCTAGGAAATGCTGATGCAGAACCAGGCTTGGGAATCATAGGCTGTCTGACCTAACCACGGGACTGCTCTGAGGATTATAGTTATCATCTATGTCCATAAAGAATCTAGCAAATACTGACAGGTGCAGCCTGACTTTAAATGATAAAGATTGCATGAAAGACATTAACCTTGTCAGTCAAAAGAAGAAGAAAAAGACCAAAAAAAAAAAAAAAAAAAAAAAAAAGTGGGCTTCCCTGGTGGCGCAGTGGTTGAGAGTCTGCCTGCTAATGCAGGGGACGCGGGTTCGAGCCCTGGTCTGGGAAGATCCCACATGCCGCGGAGCAACTAGGCCCGTGAGCCACAACTACTGAGTCTGCGCGTCTGGAGCCTGTGCTCCGCAACAAGAGAGGCCACGATAGTGAGAGGTCCGCGCACCGATGAAGAGTGGCCCCCGCTTGCCGCAACTAGAGAAAGCCCTCGCACAGAAACGAAGACCCAACACAGCCAAAAATAATAAATTAATTAATTAATTAAAAAAAAGTATTCATTTTCTCTTAAATTACCTGTGTGTTTGATGAAAAAGCAATACATACTCTGTAAGCACAATAACTGACGTTGACAAGAAGCTACATTAATAACTTGGTGGAGCCCCAATATTTAAAAGTATCATCCTTAACGAACAATGTTTAGAAACCAGCTCCCCAAAGATACAAAAGAGTCCCTGAAGATCATGCTGATAGAAAACATCAAGAGCAAACATCTTAGAGCTGCTCCCACACAAATAACCTCCCCAGCTCAAATCCATACCGTGTCTGATTCTTGATTCTTACTGAAATGGTTTGTTTCTTACACTTTCCTCTCATGTCCTTATTAAGACTGTCAACTCTTTGAAGACAGAATCTAGATTTTCTCTTCTCTTGCACCTCTGGTAGCATCTTGCCCATGGTAGGCATTTGATCAGTAGTTGAAGAAGCAGGAGAAAATCTAGCTCATAGAACATCACGATAAGGTATAAAGGGAAATATGCAACTTCTTTTTGGAGAAAATTGTGACTTCTAAATGCATATTGGAAGAGATAATTCTATGGCTATAGAGTGGGAGTAAAATTTGTCAAGGTAGTCACTTCACCTTATGCAGAATACTTTTGTGGAGCTGGTTTATGGTATTTTAGTTTTTCTTCTATGGTTGAGTCAAAGATACCCCCTCCCCCACCCAAACCCATCTCCAATAAAAATCAAGTATTCTGTCTGTTAAAACCTGTGACCCAGGTCTCATTAACACTCACTCTAGTTCAGTGCCACAGCCCATCTAGTTGCACCTCAGAGTTTCTAATCATGGTTTGGGGATGACTACCTGACGGTAAAATATTTTGTTCCTTGCATTTGGAAAACAGATTTGATTAGTGAAACTCAGTTGATATGGATGATGCACATCTGGGTGTGCACTCATTCACATACACAGGCACATACTTACATTATTAATAGAAGTGACTTTTAAAAATTTTTTATTTTATTTTATTTAAAAATCTTTTAAAATTTCCATACAATTTTTAAAGGTTACTTACAATTTATGGTTATTACAAAACATTGGCTATATTCCCTGTGTTGTAAAATACATCCTTGAGCCTATCTTACACCTAATAGTTTGTGCCTCCCACTCCCCCACCCCTATATTGATTTGTTTTTTGTAAATGAGAAAAAATCTACCGTATGTCAGCCCTACCTCTCCCTGAACACACACTTTTTTGGAGACTTATCTCTTCATCTACTGGCCAAGAGTGAGCAAATACCATTTATTGTACCATTCTGGTATAAAGTACAGCGAAGTAGACCTATCAGAAATACACTAATAAAAAAAAAAGAAAGAAAGAAAGAAATACACTAATAATAGCTAGCTCTGATTGCAATCCGGGAGAGAATGTGTATTCCTGTTCATGTTAAGTTTCCTTTGTTGTTCTCAGGCCTTTGGACCCTGACCTACCCAAAACTATGGAGTCTCCCTATCCTGCCTGGCAATTTGAATTCTAACCACAAGCTTAGCTCTCTTAAATCATTAGGCAAACCACCAGGACTGAGGCAAGTTGGCACCACTTACTTTCTTCTGTTTGTTGATCATTTAGAGTTTTTTATTAGGGCATTTGCACTTCTTCAGAAAAAAAGAATCTCACTTGCACACGAGCCTGTGATGAATGTCCATCTCTGGAGTTGACGGGGCTCAGAGGCCAAGCGAGAGGCCTAAACGTGTGCTCCTGAATTGCAGGGTCGGCACTGATGGACCCCACTGAACACAGCCACCACCACCTCTGTATGTCGCCGCCGTAGCCAGCAACTTCTGCTCCCCATTCCTCATTTTGGACCATCTGCCTTGGCTGAAGGCCCAGGTGTTTCTGAAATGTTCTGTTTGTTTTCTAAAATGGTTTTCTGGATCTCCCACAGAAAGACTTCCAGAACATTCCCTTTCCATTCTTTCTCTCTCCCCTCTCTGCTTTAAAAGCAGGCTATGATACCTTTCCAATTTTACTGCTGTCCATAAATTCTGCTCCATGAACCTGGGGAGCAAGCCTTTGGCTGCCTTGGGTTTGCTACTGCCATTTGTTCTGACCCAGAGACCTCCCACAGTGGGGTGAATTTGATTCCTGGAAGAGGCTGCACCAAGTCCTTCTATGATTTATCTCTACCTTTTGAAGTGAGGGGTTGGCAGTTAAAATGCTTCAAGTTTCTCCCAGCTGCTGGTACCCAGTCGCCATCATGCCTGGGGACATTACTGAACCATTAGCTACCCACAGTTTCAGCCTTTAAATGTGTCTTAATCATCCTTTGTTTCTTTGGTACAACCAGGAGGATGTGTGTGTGTGTATGTGTGTGTGCATGAGCAGGAATGCCTCACACACCCTGCAGGATGTGGGAAGGGAGCCAGGAAGAGGGTGTAGAGTATCATTCTTTAGCATCTGTCCCTCAAAACTGCTCTAGTTTTTTCTGATTTGTTCCCATAGGAGTAAAAAAAAGGAAAAAAATAATGTAGTCAAATAGAGGATTCCTGCAACAGAAGCAAAAGAACTTGTGACATTTCTTTGTCTCTTTTCTTATTCCCACTCCCCACCCAGTTGGAAATTTCCAGGTAATGTGCCTTTTTGAGATTCAGAGTCTGGGGATGGGGGTGGGGTGTGCACAAGTATGTATTGAGTTGGGAACAATGCTAATTTTTTTTTTTGGCCACACTGCATGGCTTGTGGGATTTTACTTCCCCGACCTGGGTCCTCGGCAGTGAAAGCGTGGAGTCCTAACCAGTGGACTGCCGGGGAATTCCCAGGAATAATGCTAAATTTTCTATAAAGCTCTGTAACTCTCAAGTATTCAGTGTGAATATCTCCATTCCTCTCCCACTCCAGTGCATTTTCTTGACTTCAAGACTTCATCTCTCGTGAATTAAAATGTGCATAGAGGGACTTCCCTGGTGGCACAGTGGTTAAGAATCCGCCTGCCAATGCAGGGGACACGGGTTTAAGCCCTGGTCCGGGAAGATCCCACATGCCACGGAGCAACTAAGCCCGTGTGCCACAACTACTGAGCCTGCACTCTAGAGCCCGTGTGCCACAACTACTGAAGCCTGCATGCCTAGAGCCTGTGCTGTGCAACAAGAGAAGCCACTGCAATGGGAAGCCCACGCGCCACAGCGAAGAGTAGCCCCCACTCGCCACAACGAGAGAAAGCCCGTGTGCAGTAACGAAGACCCAACGCATCCAAAAATAAATAAATAAATACATATTTTTTAAATGTGCATAGAGTCGTCTCTTAGCAACTACTTGAACACAGCACCTTATAAATCCTCATTTTAAAACTATAGCTTGATGATGTGATAAAACACAAATACATTTCCTGTAAAAATGTTTTCTAAATAAGCAAGTACATCTTCTGGAGCAAATTAATTAAAAATGATTATTTAAGCAAAATGTAACATGTTTTCAAATCTTTGAAATGTAAAAAGCAGAGCTCTATAGGGGTTGGGGATACACAGGCGTAGGCATTTGTTAAAACATGTTCATTTCACTGTGTATAAATTTTACATAAAAATAATGGTAAACAAATATCAAACGCTAGATAATGATTTGCATGCTGAAGTAGTCAAGGGTGAAGTCTACTGATATCTGTAACTTACTTTGAAAAGTTTCAAAACACAGGATGAGTAGATATGTGATAAAGCAAATATAGAAAAATGATGATTGTAAAATTGAGGTGGTGGGTATATGGATGCTCACCTTACAACTTCTTCAACTTTTCTGTAGGTCAAAAAGTTTTCATAATAAAATGCAGATGTGGGAGCAGGCAGGCACAGGACTTGGAATTGGGAGATTTGGGTCCAAGTCCCAGTGTGGCATGAATGAGCTATAAAACGTGGCCGAGGCTTTAGACTTCAATGGATTTTGGTTTCCTCATCAATAAAATGAGAATCTCAAATGTGTTTTTTTGTGTCTGATAATCTATTATTTTATGAAACAAACATGGATCCAATGGTCAGAAGGCTTCAATTCATAGGAATCTTGGGCTCTAATTTATTGAATTTATGTAGTCCAAAGGAAACATTGAAAATCATATTATCCAACATTTCACCAGTAGGAAAGGTCTAATGTGCCTTTTTGATCATTTCATCTCTCCCAGTGCAAACTTCTCATCTGGTGCCAAGAGCAGATGCCAGAAACACAGAGGGTAGAAATAACCTCTCCAAAGCTGGAGAGGCTAGTAAAAATTGGTCTGGATAACTTGAGAGAACACAATTAGACTGCTGTCCCATGGTGTTCTACCCAAACTATTTTGATGTGATTGTACATCTCACAGCCCTTTCAGAGCCCTCAGCCCTGGAATCCCACATCTGGGCAGAACAGGTAGTCACCTATGGGATGAGTATTTGAGGCCACCTGAAGGTGGGCCTTCCTTCTCACTCCTCTTTTTACCCCCAAACCACATCCCCCATTCCCAGGTCAAAATATCTGCCTTATGAGTTAATCATTTGATTGAAGGCTATGTTTCTTATTAAAAATGCAACGACTCCTGGTGGGTAACACATCCAACTATAGTAGCCATTCACACCACACTGTTAATGACTATCTTAGTCTGTTTGGGCTGCTATAACAGAGTAACTTAGATGGGGTGGCTTATAAACAACAGAAATTACTTTCTCACTGTCCCGGAGACTGGAAATCCATGATGAAACCACTGGAAGATTCATTGTCTAATGAGACCCACTTCCTGGTTCATAGATGACCATGTTTTCCCTGTGCCCTTACATTTTGGAAGAGATAGGAGAGTTTTCTGGGGTCTCTTTTATAAGGGAACTAATCTCCTGCTTAAGGGCTTCACTCTCATGACCTAATCACCTCCCAAAGGCCCTGCCACCTACTATGATCACATTACGTGTTAGGATTTAACATATGAATTTTGGGGGTACACAAACATTTATTCACAGCGATGACCTTCAAACCCTTTCCAGATATCACTTGGTAGTGGAAAGAGAAGAACTATTGTGAGAGTTTTCTTCCCTCCCACAATACTCTTCTCCTAACTTCACACTGCAGTTAAAACTCACCTTTAAGCCTGAAATGGAACGTACAAAGCATCCTTACTAAACCCATCTGAAAGCCATTTATTTTCTCTTTTATTTTATTCCTTTCTTCCTTAATTCACTCAACCAACTAAAGTTTATTAAGCATCCATAACTTATAGGGAACTATACTAGGTACAGAGGATACAGTGCAGAATAAGAGCAATATGGTCCTTGCCATTGAGGGAATGATAGTCTCACCTGGTGATCTGGGACTTTCCTGGCTTTAGCATTGAAAGTCTCATGTCCTGGGAACTCCTTCAATCCTGGGCAGACCAAGACAGTGGGTCACCTTAGTCTGATGCATAAATGATAATACATAAGTTATAATGCAATTATAGTTGTCTGAGGATTGTAGAGGTGCTCTGAGTATGTAAAATGAGAGAACCCCACTTGTGAAGTCATAGAAGGCTCCTCTGAATTCGCAGGCTTGTGAGCTGAGATTTAAACGATGGGACTGTGAGGGAATTCCAGGGAAAGAAAAATCACATTCAAAGGCTCTGAGGTGAGAAACACTGTGGCAGATCTGAGAAATTTAGGATGATCTTATGTCTTGGTTTGCCTGGAAGTGTCCTGGTTATAGCCTATTGCCCTGGCCTAATTAATCATGACCCCTTTCACTCTCACAAGTGTCTTGGTTTGAAAAATGACCTACATGTTCACCCCAGAGAAACTCTAAGATGTCCCTGTGGCTGGAACAGAGGGATCCAAGAGGTGCAAATGAGGCTGCTGAGGTGTCAGAAAACCAACTTTTCAGGGTCTCGAGGAAGATTCCAAAAATTTGGGATATTACGTGTATATCCCTAAGAAATACGTGTACACCTGAAACTAATATAATATTGTAAATCAGCAATACTTCAATATTTTAAAAAAAGAAATATGGGAACAGTGA
Organism: Eubalaena glacialis; assembly: GCF_028564815.1. NCBI lineage: Eukaryota > Metazoa > Chordata > Mammalia > Artiodactyla > Balaenidae > Eubalaena > Eubalaena glacialis. The sequence continues at coordinate 74,420,315 of NC_083729.1, read as the reverse complement.
GAAGAGTCATACACAGAGAAATATCATGATCACACGTAAAGCTTAAACACAGCAAATGCAAGAGTGGATGTGAGAGTTCCATTTAGCAGAGATTTTATTGTGATCTAGGCTAGAGATGACAGTGGCCTAGATTAGGGTGGAAACATCAGCAATGGAGCTAAGTAGATAATTCATAAGATATTCAGGAGGAATAATTGATAGAACTCAGTATGATAGCTGAAAGGTCAAGGGAGTGGGAGAGTCAGGGCTGACACAATTGGCCACCCAGACTGAACAGAACTGGAGGGTGTCTGCATGGAAGACCATGAAGGCTGCATTGAAATACGAGCATTCTCGGCAGAGGCAGAGGAGAGGGAGAGTCAAGGATGATGGCCAGCTTTCTGGTATGAGCCACTGGCTGGACAATGGTGAAATTTAGGACAGGGAATCTGAAGGAGATTCAGAATCTCATGTCATCGTTCCTGAAATACTCTTATAACATGCAACAATCCTTACCATTAATTTTGTCAGGCTTATCTCTTAGTTATGTGCATGTTTTATCTTGCTCTTCCCCTGACACACACTAAGCAGACTATAAATCCTCATGAGCATAGACCAGGCTGGATTCATCTCTCTGACCACCACAGAGCCTAGCACAAGATCTGTCATGAGGCAGCGTATGCAAACTCTTAGAACAAGGTGGACAAATGGGCAGGTAGGTAAGGGGGTGAGCTTCTGCAAAGACTAGACATATAAGAGTGAGACTGGTGACAAGGCTGTATAAACTAATTCCCAGTCAGTGTGACTGCATACACCAATAAAAAGTCCATAGTAAACATTTTAGGTTTTGCGGGTCATACGCCATCTCCTGTCACTTGTCTTTTCTGCCGTTTTGATGAATGAGCAGCCACAATGTGTAAACATATGGATCCTGAAATTTAAATTTCATTTAATTTTCGCATCACCTAATATTACTAGTCTTCTTTTGATTTTGTCCAGTCATTTAAAAACGTAAAACCATTCGCAGCTTGCAGGTAGCATGCCGAACCGCGGACCAATACCTCCATTTCCCTAAGTGGAGGATAGTGCAGCTTCGCATCAGACAGATTCTCATGAAGAATGACGGACACACTCACCCCAAACACCTTCCCTTTCTCCTTGTCTCAAAAACAAGGAAGATATTTACAAACCCATTGTGTCTAATCTCTACCTCATCTTTTAAAAGTGACTCTGATTTCTTAAACGATTTCTTTTTCTTCAAACTTCTTTGGGGGCTTTCTTTCTCTCTCTGCTTTCTCCACTTAACTTTCTTTTTTATTGTGCAAGTTTGTTCTCTCACTAATAAATTTTACTTTTACTACCAGAAGCACTACTGGGTTTGACATTTTTAGTGAGGATGCTGAGACTTCCCCAGATTTTGTTTATCACTTGCCTGTTCATAACCACAGGCAGCCTCAGCCCTTCCTAAATGAAGGATTGATGCCTACACAGCATGACCTACACCTGGAAATCTATTAACAATTAACAGCCAGTAAAAAAGACAACCCAAAGATCCAGACTGCCAGCTTCATGGGTGGGAGGAGGCAGATTAAAGTGCTAATGATGTGCACAGGATTTAATATTTTAACGTCTGTCCAGTGGCATCTGAAACTCTACACTGGTCATAAATACAATTTGTTTGTTTGTTTAAAGAGAAATACTGTTCCATATGCATGATCATTTCTAAAACTAAACTAAGCCATGCATGTGAGAAGGAGAGTGACAGTCATTCCTGCTTGTTTCATTATAGATCAATTAGACCAAGGCTGGAAGTCCTCTCTTAAACACACCTCACCAAATGTGTTTCTGCAGAATTAACTTGTGCCCAGCAGTGACCGTACTCCTGTCTGGTGTACCTCTGTATGGGAACAGTACCTCAAATCAAGGATATGCACAGCTTAAAAAATGATATAAAATTTGACTCAATAAGCAGAAGAATTGGAATATCATCAATGAAGCCATTTTTTTCCAGATCTAGACTAGGTGTAACCCATGACTGCTTATACCAAGATTTTGGAGGGCAGCAGCTATGAATGCAACGGAGATAAAGAAGAAAAATGGGGAGATCCACTCTTTTCTCAAGCCAGTCCATATTCAGCCTGTCACAGGGTAGGGATATCTCTGTCCTTTTAGTCTTTGACACCAAAAAATAGTTGGTCACCATTGCTCTGGAATACAACCCTTTATGTGGGAGACAGCAGAAGTGGCAGGGGGAGTCGAGAGGGATGGGAGCTATAGTGGACATCGTGCAATATCCCTTCTGCCCCTCTTCCACCACAGAGAAGACCTGTGAAGATAACCAGCAGCTACCGTCTGCTAACCAACAATCTAGGACTTCTGGGAATCTCTACTATTGGAAAACTAGAGCTTGATGTGCAGCCCTATATCTTAATAGACCCATCTCTGCAGTTGGCTTCTTTGGAATGTTGCAGGACCAGTTGGAGAGTATTTAAATCCACAAAAGTCTCAATCACATTAAAATGATCTCTGGCAACCAAACTGAGGCACACGGATTTATTTTTTATTTTTAAAAAATATTTATTTATTTGACTGTGCCGGTTCTTAGCTGCCGCTCACAGGATCTTCGTTGCCATGTGCGGGATTTTTAGTTGCGGCATGTGAACTCTTAGTTGAGGCATGTGGGATCTAGTTCCCTGACCAGGGATCGAACACGGGCCCCCTGCATCGGGAGCATGGAGTCTTAGCCAGTGGACAACCAGGGAAGTACAAGCACACAGATCTAAAAGGCAGCAAGCACAATCCTGCCCCACAAGCATGCCTGGTGTAGTCCTGATGCCCATGGTGAGGACGGAGGATGCATGCCTACTGTGTGATGCATCTGTGGCTGTGGCAGAGCATTTGATTCACCTCAGTTGTCACAGACTCAGGCTTGTTAGATAAAAGGGCCGCACTTCTTCCCGCACCCTTCACTGGCCTGTAGAAATGGACCATTTTCTCAAACTTCTAATGCCAAAAGTCTTCAGTGGAGCCAAGGGAAGGAATAAAAAAAAAAAAAAGAGGTTTAAAGGTATGCTCTGAATTTGCTAATAGGCATGCATGGTCCTTTTGGAACCAAAATAGAATTTTTGATGAATTACCTTGTGGCAAATTTGAAATATTATATTAGCCTGGGGGCCCCAACAAGACATAATTCACTCCACTGGTGAGAACAAATCTCATTTCCACATTCATTCCTTTAAACTCATTATTGACCCGGGGAAAATGCTAGCCGGGAGCAAGTTTTAATAAAGACACTGGCGGAATCATTGCTATAGTACTAAATGCAATAATAAGCAACATGCCACTCAGTGGCAATGGCCCCTTAGACCTGCAGAGACCCTGGAAGGCAGCTTCTGAAGGGCTTAACTCTCCATCCAGAGCAGAACAGGACATCCAAGAAAAGATTTCATTATTTTATGTGATAATCTGTCATATAAAAATCACTCTGGCTTAAATGGTCTGATTGTCAGCTTGCCTTCAAATGAACCATTGCTGAAAATTGATTTTAAATTAATTTTGATTAAAAAAAACCTGGCAGATGCAATAGAGGAATTAAAAAAATAATAATGATAACTTTGGGGTCAGAAATACCTAGATTCAAATTTTAAATCCAGGACAAATTTTATTCCCTCCTTAAGATTCAATCTCTGCCACTAGAATTATGCTTTCAGCTAAACATAAGTTATCTGTGGGCAGGGTCCATGTCTTTATTGTTTGTTGCTACATCCTCACATGCCTTATCATATAATAGATGTTCATTAACTACACATCAAATGGATCTATTTTCAAGGACTGTTATAAAGATTAAGAGAGCTAAGATATGTAATTCTTTTGGCACCTTGTTTGACACGAGACAGTTCACAACATATTCAGAACAAATTAACTGCTGCTACAAGGCCACTGGTGGAAAGGCCACAAAAAAGAGTTTTTAATGAAAAATCCAACCAAACTGAAGAGGTCTGCCTGCTGCTGTGGTTCTGGCAGGAAGGGGCCAGGTCCAGAGAAGTCAAGAAAGGAAGACAGGACACCTTGAAAATGCAAGGGGGAGATTTAAAAAAAGCCAGTAATGCCAGTTAGGGAGCTGTGTTTGCTAAAAAAATCTTTAGCCTTAATCAGCAGATTGGAAGGTTTCTCTGGGGTTCCAGAGTATATCTATGTCTAGGCAGGTAAAGTCAAATAAAAATTTAAATCATATCTGTAGAGAATCCACCTAATCAGCTGGTAGGAGGGAAGCACACATATGCCTGGAAAGGCGACCTGTCCTAACTTGTTTCTCCTCAACCCTCATGGCCCTGACCCAGCCCTTCCACTTCAGGCTGGCCCATTGGTCCCCAACATTCTCTGTGACCATATGATGACTTTCTCATTCCCCTGTGCTTGCTCTTTGAGATTGTCTCTGCCAATCTAATTTCTACATAGTCTTTAATCCCAAAATAATCTATACAACATTCCCATTCGTTGTATGAGAGGGAGAGAGAGAATCCTAGTACCACAGGGTTATTCTCATCTCTTCTCAATCTTTATCACACCCTGTCATTTGCTTCTATACTGCAAAGATTTCTCTCATTGTTTATAACATATATATCTTGTTTTCCTGAAAGGAAACATTACTTCTCCAAAGCAGGAACATCTCCCTGGTGTATATCCTCCACCGTCTGGTTACTCACCCATATGACCCAACAAACACCCATGCAATAAACGGTGAAAGGAAGTCAGCAGGTACCCGGTTCACAGTGTATTGACAGGAACGAATGACCTTTGTGTGATTCTCTGTAACTTTCCACAAACTTTTAGAGAAATGACAATATGCAAGGGATTCAGAAGGACTATCACAGAAAGAATGTCAACAGCATCTATGCATATACACATAAGCATATACATTAAATACCCACACACGCACACACACAATGAGGTTATATCTCCACCTAGTCATTCTCAGAGGCAGGATTCCTAAGCAGGATCTGATTTAGGTTCTGACTATAATCAACTCCTGTGAGCCAGGACTGCCCATACCAGCAAAGCACCTTGGGAAAGAGCCCAGAGCCTCTGTAGTAGGATCAAGGCTGTCCCACGCCCCACCCCCCAGCCACTGGTGCTGATTCTCTGGGCTAAGTGTTTCTCCAGTTGACTGCTCCCAACCTTTTCCCCTCTACTCTGTTCATCCTGCTCAATGGGTCTTTTAGTTTGGCCTCTCCAGCCCTGCCATCCCCCCATAGATAGGGATGTCCCTGTAGTACACAAACATGCATCTCCCTTTAACCTCACACAACCTGAAATCAACACATTAAAGTTTCCATCGTCATTGCCTCCTCATTCAGGAGAGAGAAAAGATCAAATGGTTATGGGTGCTTTAATAAGGAACTGATCATCCTTCCCTGAGAAATGTGGAGAATGACAAAAAACCAAAAGAGCAATCCATCTGCTTTCTGATTGCTGGGATGGGAATGTGGGTGAGCCAGGGGACAGAGACAGCTAAGAGTTTGTTGCCACAAAGAGCAAAATGGAGAGTTCAGAGAGCTCTCCTCTTCACTCCAGAATTACCTACTGATCATTTCCCCCGTCATATTAACTGTGAAATGCATCCAACACTGGATGCCAGATAAGGAGTCCATATCAACAAGGAAACATTTCCAGACATCAGAATTGTGAGGAAACAGAGGGAGTAACAAAAGAATGGAACCACATATACATACGAAAGGGAGGGTGACTTCTAGCGCAGATGGTTGCCAACATGGAGCACGTGGATAAGTGATTATCACAAAGTTGAAAGAAGCAAGTCTAGGGCATATGTTATAGCTAAAGTCCGACAGGGGTGCAGATAAGATATCAGGACAGACGATTAGGGAATTAATTAAGACTCTGTTTATACTTATATTGTCAGTGCTAATTATTTGTTGGTTTGAGTAAGCTCCCCTGTCTTCCTTAGAGGCTGTCAGCGAATGATAACGTACTTGGATTTCCACAAGTATCTCTTGTTGTTTCCAAGGATTGTACTTGCAGCATTAGCTCATATGTTCACATAATGACAGTAATAATCAAGGAACATATACTCACTGAAGCTAAAAATGCCTTTTTTTTTCAACGAGAGGTATGTTACTGTCCTTCCTTTAGACTTTGGCTTCTGTCTGGTTTTTGGTACATCGGGGTAACCAGAGAAGACGAAATGGTTAGGTTCTTTGGAAGAGGATGGGCTAGCAAGAGATCCCTCTGTGAAGAATGTGCAGACCATCAAATCCATTTTACAAATGACACCCCTCCTCTGTCCCTCTTCTGCCCCCACTCAGGCATTCATAATTCCAGTAGCACATCCTGGCGGGAGATCTGGTTTGGAAATCTTCCAATAAGGAAGCCTTCCAATGAGGAACCAGTGATAGAACTGGTATGATCATGCCTCTGATTAATTTCTACCTTTAACAAAAGAGTAGCTGCTATTCTACTGTTGATTTCTTACAGCTGGCCTCAGACTTACAAGCAGAAGGCAGCATGTGTTTTAACTTCTGCAACCCTGTAAGAGTCATCAGGATCTATGCAGTAGGGGAAGGGGTGGGTGCAGAGATTGGAAAGAGATAAATCCAGGTCTGTATCAGCAATGCCTTAGGAATATTCCTGGAGAGAGAAACTGAACTTCTAAAATGGAAAGAAATAAGGATTCAGCAGTTTTGATTACTGAATGAAAGGGTATGTGTAAATGGGAGGGGAAAATGAAAGAAACAAGACTGCTGGAGACCAAAAACATGCAGTCATGTGAAATTTGATCCAATTTCACTCTAGGGTGTTATTTTGGAGATATTTATAACTTTTTAACCAATAAATAACAAAAGAAAATCTAATCAAAACCATCCTCCTTTAAAAGCTAGACCTGAAGAAATTGACATTTTTTTTCCTTTTTAAGAAGTTACTTGGTTTCCTTAAATGGAAAGTTTTCTGTGGTACATCTTATTTTAGAATCTCTAACTTTATCTTCTCTTTTTTCCTACCTAAAAAAACGTTTGAACTGTTGGTAATTTGTGATTTTTGTTATTTCTGGGCACATTAAGATTGGCCATTAGTGTCAAATGCTAAAGGTGGTGATTCCAAAGGAAAAGGAATGGAGTCGCATGTCCATATAACACTTAGCAGCGCACAAAGATGAACTGAAGGAGAGGCAAGGGGGGGGGGGGCGGGGGGGGGAGGAGGACAAAATCTGACTGTAGAAGCAGATAAAATGACAGGAAGACTAGAGTTGCCATCTGCTGGAGGATGGAAAGAATGACATTTGACACTCACTGTTTGCAAGAGCAAAGCTAAACTCAGTCAAAATAATAAATCTCCAAGTACTGTGTACTGCCAGTTAAAGGATAAAAAATTGGGAAGGGGGTGTTATTATTTCAGTATGGCAGTCTTTGAATAATGTAGAAAATATATGGGGGAAGTAAAACAATACCATCCTCTTTTCTTAACTTGCACTCTGCATGCTCTTAAAAGGGATGATGAATACTGCTTTATATGCTTTCAAATGCCAGCATGTTCCTTCAACGTGTATTTCTCACTTTCACCACTGCGACTTTGAAAATAAAATTGATGATGGGGTTTCTTCTGTAAGTATGCCTAGTCATTGCTTCCAGATTTTCTTTCTGCTTATGTAACATGGCCAAATGCATGAAGCTTACTTAAGCTCAATATAGAGAGCACTGGACTGGGAGTCAGGATGGACAGGTGGATAATCTCAGTTTGCCTACCAGCCACCAATGTAATTGTAAGCCAATCACTTTATTCCTCTGGGCCTAGGGAGTTTAAAGCTGTAAAATTATAAATGATATGGAAGATGGGCTGCAGAGTTTAAAGGATCTCTGAGGCCCTTTTTAACTCTCAAATTCTGTGAATCTATAAGCATTCCAAACTCATGTAGCACTTATAACATGAATATTCAATCTAAATTCTCATCATTGCTTCTACGGAATGCAGCAGAACAGTATCTAATGGCTTGATTAATCAGCCAAAACCATCTTCCTTACCAATGAAGGGAAGGATGTTTTCCCCCTTTTCATATTGTAGAGAAAGAGCCATTTATTTAAACTTGCTTTCTCTGACACTGTTCTTGTTGCAGCAAATGCCATAGAAAGTTCCCTGAGTGGGGGAGGGATAAATTAAGAGGCTCGAATTAACATATACACACTGCTATATATAAAATGGATAATCAACAAGGACCTACTGTATAGCACAGGGAACTCTACTTGATATTACATAATAACCTATAAGGGAAAAGAATCTTAAAAAGAATATATATATGTATAGAATCCCTGCATCGCCACCCCCGGAACTGCCCCAGGCAGAGGAGATTTTCTCCCTCAGCATCACCCTAATTGCTTTCTCCACTCAAGAGTGCCCTGCCCTGAGACTGAGCAGCCAGAGCCTCTGTACCATTAACCCTTTGGGGCCACATGGTCTGTAGATGGTGCAGAAATGGGGTGGGGGTGTTACTAATAATGCCACCTTCATTCAGCTTCTAGTGTAGGCCCTAAGAAGTGGAAGAGTCCAGGGTCAGGAACCCTGTGGACATGCTGTGCATCCTTATATAGCTATAGATATATAAATTGATATATATAGAGAGAATATATATATATATACATATATATAAATTGAAGTATAGTTGACATGCTGTAAATCAACTATACTTCAGTTTAAAATTTTTTAAAAAAAGAAAGTTCCCTGATGAGGAAAAAGATCCATGAAAACATCTTTAAGAACCACAGAGTTAGAATAGCAAGCAACCTCGTAGATCAGAAGTGGAAACTGAGGTTAAGGAACTCATCCATACTGGTTTGGGACTAAAATGGATTTAATCATTTAATTGGCAAATTCTTCCTTACCCGAAACAAACCCATCCTTCTTTCTGAAGCTCTAAATCCTGCATACCTACAGCATCCAAGTCAGGATACACTTCCTCTCCAACCAATGCTTCTCCAGCCCAGAGTGCATCCTCCCTCCTTTGGAAACACTGGTGTTTAATATTTGAAACACTCACTTAGCAATGAACATAGATGGCTTATTATTCATTTGTTCATTTGACAAATATTTAATGAACACATTTTTGATGGTTTACGTTCTTTTAGGTGGAACAGAAGAGTTAAACCCATTTTCACGAAGCTTCTATTTTAATGGGAGATGGGGAGAAACATATATAAATAGGAAAATATCCAACAGTAGTATGTGCCATGGCAGATCATTAAAACAGGGTGGTATGAAAATGATTTGATACCTTTTTTAGATTGAGTGTCAAGGAAGACTTCTCTGAGTAAGTGCCCGCTAAGTGGGTACTTGAGTGACAAGGAGATGGCTCTTTCTAAAATGGTACAGAATGGCATTTGGGGGAAAGAAATCAAAGGAAGAAATGAGGCTGGAATAAAATCAACAAGAGGGATAGTGAAGAAAGATGAGGTGAGGGAGGTGAGCAAGATGCAGATGACTGGGGGGTCTCAAGGTCGCGCTGAGAAATGTAGATTTTATTCCAAGCATTCTGGGAAGCTAAGCAAAGAGCTGAGTTCTCTTTTCATGTAAATCAGTCTTCCTGACCTCCAAGGGTTAACCTCTTACTTTTAAAATTATTTTTAAAAAATTTCTCACGACTCCTAGGAGGCCCAAACCTTTGTACATAGAAAGCTTTTTAATAAACTGCTGCTGATTGGCTGACCGGTTGGCTAGTAACATGAAATCTTTAAGTTAGATAATATTTTAAGTAGGAGCTTCACCTCGGGGCAGTCAGAGGTCAGGATGATTGCAGCCCTCAAACTCAAATCCACAGGAAGGCTGAAGAAATGAGCTCAGCGTGGAGGCAGCTGCCCTCAGACACAGCCTATGACTCGCAGCCCTGATGTGTGACAATGTCTCACACTGCTCCGAGCAGCCTGTTAGGAATGAAGGGAGCATCTTTTGTCGACTCCTCCCAGAGCAAAGCAAATCCTCTTACTTTGAAGAGAGGTTCTCACGGGGTCTTTGTACTCACGTGTCACACAGCTATAACTGAAACTTTGGAACAGGTATATCTGTAACAATTCATGGTGATCACGCTTTAAAAAGTATCTCTGTGTAAAACAGCAGCCTGAATAACAGGGAGGATTAATTCAGAGAGGTTATTCCATATTTTCTCTTTTAATACATGGCCCATATTTATATGTTTTTCTTTTGACTGGACAGCCATCTTTAACTGCAGCTTTAAGGGAAGCAAGTATAATAAAGAGATTGTTAAACATTATAAAAACTAGAATGCTTCTAATGTTAGCTGAGAGTAACCTGATTTATTTTTTACCCTGAGCTACAGAAAAGGCAAATCCCTTGTAATTAGAAAAAATAGGGGAGGGGTCATCGTCCTCCTTCTACCTGGCCCCTCGTGGTCTAAAGAGGTCCTCTAGGCTATGATGGGAGGAACATGTGTCTTGGAAACCCAGGTAGATGCCAGCATTTTTAAAATCCTATGTGATACTGGGGGTGCTAAGAAGTACATATGGATTCACTAATAGAAGAGAAAAAGAAAGAAGAAAAGAAGGAAGGAAGGAAAGAAGGAGGGGAGGGAGGGAGGAAGGGACAGAGGAAAGAAAGAAAAGAAAGGAGCTGGCAGGTATGGAGCACTGCAAGAGAGAGGTCACAGATGAGAGACCACCAGTGCTATTTGGAGGCAGAGACCATAACCTCCCAAGCACGGAGGACAGTGCCTGGCGCATGGTTGGGAGAGAGGGGGTAGTTGGGGGAGGGAGAAAGAGAAACGTGGGAGGGAGGGGTGGGGGAGAGACAGAGAGAGAGACAGAGAGAGAGAAGCGTGGGTAGAGAAGAGAGGTGAATTTGAGGGACAGCAGGCAAGCCAGAAGGAAAGAGAAATAAGAGGAAAAGCTAGAAATGAAGAGGAAAAAGGAGAAAAGATCTAGACAATTATTCCCAAATTTTCATGATTATCAGAATTAACCCGAGGGAATCAGCCTCAAAATACCGATTTCCAGGCCCTATCCCAGATCTATTATTTCAGAAGCTGGGGGTGGAGTTGAACTGTAGCCCCGGAATCTAACAAAAGTCAAACCCCAAAGCTCTCCACAGGTGATGCTGATGTGCAGGTAGATTTGGGAACATGCTAAGGAGAAGAGAGGAAAGATGTGACTGGAGGGCAGTAGCGGGGCTGGTGCCTGGGCTGGTGCCTGCACTGAGCCTGGAGGTGGCAGCTGTGGCGCTGCCACAGGGCACCCACTTGTCTCCGAGCACACGGCTCATCTACAAGAACCATAGTTCTCCTCCCGGTAGAAGTGGTACCCAACTTCTGCTCCCACATGACATGCCCTTCAGTGGCGTTTGGAACAGCACGTGGTGGCGGACCACGAAGGGAACTACTTGGGAAGCGGAGTTCTCCTCTGCCCGTGCCCGGGGGGCGGGGAAGCAGCTCTGGCCGGCCAGCCAGCTCTGGGGTTGCCAGGGGGCCCAGGGTGGTTGTGGAGTTTGGCCCCCGATTGTCGCCGATTTGTGAGAGAATCTCTCCCACACGTGGAGGAGCTAGCAAAAGTGACTTGGTCTTGGAAAACGACCAGGTGGCAATGGCAGCCGTCTAGCCTGACACGCATTTCCGATCGTCATGGTAACGCGCGCAGCGGCAAGGATGCGGCGGGGGAAGCGTGGTTGCGCTGGGACCTGGCGGGCGCGTGGGGCCGCCACCCCCTCCGCTCGCGCCGCCCGGAGCCGCGGGAGCCCGGGGGCGGCAGAGCCATGCGGGGAGCACTGCCGCCCAGGCAAGGGTACAATTGCCTCTCGGGATGCAGGCGACGTGGGCCCGGATTATGTGTTACTATGACAATGGTAAATAGGTTCACTGGCTTTCAGAGAAGTGGCTACGTGCAGTTTGAGCGGCGGAAGGCACAATATCCCTCCAGTTCCAGAACACACGTATCCATTCATGGGTCTGTTTTCACATCGCAGAAAACGAGGGGCTTAGGAAAGCCACTGAAATACTTAGTTTTAGTCACTGGGCATTTTCCTGACAGTGACCTATACTGAGTTTGATTCAGTGGTTCCAACTAATATTTTTTTTTTTTTTTAAGTCTTTCTACTAAGAAAGAAGAGAATGAAGCATGCTTATCAGATGATAATTAATTTGCTCTCCAGAAAAAGAAAAAGAAAAAGAAAATGAGCTAAATGTCCTGATAAAGTGGTTCTGTGAAATTCTACACATACCAGGAATGTCTCAAATATCATCTTTAAAAAACACAACCACATATGAAATTGTGATTGGTTCTGCTGTTGCTTCCAAGAGGAATATCCACTCTTTTCTGAAACCTGTTACACCTTTCAAAAAAGTGAACTAGAAAATGCAGAGCACCTTCAGAAGGGCTATAGCTTTTCCTAGAGTATATGTTATCTACCATGTCAGAGCCAGCCTACAAAACGTGTTAGCAGAAATAAGGTATTGATTAAATACAGTCATAGTAAACATGAAACTTACATTAATATTACCCACCACTGGTGATTTAGCATTTCATCATCCATCAGAGCCTACGAATGCATGTATACATATATTTATAAACAGTAAACCTTGCCACAATTAACAGGATTTATGCAGCCTTTTAAATTTTAGAAAAGACAGGCTTTTTAAAGCCCGCTATCATATACTTTAAAAAAAAGATATAGTAGTTATCCTTGGTTGTGGTTCATTTGCATAAATTTTATGAATTCATTATATACCACAAATTATTTTAAAATATGCTGTTCAATAAACAAACACATTCAAGAGAAATCACTGGTTGATTCTAACACACTTCTTTCACTTCATCTCTACATGCACTTTCCCCAGCATCTGTACTTTGTCCAATTAATACTCCCCTGGGAGTATTTCTGTTCCCACCAGTCAGACTTGGTCCAGGACCTCCTCACTTCCAGTCATGCCTGGAGAACCATCATAATATGTTTTCCCTTGTGCCATCTCCCCCACTCCCCCACCACGTGGAATCACCAAACCCTCTCAATTCAAGTCACACTTTCTTGTTTGTCCAAGAGGCCTTTCCATTCTACTCTAACCATGGTAAATATTTACTTGGTAGGTTTTGAGTTCTTCCATGTTAAGTCAGTTATGGACTTTTCTTATATTGATTCTTTTATTCATTTTTATATATGAGCATGTCAAAGAAACTACCATGCCAAATTTATCTTTATATCTGCTACAGTGGCTAGCACATTTTAAAAAAAATACTTGAATGAATGAATGAATGAATATTAATGTTGGAACACTCTGATGGACTCAGCTGCTTAGAGGAATTCCTATGGTTATCTTCCTCCTCTGCCCCTTCAGAGACATCACCTCCCTAGCGGAATGAAATGTGGAGATGTGGTTTGTATCCTGATTCAAACAAATATACTTCAAAAAAAAAAAATTGAGGGATAATGGGAGGTATCTGAATATGGACTGTGTATTAGTAATATTAAGGAATTATCATCTATTTGCTAAAGTGTGATAATGGTATTATGGTTATAAAAATGTTCTTTTTTTGAGATATATACTAAAAATGTTTAGTAGTAAAATGTTATGAGATGCATGATTTACTTTAAAATACTCACAAATGATAATGAAATAGTGGCAAGACATTAATAATTATTAAGTCTAATATTAATAATTAAGTCTAAGTCTAATGAAGTAATTTTTTAGTCGCCTCTCTTCATACCATACTTGATAAGGAATAAAATAATAAGAAGAATGAAAATAAGTAAAGACTATACCTCCACATGGCAATTATCTGGCGGTGATTTCAAATATTCTGCCTGTTCCTTACTTAACCACTGTGTGAGGCAAGCAGCTGACTGTATCACAATTCACAGAAGGTAAATCATAGTTCAGTCCTAGAGGCATGTACTAGGTCTGCTGGAGCCCAGGGAGAAAAACAGCTAGTAAACTTTAGAACACTAAAGCTTTCTTCCCATCGACATCCCCCATTTTGTTGGGAAATGGCCTGTTGGCCAAAGAAGCGAATGGCAATGCTAAATGCTAGAAAAATGACAATAATAATGAAAAAGTTTTAAAGTTGCATTCTACCTCCCAGGTGTAGAATGCAACTTTAAAACTAACAGTATATGTATCAGCAAGTTTATTTCTTTAAAGTTGTTATATAAAGCAAGAACATTAATCCCATTTTATAGATGAAGAAACTTAGGTCCTGACAGTTAACATATACATTTATCCTTGAGTTGTTTAAAATTATTAAATGGATGAAATATAATTCCCAAGATTAAGACAGTAGGTAAATCTCAGAATCAAAGCAAAATTGTTCCCCGACATTCTGATTATTACTTTAACATGCAATTCTTCCCTTATCTGTTCCTGAACAGTTGGGTGGAAAACATTGCCTCATTTCTTACCAGCAGGATACAGGAAGAGATGCTCTCCCTGCTGCAGAAGAGACCCAGTTCATGAGTTGTTATTTTCTTTATACAGAACATCAAAAATTTCTGGAAGGCTTTTAAATATGTTTCATTTTAACCCTCCTGACACCACTGCAGTTAGGTGGGTGGTAAATGCCATGTAGTTTACTTTAGAAATCAAGAATGCTTATGACAGCTGGAATGATGTTCTAGCTGGCAATGGAAACAGAGTAGACAGAATCCGGGAACTGGAGACCCAGATACAGCCTTACTACATCCACATCACCAAAGTCACACAGTATTGCTTTCCTTTTTCAGCTCTCAGGGTTTCTGAAAGAGCAAAACCATCAAAGTAAACAGTACTTTGCTTTCCACATTGGTTGAATAATATCCTGAGCGGTACACTTGGATCTCAAAAAGATTTCGGAAGCCTTTGCAATGTTCATAACAGCTATAGGAGAGATGTACTATTCACCATATTATGTAATGAAACAAACTTTGGGCTCAAAGGGATGTGGCAAGTTTGGCAATATGCCTGTTTCATTTTGTGAAACAACTATTTAGTTGTTTGAAACAAAAACAACAATAATAAAATGGTGGGTATCCATCAGCCCTTGTTAGGCAATTGCACTGAAAGGAAGTGGTTGAATTCCATTAAAAACATTTCAAATTTGTAGGCATCCTTCAAACACCAATTATATTGAAATCAGGTAGATGAAATTAAATTCTTTCAGAGAATTACCTATCTTTAAAGTAAGTAATTACCCATACAGGGTTATTACTATCTGAACATAGTTAACCTATGCATATGGTCAAAGGAACTCAAGGCAACTGTTTGAGTAGAGAGGGCTACAACCAGACCAGGCTCGTGTCTGTAATAGGGTTTGGTGAAGGATGGGATTCTCCCTTTGACAGCAGCTCCCAAAGCATAGCACTGAACCCCTAACATCCTACCTTCCTTTAATTACCAGTTATGAATTGTTCAACAAACATCCATCAACATTAGTGGTACCATTCTGATACCTCTAATGTTGACTGTCTAGCGTAAGATGCAGCAACCCAATAAAGGTAGAAACAGGTATATCTCCTGTCTGTTTTGCTCTAAGGACTGGGAAGGAATCCCTGCCTAGCTGAAGACCCTGTCTAAAAGCCTGGCTTCAAGAGAAGGATCCAATATGATTTTTTGATTGTTTTTGTATTTACCCTGTTTCAGTCTATAAGTGGGGGGCAAAGCTGCATTACAGTTAGAAGACCACCCGCCACATAAATAGGCTAGAGCTAGAAGCCTCTGAAATAAGCTAGCAACACCTTTATACTGAGTGTCACCTTCACTTTCCAGCCCTTGTTATGTACTTTAGAATTTACTGATTCATGAAGGTCAGAGCTGAAAGGGAGCTTAGAAATCCTCCCAACCAACTTCCATTCTCTATATACAGAAGAAATGTACCCTAAAACCACAGAGCTAATAAGTGGCAAAACCAGAATTTAAACCTGGATATTCCAACTCTATGATCAGGACACACCACTATACCAGAAATATAATCTAGATTTTGCTCTTGAGAAATTTCAACCTAGGAAATGTGGGGAAAAAATAGGGAAAGGGGCTTAGAAACAACTAGAGAGCAATTTTAGACAGCATGTAGCAGAGCATTTAGTTTATAGATGAGTCATAATTCAAAGAAAGTAGGGATTAATATGGACTTCTAGGACTGTGATTCCCCACTAATGAATGAAATCTTCAAAGAATGGAGTACTATCCAAAATGTCTTATACATCCTAGTACTTGCCGCAGTTAATGAAACAGAGTAAGTACCCATGACATGGTAGTTGAATGGATGGGCGGCTATATGGATTTGTGGATGGATAGTCTGGAGAAAGGAAGCCCTCATAAAGGAAGTGGGATATAGTAGGGGTTAGAATAAGAAGGACAGTGTAGAAGCTATACAGTATTGAAACGAGCATTATTTACTTAAAGGATGTTGAAAAAACAACTTACTTGCAGTAGAAGACACTTACTAGGAAGTAGCACATGATGAATTTAGACACTCCATATCAGTATCACACAGCTGATCGTCACCTATTCTCATGACTTTACTGGATTATGTTTAGACTGGTGTTGTAAGTGCAGGGAGAGTTTGAGAAACTTGTTAATGAATCCAGACTCCCACATACAAAATGAGATTTCTGAATGTGTGTGGTCATTGGTATTCTGTTCCGTTCTTTTTCTACACAAATAGCAACAGATGGTTGGAGGGTGCCAAGAGGAGTGGGAATCCAGGAGGCAAATTTAAATTGCCCCATCTTCTCTTTTGCTGGGTCTCCTCTGGATGAACCCCAGGGGGAAGGAAGACTGTAGAAGAATTCTTTGGCTTTTACACAGCCAAAAGACTGATTGGTATGCAGCCTTCTTAGGTGCCCCATACTTGGATCTAGGGAATGCAGACAAATCTCTTATCACCAATACCAGCTGTGTTAAGTAAATGGCTTAGGTTTTAGATGCCTTGATTTCCACATATATATTGGGAAAGTGGTAGAATCTCATAGAACTTTTAGGAATAAATGGACTTAATATATTAATGTGCTTTACTTTACAGCCAAAGATATCACTCTATAAGGTTTGGTGGAGCTGATGAGGAACTGGTGAACATTTATGAAGTGAAGATTTGTCAAAGGGTACATCGACCCTTTAAGGAGGTTATCTTGTGTTCAACATTCCTCTTGTGTCTCCAATCCCATCACACAGGATCCAGCATGCTAGCTATTTCACAAGTTCATGAACATAGGCTTGTTTTGGCCTTAGGGCCTTGGCTCTTGCTATTCCCTCTCCTTGGAGTTCACATCTCCTGGAGCTTTAACTGGCTGCCTCCTACTCATTATTCAGGTTTCAACTCAAATGTCACCTCTTCAAGGAAGCATTGCCTAACCTTAGATAAAGTAGGCCCCTTCCCTCAATTTCTCTCTTCCACATGGCTCTATTTTAACTTTCCCTAGCTATTCAGTATCTAAAAATTACCTTATATGTCTGTTTGCTTACAAAGTTACTCAGCCTTATTCAGAGACTAGAATATGCCTGCATATGTTAAGTGCTCAACAGATATTTGTTAACTCCTAACTGGTGGGCTGATTGATTGACAAGAACAGGACCCCAAAGCATATACATTGAAAATAGTATTAGTTATAGCTTCAAACAATAAGTAATCCTCTTCTGAAAAGAGCAAATACCCAAAGCAGACTTCATACAGAATGACAGCAGTAGGCTTTAATGGAAAATTTCTCTCTCTCTCTCTCTCTCTCTCTTTTTCTGTTCAGCCTTGAGGTGAAAGGCAAACTGAAGGAGAGTGTTGGTCATTGTAACCAAGCTCCTTCACTTAAAACAAAATCAAAAGTTGAGAAAAGCTCTAGGTCCTTTATGCCCATGTCTGTCCTCAGCCTGGTGAAATAAACTTGTATTGTCGAAAGCTTAGCCTTTCCTACCTACTCCCCCACCTCACTTCTGGGGTCTCAAATGAAGGGAATCCAACAAACTACAGTAATGCTTGATTTAGACCAGTGACTTGCACATGCTAGAAGCTTAATAAGTTCTATTGGTCTTATTACTTGTATAAAGGCCTAACAGTACCTAAGGACCTGTACGTTTTCTAGAGATATTTAACTTGTGGTCTTAAGATTGGAGCATCAATCTTTCAACCTTCAGAAAACCAAGATCCAGTTAAGCAACTGCTTAGGAATATAAAAGTTCAGTTTAAATAAGTATGTGCCTAGCTGTTTCTACTTTAAAAATTGTTCTAACATCTAAATGGTTCTTCCCAGTTAAATATAATATTCTTTAATATTTATGTACTGTTATTTTAATTTTAAATTTCTATTTTTATAGGCAAAGGACAATTGAGCAGAAAAATGTTATACCCTCTCTCTCTCATGCTGTGAAGCAACCTGTTTTACTGTTTAAGCCTGTGTTTGTTCTGTTTCAATTGTACAGAGGAAACAGTTCTGGCACCTTTAAAAATCAAAGATCTATCACTCAACAGGAGAACATAGCAACCTAGGAAAGGGAATTATGAGGAATAGAGAAAAGATACAGTGCTTCTAAAACCTCACTGGGCTTATGAATCACCTAGGAATCTTGTAAAAATGTAGATTCTAATTCAAGTATATCTTGGGTGGAGTCTGAGAGTCTGCATTTCTCACAAGCGCTAGGTGATGTTGTGCTGCTGGTCCTTGTGTTTAAGGATGATGCTGTTTGGGTCACGTGGCTTGAGAAATAAAAATCACTTTAGAGCATTTAGTATTGTACTTGCAGTTATAGTAACATTAAGCCAGTACTATTTTATTTAACCTACAAAAATGACCAAAAATTCTTCCCCACCCATGCAGAGATGAAGCCTCTTTCTCCTCTCCTTGAGTCAGGATGACCACATGACTAGCTTTGGCCAACAGACAACAGCAACCTGCTGGAAGACGAGACCTGAAAAGTACTTGTGCACTGAGACTTGCTCTCTCTTGCTGCTCTTAGAACCCTTCAATCACCACACAGTTGCACCAGAGCTAGCCTTCTGGAGGATGAAAGGCCACATGGAAGAGAAGCAAGGTCCCCCCCCTGCCAACAGCCTGCCAATCGCCATCCCTTTGAGTGAAGCCATCCTAGGTTATACAGTCTCCAGCTAATTCTCCAATTAACCACAGTCAAGCTGGCTTATGCAGAAGATCTGACCCAACACACAGGACCATGAGCTAAATAAAATGATTGTTGTTTTAACCACCAAGGTTTTTGTTTTTTTTGCTTTGTTTTGTTTTTTTCATGCAGCCTCTAAAATATGAACTGATGCTTAAGAAGGAGCAATAAGAGTTTGCAAAGTCAGAGGTGCATAACACCATTTGTGCTTATGATTCTTTTTCCTTCTTGTCTTCATTCTATGTGGTATAATTTTGGTCTCATATAATAGAAATGGATATCAGTAGTTATTGCAATAGAATTTGAACTATTTTTCTATATTATAATTAAATTTA
The DNA here is from genome assembly GCF_028564815.1 of Eubalaena glacialis. Lineage (NCBI taxonomy): Eukaryota > Metazoa > Chordata > Mammalia > Artiodactyla > Balaenidae > Eubalaena > Eubalaena glacialis. The sequence continues at coordinate 74,400,929 of NC_083729.1, read as the reverse complement.
TTTTTACCTTGTATTTTACTATGTTGAATCCTCCTGTTTAGAAGTTAAGCCACGTGCCCAGGTCACACAGTTTGTAAATGGCAGAACACTTTTTAGCCTAACACAGAGTCAGAAATTTCAAAAGTTCCTTGCAGTAAGTTATTCAGTGTCTCAATTCTTCTGCTAAGATGCAAATACAGAATTACATTCTGAAGGACATGCTCTCCAGCCCTCACCTTGTTTCATGTTTGAGAAGGTAATGCTAGGCCCAGTTACAAAGGAATGATCTTACACTGATATGAGATGCCAATGGCAAACCCTCCTGGGGGAAGGACTCAACATCAGCCAGTCCTTGACCCAGAGTCCTTAGATAGACGGCACTGGTGTTGCACTGTTCCTTTGCGGGTTTACTCACTGTTGGGCAGCCTCTCCCAATGTTGATGGTCCTTGACCATCTGGGCTCTTCTCAAAACCTGTCAATCTCCACCATATTTTTTCTTTTTCACAGCCATGTGAAATACCTATTACTCACAGTCTCATGGCCATGACTATATATTAAAAACTGCTCACTATGGACTTGGGCAGTGTTCCTTACTTTGTGCCTCCTATTGAAGTGACCTCCACCTCCTCTGCTCCCTTCTATTCTTCCACGTTGAGAATCATCACGTTAAAAGAAGCTTTCCAAACTGGTATTCCACAAGCTGAATAATGCCTGCAGTGTCACTTGCTTATGAATAGAATAGGATTCTTAAAAATTAGAATTTGAAAGCCTTTAATCAAACCATGTACTTTGCAGATAGCACAGGCCATATACTCCCTATCACCCAGCTGCTTCCCCCATCACAGCACCTTACCATACTGCAAAGGCCTCTGATTGTACATCAGCTGTATTCTAATCTTTCTCGCTGAGGATTTGCATATACTGCCACCACTATAACTACCAAGCACGTTCCAGGGATTCCCTGATCTTTAGATCCAGATGTAACCTCTGTCCACATCTTTAACTGCTTACTCTTATTTTTTATTTATTTATTTGGCTGCACCTCACAGCTTCTGGCATCTTAGTTCCCCAACCAGGGATTGAACCCAGGCCCTCGGCAGTGAGAGCTCGGAGTCCTAACCACTGAACCGCCAGGGTTAACTGCTTACTCTTAGCTCTATATGTTAGAGTTTTCTTTCACATCTTATTCTTCCTTTCCTCCCATCTACCCTAAATCAATCCATTCATAGAAATCATCTTAAATTGTTTCTTGGAAAAAGTACCATTTAAAAGATTGTCAATCCCATTGCAAAACTATTTTTGCATTTGTCTTGTCCTGTCCATCTCTCATGTTAACATAGTCAGCCTCACACAATATCTCACTTGGGCAGATAGGGGAAGCTCCCAGCTGCTCTCCTTGTTTTCAGTATCCTTTTCCCTGCCCTTCGTGTTCAAGACCATCATCAGGATTATATTCCTTGTACCCACATTTTGGAAATCGTAATCCAGGTTGAAAGTCTTTCCAATCTGGCTCTGAGCTAACCCTCCAGTCTCATCTCTCCTCAATCCCCTCTCTTTCATTCCTGTGCTCCAGACACCATAAGCATCTCAGAAGCCCCTGTAGTTTTTTCACAGACTTTGCCTACTGACTGGAGTGGCCATCCTCTGTCTATCTGGTCAACCCCTCCTCCTTTTCTCTCACCTCCTCTGACTGTCCTTGCTCAATTAGCTAGAGAAATCTCTCCAATCCCAGTTCTTGCTTACATCTCTGCCATAGCATGAATCATACTGCTTTGTTACCCATCACCTCCACTCCAGATCTAAGAATACCCAAGGCAGGCACCACATTTTATCTAACTTTATCTCATCAGCTAAACCTCCATTTGACTTAAACTAACGAAAACAAATAAGAACAGCAACAGATATTTATGCTAAATTATTAAAAGGTATTCTCAAGGTGCCTGTGAGAGATTAAGAAGTGGTTCCAGAGAATGGGAGATGATTGAATAAAGACATAAATGCACCCAACTGGTTAATTTACTACAGAAGGCTCACTGCTCATGGATGGTGGGGGATTTCCTACACAAACTAGATCTGTGAAATGAAGCCACATATAAATGGCATTAATGTGTGTGACTTCAACTCCAAAAGTTTGCACCTTCCTGGGTTAATAATTTGTGCCTATATGTCAATGTAATATAAAGGCTTTTTATATTTAGCTCAGATTCCCCAGGCTATTGATTAGGCAAAAATTCAAACCAGTTAATAAAGTCAATTCAACAAGAATCTCTACAAAGCCAGCACTGTGCCAGACTGCACTAAGAGGAAAGGGGGCGTGTTTATCACTGTAATGTGGCAATTCCGATGCTCTTTGTGTATGGTTTCTCATATATGATAGTCTTCCACACCTTTAGAGGTAGATATTAGAGGGTCCTAAAAGCAGGAAAATAACAAGTCTTTCCTTAGGGAATTTCATTTTACCTGCAAAGACAAAATTAGCAACATCTGGAAAACAAGATAATTAAATGTCAAGATGTATCAGAGACAGAACTTACTACAGAATCAAATTGGTTCCATTATTTGTGGCTAGGATGAGGAGGTGAGACTTGCTAATACCAAGCAGAAGAACTGTAGTTGTCTGGCTATCCCCACAAATTCTTGGGGCCTGACAGAAAACTGATTCTTGCACCAGCATCCTGTTACAGTGTTTGAGATCTAAACCTGAGAATCACTTCTTGGTATGGTGAGAGCCAAGTTAAAGTCAAATATACCTATGGGTTTACAATTAAATAAATGTTTCCTGAGCTGTTTTGGCACATTGGTTTGATGTTAACAGATGTCCCAAATAAGTGGGTGAAACCATGAAAAACAAGATTTCTCGTGATTGAGATAGTGTATTGTGAATAGCAAAGAACAGAGTCTAGTGCATTTCACAAATATATTTAAACATTCTTACCTCCACAGAGTATTTTAAGTAACACGGCATTAAACTATTTTCAGACATTAACACCTTTGCGAAAATAATTTGGCTGGACAGCCACTTAATAAGATGTGGCAATGAAACGCTTGCGAGCTCCCAGAAGGAACACTGAAGACCCCAAAGCCCAAGCCTCCACCTGCCTCTTCAGGAAGGAGGGAGGAAATGGGAATGGGAAGGAAGGGTGGTTCCAAGGCACCAAGAACAGATTCCGACAGGGATCTCAGTCGGTGCCCCAGCCAGATGAAGGAAAGGGAACCAAAAGATGTTTCTATCTGTGGTGTAGTGGAGTTTCTCAAGGAGAAGAAGAAAGCAGCAAAAGAGATATTGAGGGTGAAATATGTACAACCTTTCAGGAGGATAATCTGGCCTTATGTATTGAAAGTCTTTTAAAACTCCCCACTCTTTGAATACCAATACTACTTCTGGAATTAAAATTTGAAGACACAGTTGCCTAAATGTGCAAGGGTATATGTCCTAGTCTGTTCAGGCTGCTATAACAAACTACCATAGACTTGGTGGTTAAACAACAAACATTTCTTTCTCACAGTTCTGCAGGCGTGGAAGTCCAATATCAAGGCACCTACAGATTTGGTATCTGGTGAGAGCCTCCTAGTTCATGGACATCCGTATTCTCACTGTGTCCTCACATGACAGAAAGGGCCTGAGAGCTCTCTGGGTCTCTTTTGTAAGAGCACAAATCTCATTCATGAGGGCTCCACTCTAGTGACCTAATAACCTCTGGCAGGCCCCACCTCCAAATACCATCACATTGGGGATTAGGTTTCAATATATGAATTCTGGGGGGCACAAACATCCAGTCTATAGTAGTATATGTATGAGGAAGTTCGTCCCAGTCATTTCATAAGAGCTAAAAACCAGAAACAACTTAATTGGTAAAAAAGGGAGATGGGTAAAATAAATAGAATGGTCTGTAGCCATTGAAGATGATCCTATCAATTTGTATTCTGGATATGGGACTATATCAACAATGAAAAAAAATAGTTACAAAGTAATATGTATAATGTTATTGTATTTTTAGAAAATATAGATATATGTGAAATAGTAAAATTCTAAAAGAATATGTACCCAAAACTTAATAGTTTATCTCCAGGTGGTTGAATTTTAGGTGACAATCTTCATTTAAAATTTTTTTTCTTGTTTTTTTCCCCCATTTTTCATTTTTCTATAATAAAAAGGTAACACTTAGACATCCATGAGAAATACATACAGATTGACAGTGATAAGAAAACTGAGGTGTAATATAAGCCAGGAACTGCCTAAGGCTAGCATGTACAAGGGCTCTCTATACCTACTGCCTTACCAACAGTAAAACCAAACTTTATTAAGAGCCCTACGAAGTGCTAAGTACTGAGATAGACACAGACTTTGCATTCTATGTGTTTGAAATCTAATAGGACAGAGAACAAGATTCAGAAGACGTGAGGTTTTTGTCCAAATTCTAGCACCCATCTTGGGCAATCACTTAACATTTCTGGCCCTTCAATTCCTGAACTATAAACTAGGAAATTAATGATACTTGAGTTACTTTTTCAGGATAGAATTTGTGAGTGCTCCAATAGAATGCTTCTTAAAATTTAATTTTAACCTGGAGCTGACGGTAAAATGCAGATTTGATTCAATGGGTCTAGGAAGACACCTAAACTTCTGCCTTTCTAACATGCTCCAGGCCTGCTAGTCCTATGCTTACACTTTCAAGTTGCAAAATTCTAATATACATGATATCATTGAATTTTCCCCAAGAATCTTTTAAGATAGCCATCCTTGGTCCTATTTCACTGATAATGGAGTGACCTGTGTAGGATTAAACTGAGAGAAAATGGCAAAGCAAGGAACCCCAGTTGAAGTCTTTTTATTCCTAATCTCCAAGATGTTAAGGTCCCATTCAGTTCTAAAATACTATAATTAGAAATGGCTGCTACACTCATATAAAGTGAACCCCACCAGGAGCAGTATTGGTAAAGGTAAGCTGCTAATATAGTTCAGAAGAATGAGAGATCACTTTACATGGGAATCAATTAAGAAGTCATAGAAGGGAACTTCCCTGGCACTCCAGTGGTTAAGACCCTGTGCTTCCACTGCAGGGGGCGTGGGTTCGATCCCTGGTCGGAGAACTAGGATCCTACATGCCGTGTGGCATGGGCAAGAAAAAAAAATGTCATAGAGGAAATTTGACATCATCAGCCTTGAAGGATGGCTAGAATGAAGGCAAGCAAAGATGGAGAGAGTATAAACAGCAGTTAGGTATAATATGGCATGAGCAGAGCACATGGCAGTGCAGAGGAAGCTTGTAGAAAGGGGCCCAGGACAGCAGAACAGGCCTCAGGAGCTAACCCAGGTATTTATTACAAAAGTCAAAGGTAACCTTAAGGTGTTCAGTCTTAGAGGCTAGAAGAATACAGCAAACTAAAATTTTCAGTATAGCATTGGAAGCCCTTTTTAAAAAAATTTTACAGTTCATTTAATGGCAAATGGTAATCATCAAATTAACAATGGTTATCTTCAAAAGTTATTACACTAGCTGTGCTGTCATTTCTCAAGCTTGGTCACATACCTAAAGTCACACACACTTTCCACATACGATGCATCATACAAAGCAGACTTGGTTTATCATCAGTATTTATAAAACCAGGCCTAGGGAAAGAACTAGGTCTGGGGACCAATGCATGGTCTTAATATAGCAAATGTTTGGAAACCCTTTACCAACTTCCTTCCCCTCCCAACACAGATTCCATTTGTCCCTGTATATCTTCTTCCCCCGGAGAACTAGGGAATTAATCCACTCATCATGATATATGCATATCAGTTCCCCATCGTAGGTTATGCCTTCACGATGCCCATCTCTCCAGTCAGTGAGCCTTGAGTCCTTAAACTACTTCATACACTTTACTTCCTTCAATGAAGCTTTTTAGCATTGGTCCCATTTGACCTGTCAGCTCTTCGCATTTGTATGTTCTAGAGATATTTACTCTCAAGCACTGGGCCATATATAATTATTATCGGCTAAGTCTCTTAGTGTCTACTGCTCTTCCCTACCTAAAGCTCCAGGAGGAAAGCACTAAGTCACTGCATTTCTTTGGTTTACTCCCATGACTTAATATCAATGCAAGATGTTAGGTATTGCCTTAGTGCTATCCATATTACTACCTTGTTTTAAGAGGAGGATAAAGTTTGATAAGAAAAATGACTTTTTTAATGTGTTCCTCCTAAGTAGATCTCCTGAGAGAAACCTTACAGCCCTCACCCTTTGGCCCCATATACATCTTCAGAGGCGCTCTGCAAAAGGCTAGTTATATGCTGTGTGCCCACAGGAACAACAGAGTTAATTCTCTCCTTTTGAAATTGTGACTCCCACCCTCCTCCCCTACATCTAAATGTTTCCTTTTAAAGAAAAGCCAGTGCTCACTGCTACTGAAAAGTAAAAACAACCACATAAACACCAAGGTCCAGGCTGGAGCAAGCAATGACAGAACATTAAAATCACCATTTGAATTTCTCTTTCCTTGAACACTGCCAAAGACTACTATTGGAAGGCCAATCCTCAGAATGCATGCTCATTTCAGACTTTTGTCACTTGCACCTCTAGGTTCACAAACTATTTTGAGTCAAATAAACGAATTGGAGGTGGCCTTCAGTTGAGATGAAATGGGAGAGATACAACATTTCAAAAAAAAAAAAAACTGTATGTGACCAGCCCCTACCACCCCATCACAACATAAAGTACCAAGAAGAAACAAGGAGGGTTTATTATGCAAAGGTTAATGTATCAGTATAAGGTTTAGGAGAGGAAGAATAAATTACCCCTCCATCCTCCAAACTATACTTCTGGACTCTCCAGCTGCATCGAGCTTGCTCTTCCACCTCCTCTTAGTTCCAGATTGTGTTTTGGCAATCAGATCCATACTTCATGTACCCCTGAGTTCCTTCCCATTTGCTGAATCCACATTTTCAAGATTCTTATCCTTTCTTACCCCACTCCCCAATCACATGTTGGCCTAATAGCTTGAGGTGCCTTTCTTGCTCAACTACTATGGCAGTTCAGCAAGACATGCTAAATATCTTTCCCCATATAAACACGGAAAATAACAAGGGTGTTTTTAAGTGTGTAAAGTATCTCTCATCAGCATCCAATGCTGAAGGAGAAGACAATTACCAACAGAAAACTGTGCTTAGCCCAGAAAAAGAGATTGCTCATGTATATACACAATCATCACATTATAACCTGATGCATTAGATGTTCTCACAAGAGAGGTAAAGAGTTATGAGAGATCAAACATGAGGAAATAAAGAACTTTATGTGAGCTCTTTCCTTTTTTTTACTTTTTAGTGTGTTGGACCCTAAGAGGCATGAAATTAAAACTCAAGAAAACCAGCTATATCAGCTTGCTTTGGTGACTCAAAAGTTGTCGTTTCTCGACTCAACTTTGCTGAAACACTTGATTCATGTTGTTCTTATTTAACCTAATTTGCATTGATTTAATCAGGGCTGGTGTGCTTTAAATACATAATAAATTGGGATTCTGCAACTTAGATGACTTAGAATAGCTAAATTTCAATAAAGCTCATTTCAATCTGTTAATGTATACGGTTCTGCCAAGGGGTTTAAAACCGTAGAAAAGATGCAAACTTGCCACATTAGAAGTGGGAAAGATTTAAAGATACCATCCAGATGAAATGATTTGCAGGATAATAATGTGAAAAGCAATATATATATGTACATATGTATTTTTTAATTACAGCCTAGACATATCTTCTACGTTTTGAGTATCATACTTAGAAGAAAACTCACATATAAATGCAGTGAATTTAATTTTATTTTCCTTCCTTCTTGCCAAGACTCAACTCTTTTCTGCCTCCCTGTACCAGCTCTACAAATCAAGTGACATCCAAAGTGGGACCTCTTCTTGCCATTTGGCAGGCTCTAGCACCACTTTGCAAGCTGCCTGCATTAGGAGAATTTTCTTCCTAGCAGCCATGGGGATTGGGTGGCTTGTACTCACAATACTTGCTGAATGGTTGGCCAATGTTTACCCCTGTCTGCCCCAGCTCCCCAACCTTTTAGAGTTTATGGCTCAATCAACCGGCTTGCTGTGAGGAATAATTGTCTTGGCAAGAGGTGAAAACACTTGAAGGTGAAATTGTTTGTCTGTTAAAGTGTTTCGCAGCACCCTGGAGGTGCCAGTGCCCAGTCCAGAGTCAGGCAGGAGGCAAGAGTGATGGAGAGGTGACCATCAAGAATGGGAAAGGAAGACCACCACTTTGGTGCGAGACAGAAAATAACCTATCTGTGCCAGTAACAAGCTGTGAGACCTCGGATAATCACCCGATGTCTCTGTACCTCAGTTTCATCATGTGCAAAATTCAGATTTTCTAATGTCTCTTTTAGCTCCTAAGACAGCATGTGATGTCTAGGACATTTCAGCTTTGTTTTCCTTCCAATTGAAGGATGCATCTCAGAGATGAATGACCAGGGCAGAGCTCAGAGGAATACAAAATGGAATGATTCATGCCCCTGTTCATATAACTTTTCCTGAAAAGTAGCACTAGTCTTTGGTGACTTTAATTCCACTGGTTAGTGTCTTTGGCTTGAATGTAAGGAGCAACCTAGTTACTTGTCCAAAGCCAGTCCAACCCTGGAGCTTTGGTAATCCACCTCATTCTTATCAATGTGAGCACAACTATAGATAATGTCCACTTATTTTCAGTTCCTAAGAGTCAGACATGATGGGAATTAGAAGTGAGGAGCTGGAAATTCACATTTCATTCTCCCTATTACCTCCTTGGGCATATTTGTGAAGAAGGTAGGCTTATCCACTCACTTCCAGCAGGGTTTCTCTGTCTTTTTTTTTTTTTTTTTTTTTTTTTAACAGATGACCAACAGGTCCCTGACAACAGCAATGCAGACCCTCTCCAGACCAGTTGGAACAAGACAGAGCTAAACATAAGAAGCTTAAGGAGCCCATCCATAAATGAGTGTTAATGGAAATAATCAGGCCAAGACCTCTTCATACTCACATGATACAATTTAGTAACAGTCTCAAAGCTTAAGTACGGGTGTATATATAGAAAGGGGTAGGCTTCACGAGGGTTTAAACTACCCCTTCTCCTCTCATCCTCTCACACATTCTCCTGGAGCGGAGTGTACTGCAGGGTTCTGTCATCACCATGAGCAGCACGTCAGGGTCAGCCCTCCCGGTGTCAGACATTAGAATCTTTCTTTAATCCACCCGGGACCCCACAGACATCTATGGAGACTGGTGAAGCCCCGGCGGGATCTCGGGCAAGAGAAACTCCCTGTACACAGACATAGGTTTCTGCCACTCTAGGTCTCCTACCGCCGGGACCAGGGTGGCTTTCCAAATCCGCTGAGTTTGGAAAGCATTCCCCCATCCACCACCTAACAGGGGGGCTGGCTGACTGCAGAACTCCAGTGCCCGCAAGGGAAAAAAGAAAAATCTCAGCCAAGTCCCCACAATCATTGCTTTCCTCTAGCTTCTCTCAAGTTGCTTTTCTAAAGCTAAGGACCAAATGTTGATTTCTCTACAGATTCCTACGTATCTCTTACACGTAGACAGCTTTAAAGGGGGAGGGGGGAACGTTCCCCAAAGGGAAGGGGAGGGCGGAACAGAATATTTCAGTCTCCCACTTGGAAATATCTTGTCGTTGATGATGCTTTTCCAAACCTCCATCCCCCCTCCTTTTTTTTTTTTTTTTTTTTTCTTTTTGGAAATATGGACCAAAAAGCTGAAAGTTATTTCCATTTCATCAAAGAACATATATTACTTTAGTGGTTCGGGAGAATGTTGGTTTTCTGCCCACCCCTTTTCAATCTGCCCATGTCTGAGGTGCTCCGGGAAGACGCATAATCGTGAGCCGCTTACGACACTCAGTGAGCAGTAGGTGCCGGTGCAAGCTCGCGCCTCACACTGCCTGGCGGAGGGAAGGAGCCCGGGCGCTGGGCGCCGCTCCCCGCTCCCCGCTCCCCGCTCCCAGCGCCGCCGCCCGAGCCGCCCGCCGCCCGCAAAGCATGAGCGAGCCTGCTCTCCGCAGCCGCCCCGGGCGCGAATGGCAGGCGGTCTCCGCGGAGCAAAAGGTGGCGCCGGTCAGTGGTCCTTTCCAATGACGGACATTAACCAGACTGTCAAATCCTGGGGAGTCGCGAGCCCCGAGTTTGGAGTTTTTTTTTTCCCCACAACGTCACAGTCCGAACTGCAGAGGGAAAGGACAGCGGCAGGAAGGCGAAGCCCCGGCTCCCGCACGCAGTTGGGAAACTTGCGGGTCCTAGAAGTCGCCTCCCCGCCTCGCCGGCCGCCCTTGCAGCCCCGAGCGGAGCAGCAAAGTGAGACATTGTGCGCCTGCCAGATCCGCCGGCCGCGGACCGGGGCTGCCTCGGAAACACAGAGGGGTCTTCTCTCGCCCTGCATATAATTAGCCTGCACACAAAGGGAGCAGCTGAATGGAGGTTGTCACTCTCTGGAAAAGGGTGGGTAAGACACTTTTTAATTAAATTCTTTCCCGAAGATTTTTTTTTTTCCTCCCTTTTCTTTGCTGCAGCATCTAACATGGACCAAATCACCATCTCTTTGATCTTTACGTGGCTGTGAACTTTCTATGCTGCCCAGCTTTCTGCATGCTTAGAGGTGAACGTGTGGCTTTGGGGAGGGGGGGGTCCTGCTTTATTTCAATGTATTTATTTGATTTTTGCCCTTTTCTCCCCCTCCCCCGTTCCCCCTCCCTCGGAATAAAATATGATGTAGATTTCTGACCGAGCGCTTCCAATGGACATTCTCCAGCCTCTCTGGAAAGATTCTCGCTAATGGATTTCCTGCTGCTCGGTCTCTGTCTATACTGGCTGCTGAGGAGGCCCTCGGGGGTGGTCTTGTGTTTGCTGGGGGCCTGCTTTCAGATGCTGCCCGCCGCCCCCAGCGGGTGCCCGCAGCTGTGCCGGTGCGAGGGGCGGCTGCTGTACTGCGAGGCGCTCAACCTCACCGAGGCGCCCCACAACCTGTCCGGCCTGCTGGGCTTGTCCCTGCGCTACAACAGCCTCTCGGAGCTGCGCGCCGGCCAGTTCACGGGGTTAATGCAGCTCACGTGGCTCTATCTGGATCACAATCACATCTGCTCGGTGCAGGGGGACGCCTTTCAGAAACTGCGCCGAGTTAAGGAACTCACACTGAGTTCCAACCAGATCACCCAACTGGCCAACACCACCTTCCGGCCCATGCCCAACCTGCGCAGCGTGGACCTCTCGTACAACAAGCTGCAGGCGCTCGCGCCCGATCTCTTCCACGGGCTGCGGAAGCTCACCACGCTGCACATGCGGGCCAACGCCATCCAGTTCGTGCCCGTGCGCATCTTCCAGGACTGCCGCAGCCTCAAGTTTCTCGACATCGGATACAATCAGCTCAAGAGTCTGGCGCGCAACTCTTTCGCCGGCTTGTTCAAGCTCACCGAGCTGCACCTGGAGCACAACGACTTGGTCAAGGTGAACTTCGCCCACTTCCCGCGCCTCATCTCCCTGCACTCGCTCTGCCTGAGGAGGAACAAGGTGGCCATTGTGGTCAGCTCGCTGGACTGGGTATGGAACCTGGAGAAAATGGACCTGTCGGGCAACGAGATCGAGTACATGGAGCCCCATGTGTTCGAGACCGTGCCACACCTCCAGTCCCTGCAGCTGGACTCCAACCGTCTCACCTACATCGAGCCCCGTATCCTCAACTCCTGGAAGTCGCTGACGAGCGTCACCCTGGCCGGGAACCTCTGGGACTGTGGGCGCAACGTGTGCGCCCTGGCCTCGTGGCTCAGCAACTTCCAGGGGCGCTACGATGGCAACTTGCAGTGCGCCAGCCCGGAGTACGCACAGGGCGAGGACGTCCTGGACGCCGTGTACGCTTTCCACCTGTGCGAGGAGGGGGCCGAGCCCACCAGCGGCCACCTGCTCTCGGCCGTCACCAACCGCAGCGACCTGGGATCCTCCGCCGGCCCGGCCACCACTCTCGCTGACGGCGGGGAGGGGCAGCCCGACAGCACGCCTGAGCTGGCTACCGTGGCCCTCCCCGGCGGCGAACACGCCGAGAACGCCGTGCAGATTCACAAGGTGGTCACCGGCACCATGGCCCTCATCTTCTCCTTCCTCATCGTGGTCCTGGTGCTCTACGTCTCTTGGAAGTGTTTCCCAGCCAGTCTCAGGCAGCTCAGACAGTGCTTTGTGACGCAGCGCAGGAAGCAAAAGCAGAAACAGACCATGCATCAGATGGCTGCCATGTCTGCTCAGGAGTACTACGTTGATTACAAACCGAACCACATCGAGGGAGCCCTGGTCATCATCAACGAGTATGGCTCGTGTACCTGCCACCAGCAGCCCGCGAGGGAATGCGAGGTGTGATTGTCCCAGTGGCTCCCAACCCGTGCGCTACCAAATATGCCTGGACAGCCGGGGCGGGCCGGCGAGCACCAGGCTGGGGTCTCCTGTCTGTGCTCTGATATGCTCCTTGACTGAAGCTGTAAGGGGATCTCTCCCAGAGACTTGACATTTTAGCTTTATTGTGTCTTAAAAACAAAAACGAGATAAAACACAACAAAACCCCACCCCACAACCTTCAGGACAGTCTATCTTAAATTTCATATGAGAACTCCTTCCTCCCTTTGAAGATCTGTCCCTATTCAGGAATCTGAGAGTGTAAAAAGGTACCAATCAATCATTGATTTTTTTTTTTTTTTGTAAACTTAAAATGTTTAAAATAAAATAGCATTTACAGTTTTTACAGACTGGTGTAACCTAAATGAATTGTTACCTGGTTAAGAGAGAAGCAACAGTTAGAATTTCCTTCCCCCACCCCCCCGTGTGTGTGTGTGTGTGTGTGTGTGTGTGTGAGTGGAGGGGTGATCTAGTGGCCAGAGGGAAAATCCAGAAATTCAGGAGCAAAGTAGCCAGGCTCATTTTGAAACATTAAGAAGGACAAACAGAGCTTATCAGGTGGAGGTACCCCACATGATTAAGGACTGAAAAAAGCAAGACCCTTTATATTATATTTGGGGGTGGGGAGATGCAGTGCAATCTAGCCACTTTAAAGCAGTTGAAAGGCAGACTGAGGACTGAGCATCCTTGCTCAGCCTTTAAGGCAGAGATCATTGCAAATGTTTTTTAAAAGGCAGTGCCAGACAGTTTTTCCTATGAACAGGAAACATTTTTGCACTTAATACAAGCGTCTTTCAAATCGATTCAAAATCTCACCCCCAAATGCCACTGGTTCACTATTCTCCTACGCCTTGGATTCACCAGACTTAGTAGCATTTGTTCCCTTTTCCATACTCTCTCGAGTGAAAGACTCTCAGCTCCTGTGGTCTGACTCAGGGAAATAAGGCGGAATCCAAATGTTCGGTGATGAAAGCTGTGCTTTCTGGAGCATATTGGTAAGACTGCAGCAAGCTGAGGCTCTCAGCAGTGACAGCACACTCCTAGTTGCTGTGGGGAACAGTGGGAAAATCCTACCCTGGGTGCTGCTTGTAGCAGGAGACTTTAGGGGCAGACGGGATACAGAAGTGATGGGGGTGGGGTGGGATGGGGAAGATGAGCTTTTGATCCTATGTTCCAATATTACTGAAATAGGAATAATTTGTTAACCCAGGACAGAAAAGCTGCCTCTCCTCAGATTGCCCTGTTGTGTAATGCCTGCTTTCCTGTGTTATCTTAGTTTTTTTCTGTGTTGGGGTCAGTGATTTCCCCTTCCCAACCTTCATAGGTTTCCAGGTCCACAGAGATGTGGGTTGTTTATTGAACTAAATTCAAGAGTGGTAGCAGGTGGTGGTGTGGGGAAGGGACAGGGGAGAAGTATGTGTGACAGATGGGAGGGGTCTTTCACTAGCTAGCAATTTAAGCAAATGTGTGATTGAAATAAACTGTCATGAGTGACAGCTGGTGAGCTAATGTTGTCCATGTCCAGAAGTTTTTCTCAAACTCAGGTGCTCACCCCTCTGAATGATCTTACAGACTGGCATCGTTCGTTTTTCCTTTTCTTCTGGGAGAGAGAGAGAGAGAGAAGTCTGAATAGCAGGAAGAGGGATGGGGGGGAGAAAACATACACCACCCTCTCCCAAAATGCAAATGCCTCCGGCCACCTACCTAAAAGGGCACAATCAGCTGTTTGAAATGCAGAATGGCATCACCAGGAGGTTTACTTAATCTGAGGGTTGGTAGTAGATTTCTCTTCTACCAATGGAGAACCCAATATGCCTAAAAATACTGCTTCTGAGAGGTTCTTTCAAGAGAAATATTTTGCAAATGTCTCTAAGATGTTAAGCCTTGGTAGAGAGCTTCTTACGCACGCACACGCGCGCGCGCACACGCACGCACACACACACACACACACACCCCATAATCTCATTTTCTCTGACCAGGAAACTTCATCTTATTTTGTTTATAATTAAAACATGACTTTATGACACATACCAATGCACGCAACACCCATTTAAACTAGTAATGTTCTAGAAGAGAGACGCTTTGATAACTTTGAGGAGGGGGTTTTGGATATAGTCTAAGAATGATCATTTGGGAATGCCATTGTAAACAGCATCTCACTTGGAGGGAAGGGGTTGCAGGAACATCTATAATGAAACCTCACTAAAGAGACCTCCTCTAGGAGACAACAGACCTTTTCTGGAAAAAAAAAAATCCCCCAGTTGTGCAACTGAAGGATTCAATTCAATCCTTGGATTCCATGGATTTAATATGCTCCTAGGAAGGTTCCTGAAATCCAGTGCCAAAAGCTGCTCTGGCTTGGTGCATTAAGGGTGGTGTTGGTGTGCTTATAGGGAAAGCTTCCAGAAGCAAAGCCTTATTGGCAAACATCAGAAGCACAGATCCACCCTACCCCCTAGAAATATGGATATTGGAAACTGGAGAATTTCTCTCCTATCTCTAATACATTTTCCCCCTTCATTCTTCTTTTGTAAATGTGGCCATGAGAAAAAGCTAGAGAGTAATCATGCTTTGTTATATGCTGCTGCCACCCCTACCCACCATATGACTAAACACCACATATGTAGAAGATCTGAAGTCCACGTAAATCTAATGAAATACTATTGTAAACAGGACTCTGTAACCTGAGACCTGGAGAACAAATGATGGTCATGAAAACTGTGTTCTTAATTTGTTTGTGTGTGTTTGTGTGTGTGTGTGTGTGTGTGTGTGTATGTGTTATTGTCTCTGTGTTGTGTGCCTTTATAGGCAAGGAAATATGTTTCCTACACAAACAGAGAAATTTAGCTCACATCATTTCATGCTCCTGTGCCTCTTGCTTTGGAGAATGGCAGGGGGCGGGGGAAGGCAAGAATGAGGGAAATTGGTAGATTTAACTAAGGTTTTATGACACTTGAAATCCTTTCTTTCTTAAGTTAATTGATCTTTAAGCTTCAAGAAACTTGCTCTGACCCCCTCTAAGGAAACTACTGAGCATTTAAAAGACAATCTGATTTTTAAAGGTGTAGCACCTTTTTTGTTGTTGTTCTTCCCACAGAGGGTGCTGATCTCCTTGTCCTGTGCTGTTTGGAAAGAATTTAAGACCTGGTCATTGTCTCTTCCTGGGCATTGTGATGGATTAACCCTCCATTTGCAGTACTTTCCCAGCTGATTAAAGTTCAGCCCTAGTATAGAGGTTTTTCAAATATTTATATAGAAAAAAAAGTCCTTTCAAATGACAAATGACACTCTCAGACCAGTCTTAGCCCCGATAGTTTTTTTTTTAGGTGGTACCAGAGTGAGTGGGTTGAATGAAACCCATCCTTTGGCTTTCACTCTGAGGAAAAGCAGCCCCTGGGGCTCAGACTCCAGCCCTGATAGTTGAGACCACCACCCAGCCCAGGCTCTCAAGACTGCAAAGTTGCCATCATAAAGAAAAGGTTATTCCAGTAAAAGGAAACTTTTAAAATTCATTTTTAATATTCTCTCAAGCTCTTCAAAGTCTAAGAGTGCCTTACCTTTTTTCCCCTGCCTTCAGGAAGGAGACATTTGGTATGACTTAGCATCAACAACACATTTATGAGTATGTGTAAGTCATTAGAAGGGCAAACACTACCTGTTATTTCTCTCAAGTTTCCTGAGCAACTGCACACAGATCACTGGAGGGCTTAGGGGCCTCCTGTGTTGCTGGGTTATATTAATCGACTTGTCAGCAAGTTTGGCACCTATTCTGTCTGGTGCAGCCATGTAGAAGGGAGCACTGGTGGATCACACATCCTGGGATAATGAAAGGCATCAGATACCCTTCTCACAGAGACCACTATCAAGAGGCCAGAATTTATATGCTTTGGACAATGGGTATTATAATGTTTCAGGGTAGTCAAAATAAGCATCAATTATCTCCTGTAGATAGGTGGTTATGTTGGTTGATTTGGGCTTGCCATGGATGGAATGTCAAATAGCAAGGAGTTAATTGGAATATGACTATTAGACAGGCTCCTGAAATATATTTTGGGAGAAGTTTAGGGATATACACATACATACATATACATAAATGACGTAACATGACACATAATAGTCACACACACATACTACATTGTCATATATGTATGTATATATACATATAACCACATGTATAACAACATACACATGATCATATTACATAACTGAACCCTCCAGCATTAATTATCCTCCTGCTTTCTTCTTCCATGACCAAACTTTTACTCACAAAATGATCTGATAAAATCAATCACAAGGTGTAAAGGACTGAGGTGGCTGATGATATTTTCAGGCATTAGTTAATGAGTGGTAGAGGCTCTGCAGGCTGGGTATCTTCTGAGCTCCTCATGCCATAGAAGGGTATATGCCTGCTACCTAGTGGTAAGAGCCAGCAAAGCATTCTTTAGAGAGCATGCACCTAACTCATGAGTTCCACCTCAGGGTTACAAAACATTTCTCTATTAAAAATTGCTCTACTCTAATTTTTTTCCTGGGATCCTGTAGGCAGAATTCTTCCTCCTGTGACTGGGTCCCAGCTCCTGGCCTTCCTCAGCTGGACACAGTTTACAGTTTTTAGCTCAAAGCAAAAGCCTGGCTATTACATCCTTAAGGCTTAGTCAGAGTTGTAAATGAGATGGAAGAAATACATTTATTGAGTGGTTACTTGGTATGAGAGCCTTTATCTAGACCTTATCTTTACATGAGGAACCTGAGGCTTAGAGAGGTTGAGTGTTTTTGTACAGCTAGCAATTGGAAGCACAGGGCATTCAGTCTGGTGTCCTTTTAACTATACCCTGTTTCTAATTTCCTTGAATGGTTGCCTCCTCCACTCCTCTAACCAGCAAAGACCCTAGGACTAGCCTAGGCTAAGGGTACATGCTCACCATATTCTTGGTGGATGACATGGGTGCAATGCTTGAATCCAGGAATTTTCATCATGACTTTGTTTGCTCTGGCCTCTTGTAATCGGGTCATGCAGGACTCTGCCAACAGAAGAGACCTCTCACAGGCTTCCAGGAGCACAAAGTTCAGTTAATCATCCAGCCCAACCACTAACCAGAGGATTTTGGACTCAGAGAGACTAAGGTCTTCCAGGTATTCATATATTACTGTTGAGGATTTATTTAATGACCCCTCTTGGTCATTAAATGGGCTATGTCTCTATGGTGGTGGGTCTCAACCAGGGGCAAATCTGGCACCCAATCAATGTAATGTCCAGAAACATTTGTGATTTTCATGCTTGGGGGTGGGATGCTACCAGCATCCAGTGAGTGGAGGTCATGGATCCTGCTGAACACCCTACAATGTACAGGAAGGCCCCCTCAACAAAGAATCATTTACCCCAAAATGTCAAGGGTGCCGAGTTTCAGAAACTCTGCTCCCTGGTATAGAGTAATGAGGCCATTGACACCAACAAGCTGCGTTCCAGCTTTGCTTGGAGTCGTTCACCCAGCTCTGTTGCCTTCTAATCTTCCTCTCTTGCAAGAGAATTGGAAGTCTAAATGAAAACCCCTCAGGTTGGCTGCTAATCAGCGTGAGGACCTGTAGCTAGCACACGCTTCTCAAAGAACATATGGCAAAACTTAAATTAACTGGGACAAAACCTGTCAGAGCCCTCCATTGACCCACTTTTTCTCTGGCAATACCTCATTTAGGAAACAGAAAAAAAAAAATCGAGTTAACAGTGGATATTTAATTAACAAGAAGGAAAATGAGAAACTTGATATTCCTTTCAGTAGGTGTTCTGATGTCTGGGCTTTTCCCCTTCTCCAACCAAGCCTGGAATGTCTCCAAGGTGGGAATGGGCTTTCATTTTAAAAATCAATGTGCTGGGACTTCCCTGGAGGTCCAGTGGTTAAGACTCCACACTTCCAATGCAGGGGGCGCTGTTTCAATCCCTGGTTGGGGAACCAAGATCCCATATACCATGTGGTGCAGCCAAAAAATAAAAATAAAAATCAATCTGCTTAGTCTAGTGAGTGGTGGACATATTAATCAGGGCCATGATTTCAGACCTTAGAAGCAGGATGGTCTAGAGATGCAGGCATCACAAACTGAAAGGCATTTGGGGCCAGGCAGACCACATGATGAGTGAAGTTTATGGGCCTATGACATTAGGAGAGAACTAGAGAGTTCACTTCAAAATGCAACTTACTTTTGATTGGTCCTGGTTAATCAACAATTCTGCAGGCTATGCCGAGAGAGTGCTCTGAAAGAACCCCAGTCTTGAAGTCAGGAGAGATGGTCTTTAGACCTGGTGCTGGTACTCACAGGCCTTAGGTCCAACTGGTAATCATCTTAACTGCATACAGCCTCTCTCTCTGCCTTTGGGAGGGTTCATCCAGGTATTCCCTAAAGACCCTTTGGGTTCTGGGCTTCTATTTCATCATTTTCCCCGACAATAAAACAAAAGTGGTTTCAAGCTAGTGCCACTTAACCAGAAAATTAAAATTCCCCTGAATTCCCATTCCCCAGATATTCTGATTCATCAGGCTTGACTGCATGTGAATGTGTAAAGGTAGATAAAAAATCACAAAGAGACCAGGGCTTCAGAGAGGGATGTGGGTATGCTGGAAAACAGATGAGAAAGCACGGGCAAGTGTGGGTGGAAAATGGGGTTTTTAGAATGTGCAGGAAGATGAAAGGAAACCCTAGAGAGGACACACGCACTCACACTCACCCACACGTGAGATGGGGAGACACAGGGATCTGTCATGAAGCAGGACCAGTAAAAAAGCTGAAGAAGCCACTGCGGTGGAGGTGGGGTGGGCAGGGAAGAAGTACAGGCAAACATTTGTACAGGACTCCTGAAATAACTTACTAGATCTGAGTAAGTGGCTACAATGAAAACTAGGGGTTCAGAGCCCTTTAGTAAAATGAGAGCAAGGGGGAGGGATGGAGAAAGGGAGAGATGGGAAAAGTAAAAGCCAAGGTTGAAGGTGGGGGCAAAGGGGAAGAGAGAGGAAAAAAAGACAGAGAGCAAGTGGGGAGAGAGTTTCAAGATTTGTGCTTTATATTGATCAAATAATCTTCGGAAGTGGCTGCGATACACCAACTCTACTCCACAACACTTTTTAATCGTTTCTTTCCTTACTCTGATCTACCAGGTTGGCTATTGGCTTCTTATCAATGTCATGTTGGGAAGCCATTTTTCTCCCCGCTTTATGAGAAAAAAAATAATTTTCTAGCTGCATCCTTCTTTCTTTTGCTCAGCTAGGAAAATGCTTCTCAACCCTGGCTGCACATTGAAACCACTTGGGAGCTTTAACAAATATTGATGCCTGGGTCCCTCCCACAGAGATGTGGATTTAATTGATCTGGAGTGTGGCTTTGGTGAGGATATGTTTTAAAACTTCCCAGGTGATTGTAAAGTTCAGTCAAAGTTGGGAAACACTGAGCTAGAGGGTCACAAGTATCGCCACATTTGTAGCTCAGCAATCTGTAAGATCCACAAGTCAGACTGCAGCTCTTTAAGAAAGCATGGTGGGCTGGTGGCTGAGCTGGATGGGGGTCAGCGTTAAGTGAGGAGGCCCCAGCCTCACTGACTCCTCCTGGTGTGGCTGATTTGGTGAGAAAGATGTACAAGCATACATGGGCTTGTCATTTGTTTCTGAGTGCTCTATAGTTTACTAAGTATTCTTTACAATTATTTTATTTACTTTAATTCTCCCACCAATCACAAAAGGCAGACACAAACTTGTCCCATCTTTTAGACAAGAAGACTCAGATCAGAAGAGGTTAAGTAGCTTGCCGAAGGTCAAGGCCTAGCACCTGGAACTGCGTCTTCTAAATTCTGTGTCCTCCTCCGTCATTTCCCTTTCCTTCTCTGATTGGTTGTGATGAGGCATGGCTGGCTTTGCTCAAAATACAAACCTCAGTAAGTCTTCCAGCAGGAGTCCTGGAGAACACATTGCACTCATGCTCCTATACCTTCTCCCTCACCAGCCAGAGTCTGGCAATGACAAAATTTGGCATCACAGTCTCACTACTGCCCCTTTGGTGCCCCCCTCAAGCCCCCTGCCGAGCCTGACACTCTTCTCATTTCCACAGGAGACTCCATGATGCCTCGGAGACTTGCAAATAGATGCCAATGCTTTCCAAATAGCGAACATCAAAATGTTCCCTTTCCAGTCAGCCTACTGCCATCAACTCCTTTACCAGCAACTCTTTAAAGAATGTGAAAACTAAATGCTAGTAGGAAATGGATGGATGGATGGATCTTGATACCTATTTTGCCCAGAAATTCTTGCAGTTTAAAAAAGATCTTTTGGGGGAATAACCTAAGGAAATTGTTCTAATGCTAAAATTGCAGGTACTGAAACACCTGGGAGATGTATATTTGGACAGGAGATCCTTCCTTGTTCCTCTCAAATGAAACAACACAGGCAATTGCTCATATGTAAGCCCAGATCTGCCAACAGTTTATGGGACTTAAAATAAAGCCAGGATCAAGATTGAATCTTCCAGCATATTTTATCTCCTTAAACCAATGTCCTCTTTAGAAATCATGTATTACTAGATGTTCACCATCAGTGTGTTTATCTTCAATTAAGAGTTCTCAATATTGCAAACTATGTGTGGCAGGGACCTCTATCTCAGAGATATTCTAGGCAGACTTGGATAAAAGTGAGATGGCTCAGTCAGTGGCAAGTGAGAGCTGGATTAGTCTGCCACAGAAAGGTCTGGAAAAGCCAAGCTACACACAATTAATGGAATAATGCAACAATCTGTCTTTGGCTGGCCAAGGCAATCCTGTCATTTGTCCCTCAGCTGCAGGACAACCACACACTCTGTGATTTTGTCTCACTGTCTGCTCCATAGTGATTGCATTTGCTGTGAAATCTATATTTCCCTGCAACTGTGTCTGTGTGTGCGTGCATGGGTTTTATTCTAAAAATAACGGTCCTTCTTGGAATTCAGCCTCACTGTTTTGCTTTCTGTCCAGGTCATTTTTATCTCAGTTTCTCTTATTCATCCTTTTTTGCACACTATTTCAAAAATCATAAAGGTGTAAAGAGAAAAGAACAAACATATTGTAAGGAAGAAGAGGAGGAATCGTGTTATCACTGAACTGCAACTGAAGGTAACACATCACTCAGGTTTTTTAGTTCTCATTGAATTGGTCAACTCATTCAATCAAAGTGACACAACATTTCTTGTTCAGGGATTAAGTAAATGTTTGTTGAGTGAACAATAGACCAATTTAACTTGAAGGTGAGGCATTAGGAAGAAGACTGTGGTAAGAGTCTAGGTCCACCAGACTCATCATGGGTGTGTGGAGGAGAGGCCTCCACTTCAACCTGATCCATTTACGAAAGGCAAACACCACCACCCCCGCCCTGCAATGGGCGTGTTTATCACACAGTGTATTTACAAGGTGCCTGGCAACCTGCTAAATCCTTAACATTTTCTCATTTAAACCCTGAAACAAACCTTTATCCCTCCTTGTCCAGAGGAGTATTAATATTCTCATTTTACAGATAGGTAAACTAAGGTTTAGAGAGGTTCAATGACTTGCCCAAGGTCACTTACCTTAGTGGTGAGGGGGGGGTCAAACATTGATTCTGGAGACACAGTGCTTGGGTTCACTTCTGGCTGAGTGACCTTGGCAAGTTACTTAACCTTTCTGATACTCAATTCCTTCATCTATAAAATGGAGATAGGGTTATGAATAGAATTAAATAAGTTATTATTGAGAATTAAATGAGATATTCTTTGTAAAGTGGGTGGCTGGTACATGGTAGGTGCTAGATAAGTGGGATTTTGGTTTGCTTTAATAAAAGATAATGAAAGATAAATAAAACAAGGTCACACAGCCAGCGGGGGTGCTGAGTCCAACAGGGCTGCAAAGCCATGCTACCCCCATTTTCTTCTGTGATAGGGTACTATCCAAAAATCTGAGATCCTGAAAGCACTGGGTCTGGAAGGAGAAGTTAAGGAGGCAGAGTGTGAAGTCTGAGGGTAGAGAGACACGTTTCTTCCTTTATAGCTTTGCAAGTGGCTCAGGCCTTAGCCTCGATACCCACATTTGACTTTTTTCTGGTTCTTAATTGACTTGGCTTTGCCACTGAGATCAGACAGTCCTGGTGAATGTAGCCCATCACTGGAATATGCGTGTGTGTGTCTGACATCTAAGTACACATGCAGCTGTGGCCCCGCCTTCTACCTTCACACATACCAAAGCCTGGCAGCCAGCTCAAGGAAGCATCGTTTGTGTGGGTCTTTGGCAATACAGCAAAACTCACTTTCACATCGGAGCTGTTTGCTCTCTGTAGTCAATTCCTGAAGGTGGAAAGAGACTACACAGCTTGTGATTCTTACCCGGCTCCCAAACTTTTATTTAATATCGGCAATATTAAATCATACTGGCCCCCGAGACACTAAGTATACATCTTCAGCTGTAACAGACTTGCTGGTGTTTATTTAAAGATGTTTTTTTCTCTGTGTACTAACAGCCACAGTTTGATGCTGCTCAAGCAAGTGTAACAAAAGGAGAACACGTCTGAGGTGGACGATCTTCTGGGAGAGGAGCTCATGTGTGATGAGGCAGAGTCCAAGTTCCAGCTTTGTCACTTGGCTTCTGGCCTTTGGGCAAGTCAGTGCCACCTGCCTGGCTTTTCCTTTCTCATCTGTAGTAGTAATTTTGGGAAGTTTTTCTAGTTCTCTGATCTGGTAGGCAGGGTGTGGAGGAAAGCAGGGGTGATTTCCAATATATTCTCCACTGCTGTTGCTTATCAATAGGTAAAGTTATGAATTCATTAGATGTGCCCCAAGGGAAGCTTCCACTCCTCCTTAGAGACCTACCCAACACCACAAACAGAGATTATGTTTGGTCAGAGGAAATGCTCTATTTTGCTCCTAGGGAATTAGTTCCTGAAAGGTAAGTCTGTTCCAAGCCCCAGCCTGTTCCTTGTGATTTACTCACAGAATGACTAAAGAATGCTCCGCACCGGCTTTGGACGGACATATTGGAAAGACTTTGGCCACAATGAAACCCCAACACATGTCTCTATACTACCAGGAAAAGCTGTAACTATTGGGAAATTGAGGACCACTTTCAGTTTAGTGTTTTGTGTCTTTGTTAACTTGTTTTATTGTTTGTTGTTTGCTTTCTCTCTTCCCTTCCTTCCTTCCTTTCTTTCTTCTTTCCTCCTCCTTCTTTAAAAAAAAATTTTTTTAACGAATTCATAGTTTTGAGCTACAGTATGCATTCTCAACAGGGGTAATACTGAACCCAAGGAGTAAAAATAGTCTCTTAAGGGGATGAAAAATATCTTACTAGTTTTATGTATAAAGTACACATATACATATGGTAGACAGTATATAAACAGATACTCAATATATCTGTGGTATTAAAATTTCAAAGTGAGGGGACAATTGGGAAAAAAAGGTCCAAAAAAGTCTCTTGGGGGGAGATAATGAAAAAAGAAGTTTAAGAAATGCTGAGATAGTGATTAACATGGGGAAGAGACAAAATCACAAAAAATTGAAGCATCATGGCAGGTCACCAATTGAGATTTTGAGAAGGTCAAAGGAGGTCTGGGTTCTTCGATATCGAAACCTGGAATTCAGAGGTTATTTGAACAGCCAAAGTTTCATCTGGGGAATTTGGTCTTATCAGTCCCTCCTACACTCAGCATCTCCCAGAGCTGTTTTTACTTGGAAGTTTCATGATGTGTTAGAAAAAAACTGTTGGGATGGAATTAATAGACTGAGCCCTGGTCTTGGCTCTGTCACTTACTGACTTAGATATATCACCTCCTCTGCGGACTTCAATTCCCGTGTGTATAAAATTCAGAAACTAATCTCTGCTCAGCCTGTCTCACAAGGATCTGGTAAGGATCAAAGGAGAGAATGTAAGTGACAACTTTAGGAGCTACGTAGTATCACGCGAAGGCTTACAGCAGTGGACGGAGGAGGAGGGTGGTGACATATGGGTGGCCACCCACAGTGTGACTTTAGAGGGCCACATGCTTCAAACTCTCCTCCACAGGGAGTGGAATTCCTGCTATTAGTCACTGCTCTGAATTAAGTCCCTCATGAATCCTCTCTCTCGAGAGCATATGTAGCAGGGAAGCAACAACGAGACTGTTTGTTTGCTTCTTAAGGGAAGAGCTCCTTTCACTTGACTTTGCCCCTCAACGTGGAGCAGAGTCTGACCCACTTGAGTTTAATGGCCTTTGGGCAGGTCATCATTTGAGCTTTAAGAACTGTGGCCTTCACATCTCTAAAATGGACACACTAATGGCTGCCTTGCAGGTTCTTGGGAAGATTATCAGGGATCACGTATACTGAGTCAACCACAGTGCCAGTTGACAGTTAAGTTCTCAAGTAATAGTAGTTCCCACCCTGTGTCACCAATGTATAGTTACATGTTGTATTTATACAAATAGACTAGAGGAGCATTGAAAGGCATTAGGAACAATTGGTTTCTAGAAATGGATTCTAAGAAGTAGCTGTAAGAGGTTAATTTAAAGAGAACATTAAATATTAGTAATATAAAAACTATCTCCATGGAGGGAAAAGTTGGGGTTTAGCAACTAAAGTAAGTGGGAAGAAAGAGAACACCATCTCTATTAGGCAAAGCCAGCTGGAATACTTAGTTAAGGAGGTTACCAAGCTCCCATCACACAGGTGCTTCAAGACTTGCCACAGGTGATTGCCTTTATTTTTCTCCCAATATAACGATTCTTTCCAGTTCTGTTAACAGATCCAGTCTCCAGTCCTCTTTCTCTGTGCACACCTCTCCCCAGACCTGCTAGATCTCCTAAGAATTTAAATTGAGATTTCAGGAAGAAGGGGGAACAGAAGTCCACCCTGGTTCAATTATAATCACTTATTGCATCATATCACCACCATCAAACTCAAAAGTGCATGTGCTGCTGTTCTGAGTGTTCATGCACAGGCTCTGGCTGTGGTCCTGTATCTGTCGGCCAGTGAGACTCAGCATCCCTGGGTACCACAGCCAAGCAGCCTTGAACTGCAGCAAAATCCAGCAACAGATTCAGCAGCCTGCAGCCTGCTGGGTTCCACTGGTTTACCCGGAGCTACCAACCCCAAAGAACTGGGATGAAAGCAGATGGGGAAGAGGGAGAGGGTCTGTTTGTGTTTTGATTTTTTACCAGGCTCAGCTCTTTGGGAAAAAGAAAAGAAGAATCGTGCTCTGAGCTGGTGTCCTGCCAAGCTTCCTACCCTCCCTTGCTAGTCCAAGCACTCCACCGTCTGTGCAGACTGCAAAACAGCAATTTCTGGAAACACACTGAAAAGTCTGGGCTGGTCCAGAAGCAGTAGATTCTTGGTATCTGTGTGGTGGGGTTTTAGGGATTTTATTTTTCACCTTAATTCTTTTAAAAACCACGAGCTCTTTGAAGCACATCTGTTATCCACACCTTCTGTTTGTAAAATGAGACTGAAGGTATCCTCTCTAGAGAAATTCCTGAATCTTCTCTGTAGTTCAATGCTTCCACTGACAGTTTGGCTCACAGAGTATGACTGTGGTAAATATTAAAGAATGTTAATAAAAATGAGATAGAACACCTAGGGATCTTTTCTCTTTTCCGAATTTTGCTTTGCTCACTACTAAAGTTTATCTTGACAGAAAATTTACTTTTCTGATCCACATCATTTCCCAAAGCAATTTTCCAACAGCAAATATAAATTTGTGGTGATTGTGAAGAGGTTTTCAATCCCTGTGCTAAGGAGGCCACGGGGTTTCAACAGTTTGTCTCACCTTGAGGTAAATACCCCTCACTCAGGAAACTATCACTGAGGACCCTGAGCAGCAGCTGGGGGTGAAAGCCTGAAAATGAGCTCTTAGGTTTCCAAAATAAACAGTCTTGGTGAGGGAGATGGTTTGAGTTTTAAGATCAAATCGTGAGAAAGTAATTAAGTCATTAAGTAAGAAAATAATTGCATAAGCCCACATAGCTGTATTCTCAAACGGGATGAAGCACTAAGCAAACGAGATGCCTTTACATTGCACTGAACCTTGACCTGGTTAATACAGATTACATTTGTACCCTATCAGAAGTGTGAATTTAAGCACATATCATGAGATAAAATTTGTGTTCTTCTCGTTGTTGTGTTTGCTTTTTTGTCCTCAGCCTTTAGGGTTCTAGGGGATGAAAAATGATTGGGCTTTGGAATAAAATACACCTAGATTTGAGTCCCAGCTCCACCATACACCCAGTGAGTGATAAGGGGCAAGCAACTCAGCCTCTATTAGTATAGGGATGGTTTAAAATTTCTACCTTGATTGTTTGGGGAGGAGTAGTGTTAATGTATGTAAAACATTTTGCACATGCTGGGCACATAGAGAGTGCTTAATAAGTATGATTAGTATCACCAGTATCTTCTTCATCATTATTTCCAATACTTTTGGTACCAGATGTATCTATTACCACTGAAGCAGTTTTGACTTTGTACACAGTGAATCTTCTTTCCAATGCTATTGGCAACAGAGTGGAATTCAGTCTATGAATATCACTAGACAGAATCACATAAAATAATAAGCTGTGAGGTTTGATGAAAACATAAGCCACCAATAGGGGTTATTCCTGATGTGTCCAAACCAACCCACAGATGCTGAAGTCATTTCTCTCTCCCTCCCCATGCCCATGACTTCTCTATGTTCTCCTTTTCTTTCTAGTCATTCAAATTTTCATGATGATGCAACATCCAGTTAGGGTTCTAAAGATATCTAAGAAACCTTTCCCGATGCCTTCAGCTCACTATGGTTCTCCTTCTCGCCACCAGAAGGTGTTAGAACCTTCACTGACCTTAGCAGCCATGTTTCCCAGTCTGGACTGCCCCAGGATATCTCCTTTTCATTGTCTCTATTATTAATTTACTTACTATCATGTACCATGCATATATGTTTTGTGTCCCATTATACACTATTCATGGTCAGGAGACAACTCATTTGCATTTAATTCCATTTAGTTTCTTTCTAGGCACCATGGAAGCAAAGAGAACAAGACATGGCTCTGCTCTCAAATGGTTTACAGTCCAACAGGACAGGTACAATGCCCACACATATGAGGACAACCAAAGGTGGAAAAGGATATATACTACAACACAGGTGTATCAAAGTGTTCTGAGGACACAGCAAAAAGAGAGGATTGTCCCAATTCAGGAAATGGGTGGGAGGTAGAAGAGTTCTTGATAAAGAAGGCGGACTGTACACTGGGTCTAGGTAGGTGGGTGGGGATTTGACAGGCAGAATGGAAGGAAAGGGTCTCTCAAGAGAACAATCCACTATGTGCAATGGCATGGAGGCAGGCAAATGAAAGGGAGGTATGGGCCAAATGCACTGGCAAGGTGCCTACCAGCAAGTCATGACTGGATTTGTTATAACCAGATACTTAATCAGCAGGACAATCTAGAATCTAATTTTGTTCCATTTCAATAAGGAAATGTATCCTATTTCTAACAGAATGAGTTAGGGAGAAAAGAACTAACCACTCTGATATCCTTCCCCTGTGCTCACTGTTAGAAGCAGAATAGAGTCCAGGGGAGTGTTTCCTAAGGCTTCCTGAAGGGAGGTTCTGCAGAAGCATCTCAGAGATTATTAATCAAAAGGAAGTATTTGAAAAGGTCACTGGAACATCCAGGGCAGGGAGAGGTTTTAGAGAATGTCTTCTGAGATTGGAAGGGTGACATGGTTGCAACCAGCAGGGATCTGAGGAGGTGGCATGATCCTACAGGGGAGTGGCTATGAGGGGTCTCCTAAGGAGACTGAGTCACGAGCACCACCCTCAGAAAAGACTCCAGTGACCAAGCATGGCATGAAACAGCAGATCTGACTGCCTTTGAGGAACCACGTGGACGTGGACAATGATCCGGGAAGTGGAGATCATGTGACCTGAAGACCAGAGCACCATTCCTGAGAGTCTGGACCAATATAAGGCCTCCAGTGCCATCACATAATCAAGAGAGGTTGGTATGGTACAAGAATCCTTATAGTAATTGACAGTTAACTTCCCTGGTAAGAGAGAAAGCTCCAAGTAGATTAGATGCAATTTTACAAGAAAACAAAAAGCCAAGTGAAATATTTTCACTCTTGTTGTGAAGTAAATTTTATATCCATTACACTGACTTTTATCACACAAGACATGCCTGTATAACACCATGCAAACAGAGTGGCTGAAATGTTACTGGTATTCTTGATAAAGTCATGTTTGGAGTCTCATCAGTCAGGAGACCATTTAATTCCACATCAGACTTTGAGTGTCTCATAAACTTCCCTGAGAAGACCCTAACTTGCATTCCCATTGGGAATCCTGCCTGGGTTGCCTGAGTTTTATCTATTTGTATGAGTACCCAGTGGGCCCACTGGGGCAAAATAAAAGAACATATCAGGACTGATGACTGGGTCCCTAGACTATGACTCTTGTACAAAGACCAAAAGCAAAAGTGACCATCAGTCTCTCCATTAATTCCCTGGAAGAAACTAAAAATCACTGCGAGGTAAGAGAGTTGAGACACCTGGGCTTGATCTTGAGGCACTGGCTGATGGTCATCAGGAATGGACACTTTTGAGTATGACACTGGATGCCCTCCTCGGTGTCCCTAGACCCAGTCTGAGAATGAAAATTGTAATAAGAGAGATACCAGCGTGGTAGATGCTGTTGGCAATCTATTCAACAGCCATTCCCCATCTTCTTTGTCCATGATGGCAGAGTCTGTCACCATGATAAAGGCCAAAAAAGTCATAGGCTGTTTTGGCCAGCTTCCTTGAAGCCAGGTTGTGGCTGACCAGCAGGACAGTTGTCTGCTGGGGAACTTAGTAATATTTTATTCCTAGAAAAAAGTGGGATGTAGAAGAAAAAGTCCCTCTTTTTTGGCTCATGGAGAGCCATTCTGAATCCTGCAATGAGCAAGCACAAGGACTAGGTGAGGTAACAGGGCTGAGGAATGGATGGAGACTGGGTCTCTGATGACACTACTGTGCCCCAGAGCCTAGCCTGGGGAATATACCTCTAGACCTATTGCTGTGTGAGATAATAAACAAGCATTTTTCAAGTCATTGGAAAGTGAGAGCTTCTATGACTTGCAGCCATAAGCATCTTAACTGGTACAACCAAATTCTAGATGGAATGGAGTATAGACCAGGAAGTTTGAAAAGCTAAAACCATAAGGCTAATCTCCTCTGTGAGTATTCTGAGGGATTCTCAGAGATGATGAGAAGGTGATTGAAGATCAGAGATGATGGAACAGATGGTTTCACAACAGTGGAGAGAGAAGCAGCCACCACTTCTGTGTTGCTCAGGCTCGATCGGGGAGAGGAGAAGCTGGAGAAACTACTCTGGATAGGGCGTGGAGCTGAAAACTATTGCTAACACCCTTGCAATTGTTAACCTCATTCCTTGACTGCCCACCTTAGGATTGAATGAACTGTTGAAGTTGGGACCACTTTTACCTTAGGAGTAGAGGAGACCTGGCAGCATTGCACCATCTAGAATTAGGCCTCCTTAACTCCCCAAGAAGATACCTTGCTATTTTCATTCAATTGTTAATTCTCCATGCTCACCTTCTAACAAATAGAACTCTTTATTAAGATATTCAACTCATCCAATAAGAACTTGGGTAGTGAATTTGCAATGCCCCTTGCTGTAACTGCTGTTGAAGCAGAAAGGCAGAATCCCTTCCACTTGTGTGGCCATGAATAAGATTATTCCACTCACACTAATTGTGCCATGGTCAGGGAAATTGAGATAATGCAAGTGCAAATACCTGGCATGTAGCCTAGAATTCATCACTTAATGATTATTAATGGCCAGCCCCATTTCCTTTCCCTCCTCCTCTGCCTCTCCTCCCTTTCTCTTTCTTTCTTACTCCTTCCTTTCCTTTTCTTCCCCTCATCTTCCTTTCCCCTCCCCTCTTCTATCCTTTCTTCTCATTGAATGCTCAGCATATGCAGTGGCTGGAGAAATATCCTTCTTGCTGCATGACTTAGCTGTCTTAACTCATTAGACATCTTCCCATTGAAGTAATGCCATAAAGAGGGTACATCCCTAGCTTATCAAACTATACTCACTGAAAACAACTCGAACACTTGCAAGTTCCATCTCTGGGGTTGCATTTGTGAGGTTACTCCTTTTGGGCGTAGGTGTCACGTGACAAGTCTATCTCATTACTTACCCTTTGATTCTTTGTGCCTATAGACGCCAGTGTACACTTTTTAGAAAATAACTTCTTAAAACAACTAATGACATACACCTGTGACTAGATCCCTTACTCTCAAGTCCTCCTGCTTAAAGTTAACTTGTATATTTCAGATTAAAACCACTTATAAGATTCTCATTCCCATCTCTCATCCTTCATATCCCCAAAGACTGATTTGGAAGACCACATAGGCTTGACTTCCACAGATTCATAAACTGCCCTTTTTATGAGCTCCAATGACTTCACCTCCAGAAGTGAATCACTTAACAGTCTTGCATGTAACATGCTGGATGGACTTAGTCTTTGAATTTCTGATGAGCTCATAACTATGGCCTGGGTCTTGACAATGCACTGTCTTAACAATGCAGATCCTGAGTGAACACTCAGAGACATTTCTGAATATATCTTGTGTATAATTATCTCTGGTCACCCTGGGGATCCCAAATCCCCTTGGATCAGTGGAGCCAAGAGGTTGCATTTCAGCTAATAGCCAATCGCATTTTATGGCTCTCTTGAGAAGGCAAAGAGAAACGATGGTGTTTCTGTGCAGCATTTCAAAAGGAAACTTTTCAAGGGAGGGAAATTAACTCACCAAAGGAAATAAACAACACTGTGTTCACCAAATGCCTTTCAGAAATACTGAGAGTCCTTTGCCAATGAAACTTTGCTCTCTATTTCAAGAGGTGAAAAATAAGAGAGGGGGAAGGTCAGCACAAGATTATAGAAGGGCCAAGGCTAGGTACTCCACTGGTATGCTAAGTGGATTGCACTGCAATATTTTATCTAAATGTATGCATCCCTTTAGGGCTCAAATCGAGGGTATATGCCCTATTGCATTACTTAAGGCTCCAGAACTTAAGGTGACATGTATGGCCCCACTTATATGTTGACCTCCTCAGGGCAGTGAGTGGACAAGTGAGCAGAAAGTAGCAGTGGACAAAGCTCTAGACTGGAGGCAAAGACCTGGGTCCATCCCCAGAGCTGCCTCTAACACAGCTGGGTACCTCTGTGCACTGAAAACCTTCTGGTACTTCCCAGCTCCTGGAGGATGGACTGGTGCCAGTAATCATAATCCATTATCTGTGTTGTACTATAGAGTTACAAGCGCTGCAGCCAGCAAACCTAATCCCATTTGATCAGCTCTGCAAAGAGGTGAAGGGAGGAGAGGAAAACAAATATTGTTTGAAGTCATACAAAGAGATAGGTCCTGACCTTGGCATTTATAGAATCTTATGTCATTTACTCCTTATAACATCAATACTTAGGTAGGTACTGTTCAACTGATGACAAAACTGAGATTCAGAGAAGGTAAGTAAATGCCCAGTATCCCATAGCTAATGCCATTCTTCCTATTCCAAATCTAACAAATGTCTCCATCATAAAACAGGTATAAGTAGAAAGGGAAGCTTATCCTTACCTTAAGGTGGGACAACTTCCCATTTTATCAAGCAAATCTCCCAGGAGACCAGGTCATGACACAGAAATCTCAGTGCATAGAACACTGTAACTTGCTTGGGCAAGGATAAGTACAAGGCTCTTATGTGACAGGATGTAAGGGACCATGAAAAGCCTCCTTCCACAGAAATTGACTCTATTGATCCAATTTTTTTTGGTCAGTATTCCATTCCACCCATCGGTGGATGTCATCAAAGCAACAAGCTGGGAGCTAAAGAGTCAGGACAAAAGATGTGTAAATATTAAAAGGGAAAAAAGAAATAGTATAGCATTGTAAAACTATATAGTAATACAACTGGAAGATATCTTTAAAATCACTAAATCTAGTGCCTTCCTTAAATTGGTAAGAAAGCTGAAGCTCATATGAACTTCTGGGAGTGTCTATGATCACAGGGAGAAAAAGTAGCAGTGCCAGCATTCAACGTCAGCTGCATTCAAGCCAGTACTTATCCTGGAGATAGTACTCAACATATATTTACAGCATGAAGAGACAAGTGAAAGAAATCTAACTCTCTGGGATAAGTCTGGTACCCTTGATCTGCATTACATCACCAGCACATAGAGGGTAGTGGAGGTGGGCAGGCCCGAGCTGGAAGGCCTTCCTCTATTCCTCTTGCCCAGGTGGGGCATGAGGCTACCAAGGCTCCTTGATTCAGTGATCCTTTTTCCAAGTTGGACATCTCAGTTGCCTGTAAGTTTTCCATCTCCTTCTTCTCTTCATCTTTGTCTCTCTCTCTTATGCACACAAACACCCACACACCCACAGCCATCCACACACACATATACACACAGTAAAGTACAAAGTCACTAATGTGCCAAGAGATAACACAAATTCAGTCTCTGACAGAGTCATCTATCCTTCACTACTGCCTTTAAAATGCTTGTTTAGAAGGAGTTTAGTCTGGGGTAGATGATAAGATTAGACATAATTCTTTCTTCATCCATGACATTTGGTATTCCTTTTCCACACCAACTCTGGACTTCCTTGGGCCAATGGGACAGCAGCAAACATGATACAAGTGGAGACATTTAAAAAGCACTTGTACAATAGGACATGTCCTTTTGCTGCTCCTGGGAACCCTGAGGCCCTCATCATGTGAACTAGGCCAGGCTGGCCTGATGGATGAAAAGAACATCTGGCCAGAACCTCAGCCTGCAGCCAGCCAACCACCAGACACATGAGTGAGACCTTCAATCAACAGCAGATGGCAATGAATAAACAACAAGGTCCTACTGTATAGCACAGAGAACTATATTCAACATCCTATGATAATGGAAAAAAATGTTTAAAAAAAGAATGTGTATATATATATATATATATATATATATTTATAACTGAATTACTTTGCTGTACAGCAGTAATTAACACAACATTATAAATCAACTATATTTCAATAAAAAAACAAAACAAAACAACAACAAAAAACAGCAGATGACAAACACCTGAGGGAGCCCACCCAAAAGCACCAGAACTCTGAAGCTGAGCCCGGCCCAAGTTGCCAGCACACAAAATCATGAAATAATAAACTTCTTTTTTTTCAATTTTAAGCTATTACATTTAAGGATTTTTGTTTCTTTGTTTTTTTTTACAGCCAATGCTAACAGATACAGTACCCTAGTAACAGATCATATAAATTGAATACTTACTATATTGGGGGTACTGTCTTATTTTGTATAATTTTCACCATCTCTGAAGAAGTTATCAATATCCCCACTTTACAGAGGAAGAAAATGAGGTTCAAAGAGATTAATTCACTTCCATATCTAGTGAATGGCAGGTAGCACTTCAAATCCCAATCTCTCTGATGTCACAACAGACTCTCTTAACCACCACCCAACTCCAACAATTTCAGTGACAGAGGATCTCAGAACCATGTGGTCTGAAGACTGTGGGTAAGGATTGGGTTGGTTTACGCTGTGAAAAGCAGACTCTCAGGGCCAGGAGAGAAACTTTCACTCTTCTGGGGACTGTCCTATGGAGGGCAGAACTGAGAGCTCTGAGGACAAGATGTCAGGTTCAGCTGGTGGCAAGAAAGAATCTTGTACTAAAGGAGGGATGCAGTGTGGAACAGGTACATTCAAGGGAAGATGAGTTCCCTATAAGCAGAGATATTCAAGGAAAGAAATTTAGTCCATCCATGAATATCTCAAACTTATTTCTGCCTCACATGTACTCATTTTGTTCTTCTCATCAGGAAGGCACCCTGCTTTCCCCTCTTGGGATCCATTTTCTACAAACTCTTCAAGGCCTTGTTGAAATCCAACATTTTCCACAAAGTCTCCCGACTCTCCCTACCCTCACTGAGCTACCTTTCTCTGAACTTGTACTAACAACACCAGTGCCCTTTACCTCTCAATATGACTCAATTCCAGTATACATTATAATGTGGATTGATGGAAAATTATAGTCTTGGAATTGGACAGACCTGAATTTGAATCTAACAGTGTGTTTTTACTTACCTTTCGGGACTACTTTATGAGGCTGTTATGAGGATATACAATGTGATCACAGATGCAAAGTGCTCAGCATGGGTAGTTCTTAGTATTAGCATGTTTCCCTTTTTGAGCTGGTCTCCTGGAATAGACCTTAGGTAGGCACCATGCCTTATACTTCCGTGACCCCATCTCCTCCCGAGGCTGGTGATAAGCACATAGGAGATACCTAGAAAATATTACTGCAACTGATTTAATAACCATTCAAAAAGCCAAATCTGAGACATTTTTATAAAGTAAGTCTGTGGTGTAATAAAAAACATATCTAGTCTTTGTCCCTGGCTTCTGGCTAAGGGCCTCACACACCCTTGGACTTTCCTTAGTAATAGGAGTGTCTTTATTCTGTTAATGAGGCAACTCCTGGTGGGGCTCCCACATAGTTTCAGGATGGGAGCTGGTGATGAGAAAGACCAATCACATGATTAGGGGGTTGGAACTTTGCATCAGCTTGACCTCCAGGGAGGGAAGTGGGACTGGAGATCGAGTTCAATCACATGGCCAATGACTTAATCAATCATGTCTATGTAATAAAATCCCAGTAAAAACTCTGGACACCAAGAGCTTCCTGGCTGGTGAACACATCGGTGTGCTGGGGGAGTGATGTGCCCTGGTCCCACAAGGAGAGGCATGAAAGCTCTGCGTCCCCACCCTTCCCAGGCTTTGTCCTATGCGTTTCCTCCACTTGGTTGTTGGTGAGGTATATCCTTCATAATAAAACTGTAATCTTAAGTGTAGCACATTCAGTGAATACTGTGAGTTCTTCTAGGAAATTATTGCACCTGGGGAAGTTGTGGGAACACACAATGTTTTAGCCACTTGGTCAGAAGTGCAGGTGGCCCCGAGACTTGCAGCTGGTGTCTGAGTGTAGATGGTCTTGTGAAGGAGTTTGCCCTCAACTTGGGGTCTGCGTTAATCCCAGGTAATGTCAGAATTGAATGGAATTGCAGAATACTCTGTGTCAGAGAATTAGTGTCAGAACCGACAGCCAAATGACCAAACATTTCTCAGTTATAAGATTATCTTTTTCCTGGATTAGAAAAACAAAAATTTCAATAAGCTATATTAAAATTGTACACACTTAGAATAGTTTTCCTTAAAAAAGAATCCCAACATTAACTGCCTAAAATTTTTTCCTCTATTACCAAGTTAGTATTCAGCATCCTGAAGGATGTTGCAGAAAAAAAATCTCCTAATGAAATTCACAACGAAGAAAATATTATGACATACAACTTAAAGTATCCATTCTTAATTTTTTAAAAGAGAGAAAAATATATGCTATTAAATAAATTCTGATATTTCTACAACATGCCTTAATGTAGATGAAGACCATGTATTTTCTTTAACCGATTAGTTTTGCTTGAGTGCTAAAGTACAATTTAGAATTTTTACTTTAAAAGCTTACATATCCCTATTCTCTCTCTCTCTTGCTCTCTCTCTCTCACTCTCGCTCTTGCTCTCGCTCTCTCCTTCAAGGAAAAATTTTGTAAAGAGTGACAGCCTAATATTCTCTATAATTTCCCGGGGTAGTGTTACCGGGGTAAATGAGGTGTCAGGTTCCACGCTAATTCATCACTTATTAATTAACAATATCAACAACTCCTTTTTCATTACCGATAACACATTTTACTGACTATCCTGACTACCAGAAGGATTTTTTATTACAAAACTTATCTCAAAGGCTCTTGCCTGTTACCTACAGCAATAATAAAAAAAAATCATCATTCAGTCATCATTTTAATGACGGATCATTTTTCCCCTCACTAAAATTAAATCATAAAACCATTTAATTAAATTGAATGGTAATTGAATGATTTTAATCATGCAAAAGATTAAAATGAAGGATGATGCTTTCTCTCAAAGCCTGACAACACGTAATGACACGATTTGACCAATGTGGCACATCCTGAGAGGAAGCAGAAGGTCGATGATTATCTTTCCTTGTGGTATGTAACATTAACAAAAGAGCTACCATTGGAAAAACCCTTTGCCCCTTCCAGCTCTGGGGCAGGGTTCAACCAACACATCTGTACATGAACAAGAGGTCATGGGGTTTGATTTGGGGGAGGTTCTTATGAAGGACCAAGAAAAGCAAAGCCAGCAGCTATAGAGAACAATATGCTCAGGAGCAAGACTAGGTTTCTCTGAAGTTTCCAAAGTAACTCATCTAATATGCACTTACCATACACCTTTTATTTGCTATACTTGGTGGGAGAGACACAAAGGTGTGTCCCCCCCAGTCTGCTGGGGGAGAAGATATACCAACAAAATATTATAATACGGTAAGTGCTGTGCCAGAGGTCTGTGTAAGGAGCTATGAGATCCTAGAGGAAAAACTAATAAATGATTTCAGGAGAAATTTTAAAACTTCACTAAGCCAGCTGCTTGAAAGTTGAGTTTTGAGAGCTGAGAAGTTCTTGAGGCAATGAAGGCCATTCTAGACAGTGGTAAAGGGACATGCACACCGAGCAGAGGCTCAGGGCGGCCAGCTAGAGGAAGGACTGAAGGCAAACAAGGATGTGGAGGCAGGGTGAGCTGGACCTCATCCCCAACAGGGAGAAAATGGCAGTCTAAAATCTGGCCAGTGATATGGCTTGATTTGTTTCTTAAGAGGATCTTCCTGGAAGCAATATTGTAAGAGGCCTGGGAATTGAGAATAGAGGAGCGCAGAGGAGAAGACAAGAGGGAGAAGCAGTGCGGGAGAAAGACCCTCAGGGGACTGGTGGCCATGGGACAATGTGGAAATGGTCCCCATAGCCCAGAGAAGATCAGACTTTTAATGATCTTATTGTCTTCCCGGATCCTTGGTGATGACAAAGGAGCCCCACAGTGGAGACTATTGATGCACAGTTATGAGACAAATGAATACTTCTGGAATCCAATATATTGCAAAAGGACATTACTTGGCCAAATTGTAAAGTGTCCCTATTACTTTCTTAGGTATTCAAAGTCCTCATATTGACCTGCCTATCTACCTGCTCCCTTATTGTCTTGGTCTTTTCCATGTCCCGCCGTGATGCCCTGGATCTTCTGCAGAATATGACCCTGCCATCACAACATCCCAGTCCTATATCTCATTCTCCCACAATTCTGCTATTTGCAGTTAGGTATCTAATCCATATAGCAAATTTGTTAAAAACTGTTAATGGTTCATTCATTCATCCAACAAATATTTAGGGAGCACTTTGCATGTGGCAGGCACTATGCACTGGGATACAGTGATGACAAAAATAAACAAGAGCAACAACATAAAATCTAGAAGCTTCACGGAGCTTACGTTCTAGGGCAAAGACATGCAATCACAAGATAAGCAAGGAAAAGATAGAGTATAAGCAATGATGCATGCCATGAAGAAAAGAACAAAATAAGAAAGGGAGTGGGGAGGGTTGTAATTACTGTGAATGAAATATTTGAATGAAACCTTGAAGGAGCTGAGGGAGCAAACCATGAAGATACTTGCTGCAAGCAGAGAGGACAGAACTGTAAAGTCTCCTTGGCAGGGATGTGTCTGATACAGTGGAGGACCAGTGTGGCAGGAAAAGTTTGATGGGAGGCATTGTAGGAGTTGAGCTCAGAGTGGTACAATGAAGGAGTGCCGGGCTGTCCTACAGGCCACTGTTAGGACTTTACCTGGGTGAGATGGAAACCACTGAAGGGTTTGAAGTGACATCTCAGACTTAGGTTTCAACAAGAGGAATCAGGGTGCTGTGTGGAGAGTAAACTGAAAAGAGCAATGGTCGAAGCTGAGAGAAACCAGGGCAGGAGGCTACTGCAATAATTCAAGTAAGAAATTATGGCATCCTGGACCAAATTGTTAGCAGTGGAGGTTGTAGGAAGTGGACAGTTTCTGGCTATATTTTGAAGATAGAGTTGACAACATTTACTGTTGGATTGGATCTGGAATATGAAAGAAATAGAGGAGTCAAGAACGATTCTATGGATTTTGACTTGAGAAACTGAAAGGGTCAGTTGGCAAGTTAACTTTCTTCCCTCTCCACCCACACTGTTAATATTTATGATTAAAAATAGAAAATAAAGAATACTACTTAGTCATAAAAAAGAATGAAATAATGCCATTTGCAGCAACATGGGATGGACGTAGAGATTATCATACTAAGTGACATAAGTCAGACAAAGACAAATATATGCTATCACTTATATGTGGAATCTAAAAAAATTATACAAATGAACTTATTTTAAAACAGAAACAGACTCACAGACATAGAGAACAAACTTATGGTTAACAAAGGGGAAAGGTGGGGGGAGGAATAAATTAGGAGATTGGGATTAACATATGCACACTACCATATATAAAATAAATAATCAACGAGGACCTACTGCATAGCACAGGGAACTCTACTCAGTATTCTGTAATAACCTATATGGGAAAAGAATCTGAAAAAGAATGGATATATGTATGTGTATAACTAATTCACTTTACTGTACACCTGAAACTAACACAACATTGTAAATCAACTGTAATATAAAATAAAAATTAAATTAAAAATAGAAAATAAAATAAAACACAACAGTTACTGGGGTTAATCTTATTTCCTTCCTTCCTTCCTCTTTCCCTCCACCAGGCTTGTGAGTGCAAGGAATCAATGCTACCTCTATGTTCTAAACTTAAGTACCACAGAAAGGCTTTCCCAACTGAAACATCTCTCTAACCATCTTTCAAATGTACCCAAAGTACCACCAAAAGAGGTTCATTTTTGGAGATCTTGAAGAGTTTGGTCTTTAGGACTTCTCAATTAAAATAACTATGCCTTTAGAAAGAGTAACTATGATACTATTTTTCAAACAAATATCTTGACAGAACAGTTGTCTTGTAGGTTGAGTTGCCAGATTTAGTAAATATAAACACAGAACATCCAGTTAAATTTGAGTTTCAGATAAACAATAAATTATTTTTAGTGTAAGTATGTCTCAAGTATTGCATGGGACATACTTATACTAAGAAACAACTTTTGTTCACCTGAATTCAAATTTAACTGGGTGTCTGAGATTCTATGTGACAGTCTATTTGCAAGTGAAAACATGTGGAGTTGTTCACAGCTAGTTCACAATGGAAGAAAGGGCAGAGAAAAGGTGGAGAGCAGAGGGCAACCACAATTTTTCCCATTTCCTGCTTTACCCTAATCCTAACCCTGGATCCTAACCCTTGGGTCCTTAACAGCCAATGGTTCTAAAACTGCAATTTGTAACCACCACTGATGGTCCTTAAAGGAAATAAGCATGAAGAGATTTAAATAAAACTTCCAGCCTTTGTAAATCACATTTTGAAAATGTAACCAACTCTGTAATTAAGTTCCAAATTATTTGGTGCAGTCAGTTTGGCTAACAGATGGAATGGTATTTTTGTTCATCCTTCATCCCTGGAGTTAGTTTCCAGAAATCCTGAGTGGGGCATTTCAAGATTATTGCCTGAGTGACAGTTACATGTGTCTAATAACTTACTAGAATCAATGGATTTCTTTAAATGAATTCAGTGAACCGTTATTTATATAAATATGAATGATACATTTATAAGGGGAAAAGAAGCAGTTGGGAAATACTTTCTGAAATGATGTATTGCGGTAATGATAAGTAATTATACATCAACATGCTACTTGCTGATAAGATGTAACCGATGCTATTTCAAAAAGTCTTTTCCCCAGTGGTCCTCTGTGACTCATATTACAGTGGAATCCAATCTAAAAGGGGTAGCCTTCCATTTACAAGGCAGAGAGCATTCACAAAACGATTCTCTTATAGATCAGTCTGATACCAAACATTTGCCAGATGAGACCCTCCAAGGCTTTAAACCATTCCATTTTAAACTGATCCTTAGATGGGATTTTCTCAAAGATATTTATTTAGTGTTTACTGTATACCCCTGTGTTACTTACCACTCAAGACAACCCTCTGAGGTGGTTATTCCTCATATCTCCATTTTATGAAAAAGGAAAGTGACATTTTGAGGATAAAGAAACTTGCTCATTGTCTTATCTGTGAACAGAAGACCCTTCTTCTCATCACTACTTTATATAATTGGATCTAACAAACTGAGGGCATTTCCTAGTGTCAGTGTAAACATACACACATCCCATCACTACTGTCACCACTGCATACTCTACAAAGATATTCTCAATCTTACATGGGCAAAGGGGGAATAGAGAGGCTCCCTTTCTTGCTATTAGATATAAACTAATTTTCCTAGATTTAAGATTTCCCATCATATTGAAACCTATGTCATTCTACTGACAACAAAATAGTCCATGTCTACTAGAGGGGCACCTCACAATACATGATAGACTGGGTTGAGAACTTGCACGTAATTATGAGCTTGTATTTGTTGGGGGAGGGAATTTTATACTTTCAAATTAAATTTCCTTGGCAATAGCTTGCAAGTGCATTTCTTTTCCCTCCACTTAACCATTCTCTCCAATTCTCATAAACAATCATCTAAATATACCAGGGTAGCTGGCATTTAATTACCAAGTCCTTTGGTAAGCAGAAGCAACTGTTGTCATGTCAATATTCCCTCCATACTTTGCTCGATTTTCTGTAAATTATATTTTCTTAAGGAAGCTCCCCTCTGAAAACCTGTTTACCTCGTAGGCTATATCGAGTTGTTGAAGGCTGTAATTATCTGGGTTGAAAAATATATTACTCAAGAAAGTTGCAGTACTATTCCATTGTATACTATTCCACATCTTCTTTATCCATTCATCTGTCGATGGACACTTAGGTTGCTTCCCTGTCCTGGCTATTGCAAAGAGTGCTCCAATGAACATTGTGGTACATGACTCTTTCTGAATTATGGTTTTCTCAGGGTATATGCCCAGTAGAGGGATTACTGGGTCATGCGGTAGTTCTATTTTTAGTTTTTTTAAGGAACCTCCATACTGTTCTCCATAGTGGCTGTATTAATTTACATTCCCACCAACAGTGCAAGAAGGTTCCCTTTTCTCAACACCCTCTCCAGCATTTATTGTTTGTAGACTTTTTGGTGATGGCCATTCTGACTGGTGTGAGGTGATACCTCATTGTAGTTTTTTTTTTTTTTTTTTTTTTTTCTCATTGTAGTTTTGATTTGCATTTCTCTAATGATTAGTGATGTTGAGCATCCTTTCATGTGTTTGTTGGCAATCTGTATATCTTCTTTGGAGAAATGTCTATTTAGGTCTTTGGATCATTTTTGGATTGGGTTGTTTGTTTTTTTGATACTGAGCTGCATGAGCTGCTTGTATATTTTGGAGATTAATCCTTTGTCAGTTACTTCATTTGCAAATATTTTCTCCCATTCTGAGGGTTGTCTTTTTGTCTTGTTTATGGTTTCCTTTGCTGTGCAAAAGCTCTTAAGTTTCATTAGGTCCCATTTGTTTATTTTTGTTTTTATTTCCCTTTCTCTAGGAGGTGGGTCAAAAAGGATCTTGCTGTGATTTATGTCATAGAGTGTTCTGCCTATGTTTTCCTCTAAGAGTTTGATAGTGTCTGGCCTTACATTTAGGTCTTTAATCCATTTTGAGTTTATTTTTGTATATGGTGTTAGGGTATTTTCTTATTTCATTCTTTTCCATGTAGCTGTTCAGTTTTCCCAGCACCACTTATTGAAGAGACTGTCTTTTCTCCATTGTATATCTTTGCCTCCTTTGTCATAGATTAGTTGAACATAGGTGCATGGGTTTATCTCTGGACATTCTATCCTGTTCCATTGATGTATATTCTGGGTTTTTTTTGCCAGTACCATATTGTCTTGATTACTGTTGCTTTGTAGTATACTCTGAAATCAGGGAGTCTGATTCCTCCAGCTCTGTTTTTTTCCCTCAAGATTGCTTTCGTTATTGGGGATCTTTTGTGTCTCCAAACAAATTTTAAGACTTTTTGTTCTAGTTCTGTGAAAAATGCCATTGCTAATTTGAAAGGGATTGCATTGAATCTATAGATTGCTTTGGGTAGTACAGTCATTTTCACAATATTGATTCTTCCAATCCAAAAACATGGTATATCTCTCCATTTGTTTGTGTCATCTTTGATTTCTTTCATCAGTGTCTTATAGTTTTCTGAGTACAGGTCTTTTACCTCTTTAGTTAGGTTTATTCTTAGGTATTTTATTCTTTTTGTTGCAATGATGAATGGGATTGTTTCCTTAATTTCTCTTTCTGATCTTTCATTGTTAATGTATAGGAATGCAACAGATTTCTGTGCATTGATTTTGTATCCTGCAACTTTACCAAATTCATTGATTGGCTCTAGTAGTTTTCTGGTGGCATCTTTAGGATTCTCTATGTATAGTATCATGCTGCAAACAATGACAGTTTTACTTCTTCTTTTCCAATTTGTATTCTTTTATTTCTTTTTCTTCTCTGATTGCTGTGGCTAGGACTTCCAAACCTATGTTGAATAATAGTAGCAAGAGTGGATATCTTTGTCTTGTTCCTGATCTTAGAGGAAATGCTTTCAGTTTTTCACCATTGAGAATGATGTTTACTGTGGGTTTGTCATATATGGATTTTATTATGTTGAGGTAGGTTCCCTCTACGCCCATTTTCTGGAAAGTTTTTATCATAAATGGGTGTTGAAATTTGTCAGAAGCTTTTTCTGCATCTATTGAGATGATCATATGGTTTTTATTCTTCAATTTGTTAATATGGTGTATCACATTGATTGATTTGCATATATTGAAGAATCCCTGCATTCCTGGGATAAATCCCACTTGAACATGGTGTATGATCCTTTTAATGTGTTGTTGGATTCTGTTTGCTAGTATTTTGTTGAGGATTTTTGCATCCATATTCATCAGTGATATTGGTCTGTAAGTTTCTTTTTTTGTAGTATCTTTGTCTGGTTTTGGTATCTGGGTGATGGTGG
The DNA here is from genome assembly GCF_028564815.1 of Eubalaena glacialis. Lineage (NCBI taxonomy): Eukaryota > Metazoa > Chordata > Mammalia > Artiodactyla > Balaenidae > Eubalaena > Eubalaena glacialis. Next base: position 74,357,549 of record NC_083729.1, on the reverse strand, counting down.
CCTCCTAGAATGAGTTTGGGAGTGTCTTTCCTCTGCAACTTTTTGGAAGAGTTTGAGAAGGATGGGTGTTAGCTCTTCTCTAAATGTTTGATAGAATTCACCTGTGAAGCCATCTGGTCCTGGACTTTTGTTTGTTGGAAGATTTTTAATCACAGTTTCAATTTCATTATTTGTGATTGGTCTGTTTATGTTTTCTATCTCTTTCTGGTTCAGTCTTAGAAAGTTATACCTTTCTAAGAATTTGTCCATTTCTTCCAGGTTGTCCATTTTATTGTCATAAAGTTGCTTGTAGTAGTCTCTTAGGATGCTTTGTATTTCTGTGGTGTCCATTGTAACTTCTCCTTTTTCATTTCTAATTTTATTGATTTGAGTCCTCTCCCTCTTTTTCTTGATGAGTCTGGCTAAAGGTTTATCAATTTTGTAAAACTCAGGTGTTCTTTTAATATAAAAATTCAAGTTCCAATAGCAAAAGGGATGATACAATCTCTTAAGCCTTTATTGTATGTTACAGCCATGAAAACTTGCTTGCTGTCTTTAGGAGACAGGTATTTCTCTCACTGCTCCATGGAAATACATAGCTCTCTCACTTGTGTGCACTTTGCTACTTTAAAGATGGTCTAGAAAAGTCATAATTTTCAGTAAAGGATTGCAGACTAGCCAAGGAGCCCCTGGCATTTCCAACATCTGGACTGCTTCTGGGTGTGTTTATCAGTTTCTTGCATTGGACTAGTATAGTGATCAACAGTTTATATAAAAAAGCTGAAAATTGATTTTTTTTCTTTTTATTGTGATATTCTAGCTTCCTAAGAGTTGTCATATGTATCCCATACCAGTGATTCAGAGTACAATAAAATACACTTAATGGGCCTGAGCTAAATTAAATCTTTCTTCAATGATTTACAAGGCAGCATGGGATTATTCTTGAGAATATAAATTTTCATTATATAGGCATTGAGATGGTAGAGAACATGTAAGAAATTACACTAAATCTTGTCTTAGATTTGTCTTTCTGGATTTTCTGATTTCACTTTTCTTGCCATTTTTTTCGAAATGGAAGGTTTTGATCCTAATTGGAGGGTTAGTCCTGAATAAGAATCAATGAGGAAAACTGTAAAGAATATGGTCTGTGAACTTTGATAAGTCATTTAATTTCTCCATAACATGGTTTTGTCTCCTGTAAAAGGGAGATGGTGTGTAGCTATCAAATGAAAATAAAATAGATGTAGAAAAGGTTTGCAAATTTTAAAGCACTACAAAAAGAAGTAGAGATCTCTTTAGAATCGATAACATTCTACACCCATCCATCCACTTTCCATTATTGGGTTGTAATTTTGCTTTAAAATTGTGCCAGTCCATGCTTGCTTGTATTTGGGGTCCAGGGCTATAAGTAAAACTGTGTCTGGCATGGGCACAATCTTCAGGGCAGCAGCTGCCACTCCAACTCACAGTGTGGTAGAAGTTTCCAGAAAAGCAAGAGCTGGGATCTGTGGGCTTACAGCTTTTGCACAGAAACTGGCTTACTGCCCGTTTTCCAGAGCAGACTGCCGCCACTTCAAAGCATAAACTCAAGTCCACATTTACCTGGGTTTGATGAGAAGTATTAAGACAGCCCCCTTCACTAAATTCCTTCTGGAATTTATACGAAAGGAAACAAAGAATCAAGCAATCTTGCCCTCCCTCCTATCCTCTTTGACTCTGGCTGAAAAATCCATTTACTCTGTCTCCTGTTCACTCCTCTGGGAATACTTCAACTCCCACTTTGGCTCTCAAGTCTAGTGCGTATCTACTCATCCTTCAAGTCTCTCCCCAAATGTACCTTCCTCAGGAAGGCTTTTCCATGCTCCCCAGACTAGCCCAGAGCCCCCTGTTTTATGTTTTCATAACAGCTAGTACCTTCCTTCTTAGCACATACTGTCATTGATAATGATGCATTTGGGTGGCAATTTGATGCAATCTGTTTCCCTACTCAACCCCAAGCCACATGAGGGCAGGGGCAGTGTCTGTCTGCCTCAGCCTTATAGCCTCAGATGCCAGGCAAAATCCAATTAGGCTACCAGTTAGGAAGTGTGTCATGTATTGGGCCCAACATTTTGCTTTTTGTCAGCATAAGACAGTCTTTGCTCTCGATTCTCCTTCTCAGTCCTTTCTTTTAGTTTTTCATCCCTCTTTCTACTCTCCACCCTGCTACACCTACCCTGTTCTGGGAATGCTATTCAGAGAGTTTAACATATTTATTAAATGTCTCCCCCTCCCTGCATTGCACATCCTCTGAGAACTTGTGGGAAGATGGGGGTGGGGAGTGAAGATGTGGGGGGAGAGGAAAAGGAGAAAGGGAGAGGGTGCCATGAGGAGGAGGAGTCCATGAGTGTGGATGAAAGCAGGACTATAATCCTCAGGGAATAATGTCCTAAGTGGTGTCCCTGAGGGCCCTGGGGGGCCAGACACAGGTCTTTCTCAGCTGGGTTCCTCCTTGATCCTCAGAACACATAAAGTGATTTGAGTGGCTTTCAATTCTCTCAGGGATGGTACATAAATAATACCATTCTAGAGTCGTAGAGGAGAAGTGAATCCCTTTAACACTATGGATGTCTCAAGGCATTAGGGCTTCACCCTCTTGCAGAATCCCAGGTGAGCGCCGCTGCTCAGAAGGCAGGACGTCCAGAGTGGACTAGGAAGACGCCTGCTCTGGGCCAGGAGCAGGTGGTAGTACTGATCAGGTTTGGCCTCTGGATCTCTCATTCTGGATAAGTGGCTCATCCCTTGGTTCACTTTGCAGCCCAGTTCAGCACTAATGGCTCCAAAAGCAGCTTCTTCCCATGAAGTACAGTCAGGAAGGCAAAACAGAGAAAAATTATTTTTTTAAATACTGAGCCTCAATGACTCTTTATCCATAGTGGTTAAGTAAGAGGGAGCTGGCTGTCAAGCTGGCACAGGAAAATTCCTACTAGCTCCCCATCAAAGAAGAGGGCACAGCAAAATTTTCTAATGAATCACCAAGTTTATAGCACACCTGAGGCGTGGCTCAGGAACCAAGGAGGATCCGTAGGCGAAAAGCTGGCAAGCGGCATGGGCACAGCTGATGCTGGCCCACAGGCTTCTGAAGAGAGCCCCCCACACACCTTCAGCCACCTACCACCATCTGTGCTCCACAGAGGCCTCTCGACCACGCTTGCCTGTGGGCGACGGCACTAGCCATTAGTTTTCTCTGGTTGTGTGCCCACGCAGCCCACAGGGAGAATCCCCAGGCAAGAGGACCCCTCCATGGAGTGTGAGAGGGACCACTGGTATGAAGGACTGCAAGATACAGTCAGGGAAAAGTAGTACACACTCTACTCCCAAGATGAGGAATTAGTTATGACCCAGGAAGTAACCTCATCTAGGTAAACTCCGTGACTGATGGATGCAACCAACCTTAGCATCATCTACTTCAATACTGTAATTTCTCAAATGAGGAAATTTGAGACCCTGAAAGTCAAGTGACTTGACTGATACCACAGAGTCAGACAAGATTCAGGTCAGAATTAGAAACCCTGCCCATAGTTTAACAGACCAGGCTGGCCATCAGAATCATCTGAAAGTAAAAAAACAAAAACAAAAACAAAAATAAAAAACAAATAAATAGATCCCATCCTAGACCTAGTTAATCTGAAGCTCCATAGCTGGGATCAAAGAGCATTTATTTCTCAAAAGCTCCAGGTGATTTTCAGATTTGGTAAACACTATCTCAGACTCCTTTCATCTCAATTGTTTCTTTGTCTGTAGAGGATGATAAAGGAAGGTATCCAAGGTTTCTGACTTCTAGAAGCTTAAATATTAGCTGAGGAGATGGGGCACAGGCAGGAGAAAAGGTAGGGATCAACACAGAATACTATGTACTTACTGGGCTAAATAAGGGAGGTGGGAGCAGCAGTTAAGTCTAAGCATAATAAGAGAAGGGTGCTCTACATGCAAGTTTGGAAAGGTCTCAGGGATTGGACTCTGAATCATTTATATTAAAATAGCTGAAGGAGGGAAGGTTGGATAATTTCCAAATGTCTCCTGAATCCCTGTGCACTTTTTCATTTCCAATGCCACTGCCACCATCTTGTTCTGACATTTGAAATCTCTTACTTTGGTTTTACCAACAAACGCCTAACTGGTATCCCTTCCTCAAGTACCACTATTTTCCCATCTAGCCTTCATATTTTTGTTGGTGAAACCTTTCACATGTACAAAGCTTTCACGTTGTTCCTCTGCTGAAAACTCTTGCAATGCCCTTCCTACTTGTAAACTAAAGTCCAAAAGCTTTATAAATGCAATCAGGGCCCTTCTTATTCTGGCTTTGGCTTATTTCTTTAATTTCATTTTCAGTGCTATCCTTTACATACCTTAAGTTCCACAAAAATCACTGTCCCCAGAAAAATTACTATGTCTTTGCACATGTTTTTTTTTTTTTTTTTTTTTTTTTTGATTTGGAATGCTCTTATCACACCTCTGTCCTCTCTTCCCAATTTCCACTTAGAAAATTGATATACATCCTTCAAGTCCTAGCTGAAATATCATCTTCTATTAATAATATTACCCTACTCCAGAGATATTTTCATTTTAATAGGAAGAAAGGTTATTTAGCAGTGGACTTCCAGGCACCAACCAGTAATGAAGATAATGGTGACCATTCAAGCCACTGAAATCACAACTTCTAGACAAATGTCTCTCTTGCCAATGGGTAAAGTCAAAACCAAGTGGAAAAATATGTGAATGTCAGGGCATGAAACAACTTCTGATACCTGTTTACCTAGTACAAAGGCAAACATCTTCTTGTGTGGCTAGTGAAGATACAGACATTGGTACTGTTGGGCCTGATATCCAAATCCAGATTAAGTTTGTGTGCTAATTTATGGAAATAGGTAAGCTGAGAAATGCAATTACTATTTGAAAATCATTTTGCTATAACTTTCTCCTCCAATATCGTTAAATAGCGAAATGCAACTGATGCTCTTTTAGTTACAAGCAGAAGAAAATTAATCCTTGCGGCAACAAGCATCTGTCAAGGAATTTGACGTTCTCCAAAATACTCCTTGGTATTAAGCAAGCAATTTTCACTTCTGAAGGGGATTCTCATTGATATGTATGAGCTAAGCACTCTGTTATTTATGGTTAAGTGCAAATTGATATGTTTAAGAAAAATGCAAAATTAAGGGATGTGTATATTAAAAGACCTAAGGTGGTAATTGTGCATCCAGTGTGGGTAATTTAAATACAGTGACATTACAATATGCTTTAATAATCCTAGGTATGGCTTTGGAATACAATAATGCATTGCTCTTAGAATGTCTGCACACAAAGTTACAAGAAGCCATGTTGCTCTGGAAGCATTCTGTGGCTGTGAAAAATGTTTCATAGAGACTACAGTGGAACCGTGGAACCAGTATTAGATTGGAGGTTAAAAAGTAAAGCTGTCTAGTAGAATTTTCTGCAATAATAGAAATGTTCTACAACATTTCTTTAGCAATTTCTGTAACAATATGGTAGCCATTAACTACATGTGGTTATAAAACACTTATGAAGTGGTTACAATGACTAAGGAACTAAATTTTAAATTTCACTTAATTTAAATGTAGACTACTGTGACTAGTGGATAGCATACTGAAGATCGTTTAGGCTCAATCCTTAACATGAAATTCACCACATGAGAGTCTCCTAACATTTCCAGTTCTCAGTTTTTTTAATGCGCAAAACAGTTTTAACAAAATAGGTGTAGATTTTAAACTCTCCTTGCCACCACTCCCACCCTATCAGGTGAGACAGAAAACAAATGAAAATCAATAAAGAGATTCTCCTGGGACCAAGAAACCAATTAAGCAATTACGCACACACACACACACCCACCCCAGTCAAAAGAGTATTCTGAAATTAATTTCTAAGGAAATTCCTTTCTTAAGGGTCAGTTTAGATAATTCAAGTCTGGCACACTGGAATTTTTGTTAGCTATTATTATGTTTGTTATTTTAAATATTTGTCAATATTGTTGTTGTGGACAGAATAGGCAGTCTTTTTGTTAGGATTTGAAAATTCTGTAGAGGATTCTAATTTTTAGTTCTTTAGAACCTTTTGGGGGCTTGAGCTAAGAACATGCTGATAATTAGTAAGAATAATATATAAACTAACCAACAAGATAGCAGGGATGGCACTGATATTTCTATCTGGTTGATTAAGACACAGCGAACTCTACCTAGCTAAACCTTCCAGAGCCCTTTCTCACAAATAATAAAGCAGCCCCAAGGCAATGGAATGCAAGATGAGTATGTGCAAATGGTGGAAGCAAAGGTAGAGAGAGGTCCAAAGGACTACACTGTAGATCCCAGCAACCTTGTACCGCACAGCCACAGAGGAAATCCTCAGAGAAGGTCAGGGCTGAAAAGAGAAGCACCAGAGGCAAGCACTCTATCTAGCAACTCCATTTTAAAGACATTCCCATTAGGAAATACCACAAAACTTGTACAGAAAATAGATACACAAAACTGTACATACACAAGCATTAGTACAGTCATAAAAGCCGGAGACTATCCATATGCCTAACAATAAGGAACTGGTTAGTAGTTAATCTTTAGAACAGAATGCTCTGCAGCCCATGAAATTTGTATTCAGAAAGAATACAAAATTGAAAATATTTCAAAATTTATTATATAATTAGTGTAAAATAAGTGAAAATAATATTGAGGAATGTGATCACTCTCTCTATATATAATATAAAGTATATATTATATATATATTTATATATAGTATATATTATATATATTCTAAAATTAAAAAACATATTTTTAAAAATTCATTCATTCATGTTCCTACCACCTGGAGAGAACTACTATTCACATTTTGGTACCTATTCACATATTAACATATACTTTTCAAAAGTACCATGTATTTATAATTAAAAGAAAAATTATTCATCTTATTTTAAAAATCACCTTTTCAGAAGTTGAAGGTTCCAAGGCACTAACAGAAGAGCAAGTAGTTAGCTTAGTAGATGTCACCAGATTATGTACAGTTCGTTAGTTAGGTGTAATAACAAGTCTTAGGGAATCACAAAAGGGTTAATATTCTTCCTAAAACACCCTATTTAGGCATAGGGAGAAAGCTGAGTTCATTTGATGATAGATACATACTAAAAAATGGCTATCGATATTCATCAACATCTATTACCTTTGGTCTTATGTAAACCATAAATATAATTTTCAAATGGCTATGAGCAATCACTACTTCTTCTCCCTTAGAAAAAGCAATGACTAACACAGTGATCTTTTTATAGCACTGAAGTTGCCTAGAGTATTCAAATTGTTACCCTAACTATATTATTAGCAAAGGTCCTCAACCACCTGGACACTACAAGGAGAAACCTGTTTCAGGGACATTTAAAAAAAATCTTGGCCATTTAAAGGAGCCAACCTGCCTCTCTGACTACACAGAAATAGCTCATGATAGCTATAAACTGGTGTTAAAAATATATTAAGAAGTGCTTAAGAGCATGCAAACTGCTCTGTAATGAAGTCATTAAACTGAGTGAAGCTAATTTCTGAGGTACATTCTAACCTACAACCTAAGCCAGCAAGCAGAAGTCAATGAACTTTTATGGGGTTCTGTAACCAAGCCATTCCTAGGAGTTAAATTACCAAAGCCCATTACAAGGTGTGTTTGACCAGCAAAACCTGAACTGACACTTGCAGCACACACACGAAAATAAAGTTAGCAAATGGGCATTTAAATTTTCTGCTAACTCTATAGGTGCTTGTGTCATTTGCGGAGAGCCGTATTTATATGTGAACTGAGAAGCAAATGTTGCATCCTGCTTTGAACAATTAACATATAGCCGAGTAATTCAAGCAAGGCTTGGAAAGCAAACACTCCAAATGTTTAGAACAGTGCGGCTGTGGTGCCACCAGGCACTTGGCTGACTCACTAGACTGTCAGCACCATGAGAGCAGAGACTGGGTCTGCCCTTCAGCAGTTGGTCCCCAGGACCTGCACTGGGCCTGGTAGGTAACAAATCCCACCTAAATATTTTGGAAGAAATGCCCAGGTAGACATCAGGAAAAGGTGCAACCCAAAAAGTGAGGTGTATGTCTTTAAATCCTTAATTCAATTACCAATTATCAATTAAGACTTTTCCCCCACCCCTTGGGATTCCACTAAACAGAGAGAATGGAGCTTATCACATATGTGATGTAGGTGGGTTCTGCTCTATGCTGTCTTGCACACTTGAGTTATCATTCCTGCTCTGAGAACCTGATTACAATTCCCAACCTCTGGCCTATCTCTGAGTCTTGGTTTCCTTGACTTTTTCCATTGGTTTATGTTAGTGAGATCACAGCGGTTACTTTAAAAGCCCCATTCTGAAACAGAACCAAACCAAAGAACCAAACAAAGAAGTGAACTTTCTTCAATTAGTGGAAACAAACAGATGTAGCCTCTGTTTTGTGAAAACACTTACCAGGAATCACAGGACTAGAAAAGACTTAACTATGTCAGCCAATCCATTCCAGAGCCTCCAGGCAAAGACAGAGCCCTAGACACCAGTAAATGAGATCTATTCAGATTAAAGTCTTTTAGAAACAGTGCTATGGCTCCAGAACTATTTCTACAAAATGTACACTGACAGCTGACCCTCCATCATATCCCCTCGTTGTCACATTAACAGAACATTAATCTTTCAGGTAGTTTATTATTATTATTATTATTGTTATTGCTAATTACTTCATTATTGAGAAATAGCATAGTGTGATGCTTAAGAGTACAGGCTCAGAAGTGGGCCAAGATTTGAAAACTGACTCTGTCACAGAATTGGAAGACTAGGAAAAAATTTTAACTATTGGAAGTCTCTATAATAATGTGGGATAATAATAGAATGATAATAGCACGAAGTTCGTTGGGTTACCATGAAGGTTAAAAGAGATAAAGTGTGAAAAGTACCTGGAACATAGTAAGGGCCCAAAAGTTAGCTGTTATTATTATTCTTATTGGCCACATATTGATACTGTGGTCCAAGATTATAAAACATGCCTTTTAGTTTTCAAGCTAGGTGCACAGCCATCATCTCATTTAATGCTCCTATCAGCTCTCTCATTTAGCCAGGAGAAATTTTAGTAAAGAGAAAGAATTAAATCCTTTGTCCATTGTTACATAGTAACTTAGTTGAGGTATGAAGTTTGAAACCTGCATATTATACATCATAGCTTAATCCCTCTTTCTGCCACATGATGCTGAAAAGAAGTTTAAGAAGCCTATTATACATCTTGTTTGAGACAAAATTGTATCAAAGGAGATTCCTGAGTTTCAGTATGTCTCAGGAATATCCTGAGGGATCCACAGGGAATCTGATGAGTACATTGAACCTCTGGTCGAGGGGCAGAATGGGGCACTTAGGACTGCACTGCAGCCCCTTCTTGGTACAGGAGCCCATGGGAGAGGATGGAAGGCCATTGTGAAGAGGAGTGTAGAGTGGGTCACTACAAGAGGCAGCTCAGGGGCCCCGTGACCTGCTTCAGTACATCATCAGAGGCTGGGCAAGATCCAGGAAAGATCAAATTACCGCAGAAGGTTTGGTTTTGCGGATGTCACAAGCCACAATTACTCAGTGCAATTCTGTTTCTCTCTCTCCCTGGTGCTGTGCTTGCATCTACTCAAAACCCTGACATTCAGTGAGCAGTGGAATAAATGGGGTCAATGTTAGGGATGATGTCTGAGTTGGAAAGCATCCCAAAATGGGCCAGTCCAATCTGTATAGTGCTACCCAGTGTCTAGACACTGCCAGGCACAGAAATCAGGATTCAGGGATCTTGCCTGAATCGAGAAGGTCTAATTGGGCCATGAGCCAAGCACACCTGGAGCTGCTATAGAACATCTCAGAGCAACACAAAGGCAGAGATGGGGTTTCAGAACCTGAATCCCACCCAGTTCTGGCACTGACACTCATAATGCTGCTGACTAGACATTAAAGTGTTTCTCCTCCTTCACTGGGGTTCTCCTGCTCTGTAGCAATAGACTTAATTATGATGCTAATAACATTCACAATTACCACTAATTGTCCCTAGGTAACGAGGAGGCTACAACAGAGTCCTTTCCACCAAGGCCCTGCCAGCCCTAACTTCACATGTGTCCTCTTGCCTGGTGGAGAAATCCAGGCTCTATCAGCAACTAACTGCCTCACCACCCACGGTTGAGGTTAACATGCGGAGTCCCTCTGCTTTCCCTTCAGGTTGTGGCTGTGATGCCTGTGAAAACGTGCCCTAAAGATGCTTCAGTGGAAGCAGTCCTCAAATGTAGAATCACATGTTAAAGAGTTTCAGGTCCCCTCCTAAGAGCAGATGAGGTCTGGAAACTGGGGGATGGTCTATTTGCCACAGATGATTCAGTGAGACAGTCCCCTCCCTGATCAAGCCTGTGTCAGCTCCTCTAGTGCAGACACAACCACCTCCTTCCCATTTGTGAAGTTGTAATAGGAAAGAACAAATCTGACTCCATATTAGATCTGTTTCTTTTACTTAAACCTTTGTACTTTGTTGCTTTTGCTTGGAGTTAAGAATGTTGCCTATAGCCTGAAATATATGGGATAGCCCATTCTCAAGCCTCTGACCTTTAAGGGTATAACACTTTTCCATTCATACAGAGATAAAAAGTTGCAGAAGAGAGAATAACATTTGTCTTGTTGGAGGTTTACAGGAACATTGTGACCTGACCTATGTGGACAGCTGCGAGAACAAAGGATTCCCACACCAAGAGGTTTGCAACAACCGACCACACCCCTCCCTCACCTTGCCTTTAAGAATGCTTTGCTGAAACCCTTCAGAGAGTTCGGGGTTTTGGGGGCAGAGCCACCCATTCTCCTTGCATGGCCCTGCAATAAACCTATATCTGCTCCAAAGTCTGACGTTTCAGTATTGTTTGGCCTCACTATGCATCAGACACATGAACTTGCATTTGGTAACAAACTCTGCCATGCCATTCACAGACTCAGATACTCAATAAAGCCGTGAACTGCATTCTGCTTTGCACTGTTGTATGTCCGGGGACCCTGTCTTCTATTTCCCTTAGAACAGGGCTCTGTGAACACAGGTTGAACACATTAAACTGACTTTGCAGATACTGAATTTACTTTTATTTAGGAATAGCTGCAAGCTCCCCACGTGTAGAAATAACCTGAAGCTTCACCTTGGAAGATTTTTACAAGGAAGTTTTGCTCACTTCAATCGAAGAAGAATGGACTGCCACTCTGCCCAAGGTAGGAAGAGCTCACATACAAGGCTCACAAAAAGAGCAGTAAAACTCTTTAAAGCAAAAGAAATTTATTCTTTTAGCTGGCCCATACAGCACCTTACTTTACTTCATCTATTAGAAACATGTTATAAAATGTTGGATTCCTAGAAAAAGACACTTTAGGAAAATTGTCATGGTAAGTACACAAATCTCTGATGTCTATGGTGTGCCTGATGCACCCTAACCTTGTGCAGTGTACAACCTACACAACTGTATGTGACAATGCTAAGTTTTACCACAAAAGGATTACAGCCTCTTGGGACTCTGGTCTTGCCTCCTGGATGCAAATAAAATTTAGAATGCAAATTGCAGTGTAACTGACTGTGTTGATGATTGCTAGGATGTGAATTTCACTGTGAGCATGTCTATATTCATGGAACTGACCTTGTTCAATTATTGCTAATCCTTGACAGAATGCCAAAGGCAGAGTTATAACACACCCGAGAGAGTGAATGCTGGAGGAGAAGAGAGATCCATATGACTCACTTAGGACTGAGTTGCATCGTACACAGTAACTCACTTTCCAGAAACTGGCTGGCTGGGTCAGGGTAAGTCTGGCCTTCACACTGGATCCTCTCCAACATACAAATCTTGGTACATTCGCTGACACCCAGATCTATGCATCACATATTCGTTGAAACTCCTCTTTGAAGATCTGCTTTCGGCCTTCTCTCCCTGCACTGCATTTATCAGGTGGCCACACCCAGGCCACAGAATGTGATGAATGGTCCTCTTTTCTAACTGCCCTCTCCTATAGCAAAAAGATAATCAGTAACATTCACAAGGTTCTTTATATATTAAAAAATCCTTTCATCATGTGTATCATCTCAAAATGTGTTCCCTGTGGTGATGCTGAGGTGGGTCTCATTATTATTCTCACTTTAAAGATAAGTTAAGTGACTTTCTGACAATAACATAACCAGTGCAAGATAGCTTTATGTCTAACAATTAAGATTCTGACTCCAAATTATCATACATATATATATTTATATATATATGTATTTATGTATTCATACATACACGTGTATTTTATATGTTTTTTCAATTATAACCACCTATCTCAGAATTAAGAAGAGGTAGAAAATATGGGTAAGAAGGAAGCCGAAGCATAGAGTGAAGACAAGGCTGCAACGAAGAATAAAATGGCCTCTTACTGGTATATCTGACTCCTCAGAACTTTCCAGAGGACACAAACAAGCTGTCTTTCAACATGATATGTCCATTTTAACTAAAGAGGAAATACTGGGTTATAGCCATAGGTTCTATTGGAGTGAGGTCATCCTTGGCACAAAAAGCTTCAATAAAATGTTTGTTGAACGAACCCTCCTTGAACAAACTGGGCATTCTAGATAGATGGACATCTTCTACTGCGAGCCCAGGAGAGACTAGCCAACGGTGTTAGTAATTCAGAGGTTGTCTTCCTGCAGTTACTGTTGTTCAGCTTGTAGAATAACAATTCACCCACAACTGTGCAGGAATCTGTCCTGCGTCTGGCTTCAGCAAAATTCTGAAGTTTCTGCTTAACAAAGAAGCATGCTGATAACATGCTGAGCCCCCAGTGATGGACTTGGCCTTCCTCAGCACCTGGATGATTCTGCTTTAGTGAAGTTGTTCAAGTAAGAGGCTGAATGAGCACTTTCTAGGGATGGCCCAAGTGAGTCACTCCCCCAGGTGGAAGTTGAATGGATACTTGAACAGGCAGCCAGCTTCTATCCAGAAGCAGGGGTTTCTTGTAAATGGAGTAACAAATGTCTCAGCAACAAAGTTCCAAGGAGTTTCTTGAAGGACCCTGAATGCTTTCTGGGAAAGAGAAGCTGTTTCTTGCCATGTTCTCTTTGCTTCTAATGATTTTGTATTTCGATGTACCATAGCAGTCTCAACTTCCAGGGTGATGAAGGCAGCCTAGAGGAGAAAGTGGACTCGAGTTCAAGACCTAAAACGCAGAGCACCTGAGACAGTGATGCTGGGTAGATAGAGCCCGCGCGTACAGTCTTGAGAATAATGTCCCCTGACGCAGAGGATGAAAACTGCATTCACACTGTATGGCTGAGGGCTGTGCCATTTAATGGGTTTCTGAAAAAGCTGCATCCCATCCCTTGGCAAAGGAAGCCCATTAATAAAGGGAGGGTGGCTGGTAACCAGCTACAGATAGCGCGGCCGCACCAGCTCACTGTGATTAGAAACCTTGCTGCACTTAATACATTCCCACATTGAAACAGCTTCATTTAATAAAGCAGTATTACTGCTGACACAAATGTATTAAAAAGTGTATTAAAAGCACAAGCAGGCATCTAAAGCTCTTAGGAACATTCCACCTGCTTGGGGGAAGGGTGGAAGAAAGATGCAGTCTTAAAAAGACTTGTATTTTATGAGCGAAACCCAGTCCTAGCATTAAAAGACAATGGCAGAGGTATGTCACTTCAGCTAATGCCAATGGGGATCATAAATGTAAAATACAGCTTGTAGTATATGTGCATACATATATACATATATATTATATATACACATACTATCTAGAAAGTAAATATACTATATACTATACTATAGCATACACACATACACTTTAGCTAAACAAATCCACCCTTTCCTGGAACAATCATGAGCCTCTCAGATTGACGATGTAGCATTCTTTTAAAAGCATTTTTCCTTCAGGGAAATGTGAGTCATTTTATTCAGACATGACAAAACGTGAGGTGGGTTGGGGGTGGCAGGAGAAGTACTGAATCTCAAGAAAAGGCACGAGAGTCTGGTGGACAAATTTTCTTTTGGAAACAAGTTAGTCATTTGTCTCCCAGGACAATTCATTACCAACAAGAAAATCAATTTGAAAGAAATCAGCATTATGAAATACAAATATAGGACTGAAAACCAGAAATTAGGTTTCATTTAGATCAGCCAGTATTTTTCCTTCTGAGAGAGAGGGAAAAAGAGAAGGAACAGCAGTCAGCTGTGAGAGAGGAACCCCAACCCTTACTGAATCACTGTATGACCATGGGGCTTGGTCTTTCTTCATGTAAAAAATGGGGGTAATACTGCTTTCTGCTCCTAATCCCCCCCGGGTTCATGGGAGGATTCAAACTGATTCTGTGGGTGAAGTTACTTTAAAAGGGCAACACAAATGTAAGATATATCTAAATATTCTGCAAATCATGAAAGCATAGAGAAACTGGTAGGCTCAAACAGAACAATGGAAAGAAAACTGATTTGTGACTCAGGAAGGCTGGCATGTGGGGAAGGGAGACATGCATTTATGGAACTCCCACGCTGTGTCAGGGCCATTTCACATCCCCGGCTATGTCCAGGACAACCCTGGGAGTCTGGGCTTAGGTCCAGTTTCCACATGAACAGCATAATAAGAGGAGGAACATAAAATCCGCCCAAGTCACAGAGAGGGTGACAACACCCAGTACCCAGGGCCTTCCTATTGCACCTGGGATTTAGCCTAATTCTGCCAATCGCTCATGGTGTGATCGCTGCCAAGTCAATTCCTTCCTTTGAAAAACTAAGGGATTTCTTAAAACCTAGTAATTTGAATAATACCTTCATGATTTTTGCTAAATCCATGGACTACCTATCCTATAATTTAATGAATACTTTTCTAAATTTAATAAGAAAATCCTATTACTTCTATAAAAGGGAAATCACACATTAAAATACACAGAAACAGTTCCAACACATAATAAAATACCCAGCTATTACAGTAAAAAGGTGCTGTCTACCACCTCGGTTCCCCATTTTGGGAAACACTCGGTCAAGCTATCACTAGCTCGACTCTGGAAATCTGTGTTCTACTGTGAAGTCATAGGACCGATTCAGTGTAAGTACCAGGTACCAGCTACTGCACTGGCCTCTCTATTACCATGGCTTCTTACTCTGCTTTAAATACTTTTTCTCCATTCTTTCCTTCGTATTTTTCTGCAGTCTCCTCAACTCTTAACTTCTAGCCATCTTCAATGCAAATTTCAGCAAGGCTTTTCCTGAGGATCAATGTGGGGAGAAGCATGTGGTAGGTATTATCAGGGCTTATAAAATGAATAATGCATGCCAATAATATATGAGTCAAGAGTCAAGACAGATGAAGCAGTTCAAGAAAAATCTTACAAAGAAACATAACACCACACATACAAGAATACATTTAGCAGAGACACAGTCAGAGAAGAAGAACAGATACTCAAAGATCAACCCTTAGAATTAAAAGGCACCATAGAAGCCACCTAATTCAGAGCCTACATACCAGTGGCCTAGTGTTTGAATTCAACTGGCAAGCATGTTTTGTTTGACATCCAAATTACTTTACAAAAGAAATAATGAACACCTTTGTAATCAACCTCAGTCTTCAACCCTCTCTATGACCTTACCCCAGGCCTGCTTCACTGTTATATTCTCTACCTGCTCGTGAAGACGTCTGACAAGTACATTCTCTGATGCACTTCATCCCCACCCCTATCAACGAGAATTACACAAAAGTAGGAAAACAAGGCCCAAAGAAGCAAATAACCTTGTTGTTAAAGCAGGGCTGGGACCAGAATCCTACAGCTTT
Organism: Eubalaena glacialis; assembly: GCF_028564815.1. Classification (NCBI taxonomy): domain Eukaryota; kingdom Metazoa; phylum Chordata; class Mammalia; order Artiodactyla; family Balaenidae; genus Eubalaena; species Eubalaena glacialis. The sequence goes on along the minus strand of NC_083729.1, from coordinate 74,341,720 downwards.
TGACTATCAGTGAAGTCCTTATTGATTAAGTTCAATTTACAATGATGCTTCCAGAATGGATGACTCTTTTTCTTAATAAATTTATTTATTTATTTATTTTTGGCTGCGTTGGGTCTTCGTTGCTGCATGTGGGCTTTCTCTAGTTGTGGCGAGCAGGGGCTACTCTTCGTTGCGGTGTGCGGGCTTCTCATTGCAGTGGCTTCTCTTGTTGCAGAGCATGGGCCCTAGGCATGCGGGCTTCAGTAGTTGTGGCACACAAGCTCAGTAGTTGTGGCTCGTGGGCTCTAGAGCGCAGTCTCAGCAGTTGTGGTGCATGGGCTTAGTTGCTGTGCGGCATGTGGGATCTTCCTGGACCAGGGATTGAACCTCTGTGCCCTGCATTGGCAGGTGGATTCTTAACCACTGTGCCACCAGGGAAGTCCCCAGAATGGATGACTCTTAAATAAGGTTTTGAAAGAGATGTCACTAGAGCAAATCTTGAAATAGGAGACATTAGTTGAGGAAGGTTGCAAAGAAAAGAGGCTGAGGAGAGAGGATTGGGAAGTTTGAGAAACGGGGAAGGAGATATACCTTATAACCAAGCACATGCAAAAGAACAGCAGGCAGATGAACATGCAGACTCAGCTTCGTCCTTGGGCCTGGAAGGCCTGAAGGAACATGCAAAGTGAGAGAGGTGTGAAGTAGAGAGCCCAGACTCTACTAAAAGGATTCCAAAGATAGTTTAAGAAATACCATGCAGGTACAAAATGATCTGTACTAATAGGAAACAAGTCTAGAAAAGCAGGGAGGTCAAGAGGAATAGTAGGGTTTGAACACTAATCAAGTTGTCTGTTAGATTTAGGGGTAGAGTGATTTTAAAGATCATGTGCATCTGTTTCTGTTTTGTAGATAGGTTCATTTGTGCCATATTTTAGATTCCACATATAAGTGATATCATATGGTATTTGTCTTTCTCTTTCTGACTTACTTCACTTACTATGATAATCTCTAGGTGCATCCATGTTGCTGCAAATGGCATTATTTCATTCTTTTCTATGGCTAAGTAGTATTCCATTGTATATGTACCACATCTTCTTTATCCATTCATCTGTTGACTCACAGACATAGAGAACAGACTTGTGGTTGCCAAGGGGGAGGGTGGGAGGGAGAGGGAAGGACTGGGAGTTTGTGGTTAGTAGATTCAAACTATTACATTTAGAATGGATAACAACAAGGTCCTACTGTATAGCACAGGGAACTATATCCAATCTCCTGGGATAAACCATAATGGAAAAGAATATAAAAAAATAATGTATATATGTGTATAACTGAGTCACTTTGCTGTATAACAGAAATTAATACAACATTGTAAATCAACTATACATCAGTAAGAAAATTAAATTAGAAAAAAACGTTATTTCTATTATGAAATGAAAAAAAATCATGTGCAATCCTCTTCCTTTTCAAGGATAGACAATGGCCCCAGAAAGGTTGCATAACTCCCTCAAGTTTATGTACCTGGATAGACACAGAGGGAAACTAGATCCCTGGCTTCTTCACTTCCAGTTTGGTATGTTTTTCCACTTTGAGTTGGACTGGGTTCAATATAACAGTCAATAAAGAGAAGGACAATGCAAAAATGTAGCTTGAAGAAATGAAGTTTGCAACTATATTCAATTAGAATTGGAGTAGAAAGTAAAAGGAAGAAGAGAAATTGTCAGTAGTTCTTGATTCCAGGTCTTATTTTAAGGCCAAGGCTTCCTTGTAGGTACCAACATCACGATACTTCTTCCTAAGAACCTGATAAATACAATTTAAAATCAAATCTCTTCTTCGCAAAAGTCATCAACTTACCTTTCCCACCCACCCTACCCATTATGCCTCCTGCAGATACATCATCACCTTGCAGACAAGTCGCCTCCTACAAGGCCTCTTGTAACCTCGTGAGCTTGCATAAGTTCTATTATAATATCAGAGAATAAAGGCAAAGTCAACCACTAGTCATAATAAAAAGTACCTAGGACATGTTTTTGAGGAACTACAGAGCAATTTTTTTCGTATCTGCTCAGATATGTGTCAGCAGCTTGCTTTCTGACTTTTGAAATCACACAGGGTTTCTGTTGACCAGAATTTATCAAGTTGTTTTAGAAAACACCTAATGTCAGCAAAGGGAACTATTTTTATCACTGTATGTTGTTTAATAGCCCTTGATGGTGATCAAATTTACAACACCTATAAAAGGCAGGATAACTCAAGAGGCTGAGACAAGAACTTGGATTTCTAAAGAACTAAGCATTACACTGCAAAGATTCTAGCTAGTACCTCAGAAACTAGGAGGAACAGGATGTTACTAACAGAAAAGTAAAGGCATAAAGACTAGGCATATGGCCAAATGAGCAAGTATTTAAATTATCTTCTTAATACTAACCCCTCTTCAGAGTTTAGTAATCCAGCAAATATTTATTGATCAGTTCTGACATACAAGGTTCTGTTCTAGATATTAAGAGGGTAAACAAAGATAAATAAGATTTAGTCCCTTATCTTCAAGAGCTCCACAAATAGTGTGGCACAGAGAAGTGTACATAAATTATTGTAATGTACAGAGGGATGTTTTAAGTATCATAGTGGCCACTGGCCCAAGCAACGTGCTGAAGGTGCCCAGAGGAACCGATTCAAGAAAGTTTAAGTCCGATTATTATATAAACAAAATTTTACAAATTGTAAGCAATGATGTGGATTAAATCAAATTCTTTTGACTGAAAATTAATTAAAAAGATGAACGCCTGAGCCATTTATAATTTTGACATTTGATCTGTAAGTTTATTAATAGGATAGCACTTTAAAAATGTGAAGGCAATTTTCTTGTGAATTGTTGGCTATTCACAAATGGTAAAAGGAAAAGCTGTTATCTTTAATGCCTCTTAAATGTTTCCAGGTAATGTGGGCTTCCCCAAGTAACTAGATGGATACAGAACCCAAAGCAGGTTTTGCTCTCTGGCATTTCCTTTTCTTTGCAGCCTTCTCAGAATTCAGAAATAAACATTCAGTAACAAAGACAGAGAGAGTCAAATGGATCAGAAGATCTTGGCTAACTCTTGGGGAAAGTGTATCACCTATAGAAAGTCAGTTTTGGTTTGGTTGGCTTTCTTTAGTATGTACTGGGGGTAATCAATCTATTTGGTTCAATAGGAGTCTACTTGAGTCTTTCCCGGTTTTTCCTTGCAGTCTGGTGAGGCTTAGTCAAGGTTTCTTCCTCTGCATGGATTGCCATTTCTCAAACGGGGGAAGTTGAGGGTTTCTGAATAGGGGACAGTGATGGGAGTGGTAGCCCACCAAATAGGAATGGGTGTCGAGATGCTGAAGTCTTTCAGAAAACCATCTTTGTGATGCCAACTGGACAGTTGTTACAATCATTTTTATTTCACAAATTTCATTTGAAAGATGAAGAAACCAAGATATGAAGTATAAGGCATGTGCCAGGTGTCATACACAGTTGGCACATAATCAAGATGGATATCAAGATACAGCTTCTAATAACCCCTGCTCCTGAGGACTTGCTTAAATTTATCTATAAATGAATGGGAAGAAACACTTTTGATGAGCTGTTAAAAGACTATCGCATATACCATTTACCAATCTTTCATGACTAAAATTAAGGTATCAAAACTGTCAGGATATCAACAGCAATATTCAGGAACCCAGATATTTGACCTCCCTTAAGCCTTAGTTGGCTCACAATTGAGAACTACTTTAGGGTTAATGTTTCCCCTTGAAGTATTTGTCTTGGCTAGTTGGAGAAAGCTGAATATCTACCAATATCATAGTACACACAGCATTAGAATTGGACTGCATTCTAGACATAAGTTTAAAGAGGCATTTGAAAAACACTAAGGCAACAACCAGTAATGACAAAATCAAGATGCCTAAATGCAAATTGCTTCAGAAAATCATAAAAATACAACAGAATACATGGAGTAAAAAGAATAGAAGGAGAACATCAAGGAAATAGAAAAAAACAGACAACATAAAGCAAGATGAGAGAAGTAAGAATTAAAGCTATTAATACAGTGATCATGAAGAATTTTTAATAATGAGGATGCTTACGGTTGTTAATAACAAGTAATGCTTCGTGAAAAAAGCAGGCTACAAATCTGCATGCACAAATGATCACAACTACGTATAACATGCAAGGATGTTTACAGGCAGCGTACAGCCGTTAAGAATATGTATTGTAGAATCCACAGATCCACATTTGGATCTGTAATCCAGGACTTACCATGTGAATCTGAGCCAACTATAAACCTACTGTATCTCAATTTCCTTTTTTTTTTAAAGATGATAATAATGATACCTGCTTAAGAGTCTGTTGGTAAAGATGAAATTAAAACGACTTGCAAGCTTTAGAAAAGTGCCGGGCACATAAGATGTGCTCAGTCAGTGGTAATGATGATTATACTATTAACTCCTTAATAAATAGTATCCTAGTGCCTTTGTCTCATCTCCCAAGGGATTCCTTTGCCTAGCAATGTGGCGAGGGAGCTTGGATGGGAAGTCAGGAGGCCTGAATTCTGGCCCTGAATCTGCCAATTATTAGCTCTGCGATCTTGAGTAATCCATGCCCTGTGCAAAGAGGAGCTGGTCTCAATGCTTTAGCAGGTTCTTTAAAAGTCATCACCATTTCTACCCAAGGAGCCACTGATGATGCAGGAGAGAAAGGCACTGGCGCTCCTCTGTCAAGACTCCGATCAGAAAAGAAAACCAGGCCCTGCCACCTGCCAGTGCAGTCACAGCATTCAGGTAAATTATATGGATTCCCTCTTTTATCAGACAATCACGCTTTCCCTCTATTATTTCTTCATCAGTAACACCACTAGCAAGATCCAAAGTTCAGATGCTTTACTCATTAAATACTTTTTTAAAATTACTTAAAGAAACCTCATTGTTTCATTGCATAAACTGGGCCTGATATAGCTTTTAGCCTTTCTCTTCATTCTAGGGAACAATATCCTTTGTTCTAGAGGCACATTCACCACCACTGGAAGTGGGAAGAGAGTCAGCCAATTATAACCACCTCCACCAAGAGACATGGCACCTCCCCTGGGGCAAGTCATCAAGTATCCAACTGGTGAGAGACTCCCTCCAGGGAAGTACACAGTAGTTGGAAGATGGCAGACAAGAACTGGGCTAAAGAGTGGTTGTATTTGTTTGTTTGTTGATAAGTTTGGCTAAATAGGACAGTCATGGAATAAAACAAATTTTAAGGCAATGAGTCTCAAGAAATGAAAGAAGACGCAAACCCTGAGTCAGATGCTATGGGCAAAGCACAAAGAATGAGAAACAAATTAGTGTTCAGAACTCCAGAACCTCTTCTACCCAACAAACAAATAACAGTTCTTAATTTCCCCTGGCAGGAGATTGATGATCATATCTGAAACAACAAGAAGAATTTGTGAGCTGTTTCCAAAGCAGACGGAGAGAGGTTGTGCTTCAGAATAAGTCTAAAATTTCATCCATCTTGACAAGAGCTTGCTAACCGACTGAAGGATGAACTTCTGCTCAACAGGCCGGGCAAAAAAGAGGCTATGATAGAAATGGTGAGCGATCCTCTGAAACAATAAAGGCGAACAGAGACACTGAGTTGTTAGTCAATACCTCTAAGAGATATGAGGTCACAGACATAGCCACAGTTTCCAATATGAAGTTCAAAGTCCTGAAAAATCACCCCCTACCAAAAAAAGGAAAAATTACAAGTGCTAATTTTAAAGGGCTTTTACAATTCTAACAACACGCAGATTGCTCCAGTGAAAAATTCTAGATTTCAATAACCTGCAGAATAAGACCACTTGGGATATTTATTCTGAGTTTCTGTTATCCAACAAATGTAAGAATCCATTTAGTTTTTCTAATTTTATTTTCCTCTAGACTTTAGGCCTTATTAAATCTTGGATATCCCCCTATGTAATATGTTATACAAGCTTATGGGTGAGTGTTTTTTGTACATGACAAAGAAAATTTATTTATAAGGGATCAGAAAGCTGGACATAAATGACTCAGGAAAGATAGCACAGAGAATTCTAAAATGGAAGAATGTGATGGGTAGGACTTGAGAAACCAGAACAGTATGATTAGAAGGGAACAAGAAAAATGCAAAAGAAACTTTGAGCTATCTCCCTGGTCACATAAGGTAGACTTGTTCGAGGTATGATGTTGGACAGACAAACTGGAGGTATGATGTTGGACAGACAAACTGACACACTCTAAGGTCTGGAAGTGAGGGACAGCGTCACAATCGGGCAGGTGGGGGCGGTTCACAGAGGGGAGATGTGATTGATCAGATGATGGGAGATGATTGATTAGAGAATGGTGGGGCTCGCAGGTGTCTAAGAGGTCAAGTCTCCAGCCTCCTCATTTAAAGGGTGAGGAAACTGAGGCCTAAATATATTGATCAAAGTTACATAGCAAATAGTTATTATGGTTGCTATTGGCAACAGGGAGGTCCCAAATTTCCCAGTTTAATGCTCTTGTCCATACTGAACACACCAGGCATCAGCATCTGCACCTCATTCTCATCCTCATATTATCTGAACTGTCCACAGCATGTAATAGAGTTCCTGAACTTCACCAAGATCTTGAAGCTTTCTCCATCCTTCCTTTGCAATGTGTCCCTCTATCTGTTGGTTCTCCTTCTCACTTGATCACTTCTTCTCCATTGCCTCCTCCTAAACCTGCCCCTTCAAATGTGCATGTTTTCCAGGCCACCATCCTTGATCTTCTCTTCTCTCTTGATACATATACCATATATAACCTAATAAATTAAAAAACAGAAACAAAAATAAACTGTGTTTCTTGCTCACAGTGCACAGATACATTTCATGTTCCAAATCTAGGCAATAGTAGTGGGTATCTAGGTTGTTATGCTGTCTGGTCTACATTTTTTTTGCTTCCTACATGTATCTCCTTTGGGGTAACTCCTCATTCCATTTATAGATTCACACACCTGTAGACAAGTGCCATTCTGTCTACAGAATACATAAAATATATATTTTAAATATATAAAATATTTATTTATTTATTTTCTTTATAGTTGGTATTTTGATACCTTAAAGAAAACTCTCTAGCTGGGGAGAAACTGCTCCTCCCAGAGCTAGCTAATTTTTAGACATAACAAAGGACCCAGCTGGGAGCAAGCCTTTGATATGCAGACTAAGCCATCCAGAGCCACACCTATTCTATCTGGCCCAGGAACCTTAGAAGGCAACATTCCTCTGCCTTAATCATCCCAGGACCAGGTGCTAGAGATCATTCCTATAGCTTAAAGTCACTCAAATTATTCAAACTAGCCAATCCCAAACTTTTCACCCTGCCCTGCCTCGACATTCTCTAGAAACCTCACTACAGGCTCTGACCTAAATCTTCCCCTTGATATTGTCTTCTGCCTTCTGACCACCTTGGTTTCTTTCCAAGGTGGCCCTGTGTGGCATGCTGTGCCTCCTGTCTCTAGGACCTCTGAGTTCAATAAACTTTGTTTTCCTCAGCCTTCTGTCTGTCTCTTCTTGTGGCCACACCTGAATGGCCATCTCACAAAAGACAACAAAATACATTCAATCTGTTTTGTGCTTTCTTCCGTCATGTACCAAACCAATAACCCTCATTAGAATAGTTCCCACACTTTGATTTTGTAAGAATCACTTAAGTCCCCTGTTAAAGTGTAGATTCTGAATCTCCAGGCTTTCCACCTCCAGAGATTTTGATGATTCAATAGATTGGGGAGGTGCTGAAGCCTGTGTTTTAATATATACTTCCAGGAGATTCAGATGTGGAAGGATTCACAGATTTGAATAAAATGTATATTTTAAGATGTAATGCACAGTGTGAGTGTGTCACAGGTAATGGCTCTGCCTTATGTTTCTTTGTGCCTCCCGGTAAGGGTGCCAGGCACAGTGTAGAACACACTAAGTGATGTTCTCTCAAAGAAAAAATGCTCACCAAAAGATCCGATGTATGCAGTGAAATATTTCCCATCGGGAATGTAAGATCCTGTGTAGAAATAAGTGGAATTGTGTTTCAGAGGACATACCAAGGTTCCAGAGGACTTGGTTGTTGTCTTAGATAACCTGGTGTTTCAGGGTCTCAGCAGTCCTATCATCTACCACTTAGTGTCAGTGGCCTGGAGGTAGGGCTGGGAAATATGTGTAGATGCCCAGAAGTGGTGCCTGAACAACCATTGTCTTCGCATAGTGCTTACCATTTGCAAAGGGATTTGGGATCTAGCATCATGCCTAATGCACTCAAGTGGATTCCTCAATGCCTGGTGAGTTTAGAAAGCAACATCACACTTATAGCATGTCCTTTGGTATATGATACCACAACCACCTAACTTCTGGTTTTGGACTCTTAAGAACTGTTTATTCAGTTAGGCACAATGCTAACCACTGGGTCCATACTTTGCCTTTGCAGTGATTTTACAAAAGCATTATAACCAGTGTTCTGCTTATCTGCTGTTTTAAAGTTATGCTCAATTCATTTGTTCAGTCTTTATTAAACAAGTTATTTCTGTACTGGCAAAAGGTCAATTTAATTGCACCAATAACTTTGAAAAAGACAGTTCAATCAATACAACTATATTATATATGTGCACTAAAATTTACCTTGCGACTTCCAGTAGCAAATTGCAAACAATAGCAGTTAAAGGGGTCTCTTTAGGCTTTGGTGGTTTCATAAGGTTTAGAGAAAGAGTAGGAGCTCAGATGCTAAATGACAAGTAGGATTGGGATGGAGAAAGGAAAGAACACATGAGTAAAGGCACAGGAGCTAGAAGTGAAATGACATGTTTGTGGGACTCCGAGGAAAGAACCTAACAGAACAGCAGGCGTGTATGGATTCTCTGTGGGTGTGATCTAGATATTCACCCGGGATTAAAACCCTTCCAATTAAAGAATGTGAAAATGGGAGTGATACAAGCTAGGAAAAGTGCTTAAAAACACCTTCAAATAAAGTGAGCTTTCCAAATATACTAATATATTTAATATGATATTAAAACAAATGGTCAGGAATGGGCCCTAAATTAAGATTTTGGATAGAGTCCCAAATTTGGCAATGGTCAAAATAAGGGGTGGAGTTTGCTGACAAAGCATTTGCAAAGAGCAAAGCTTGTTCTGAACACCACAGCCTTTGCAGGTTATTCCCAACAATTTCAAGCAATAACAGCATACAGTTTCATCTCAGCTACCTTGGCTTTTGAAACCAAATGCTGCCCTGAGATAATGAATTCAAAAAGGGGAACTCAAGTGTGAACACTCAGCAATGTGGAAAATCCTTTTGTGCACTTTATAATTTTCTGTTTGTTTTCATCTCTGCCGAGTATCACATGCACATAAGCTAGTTTTAGGGGTAGGTTGAGTCTTGCACCTGGCTCCCATTGTAGGTATGCTAGGTTCTCTGTGAAGATTTCCTCATTTCTCTGTTGAGATGTATGATGTGGTGAGGAAATGGCAAGAACTCACAAGATTTCTCTGTGAGCACCGTGTTGAGGGTGATTAGTTCTTCATTTTCTGGTATAATTAAGGCCCAGAGCTAAGAATCCAATGACCCCCAGCCCTCCTTGGGTTCAACACCCTTTCCATCCCACTAACATCCCACCCTGTCTAGCCCTGAAGCTCTGGGACAACAGGATCAAGGAGGGTTCGTTGTGGAGACCATTGACCAAAGAGGCAGAATCAATAGATACAGAACTCTGACCTCCCCCTTTGTGTCATTACTTCCCCTAATATTAATAGCAAATATCTAAACTTGTTGTTATGGGTACTGGAAAGAACATGGGCCTTGAAGTTAGACCTGGGTCAAAATCGTAACCTAGATTTGGGACCTTGGGAATTTTTTAAATTTTGTTTGCAGAGTGAAAATAATCATACATATAGCATATGATTGAAAAGCAGATTAAATGAGGTAAGTTATGAAATAACTTTTATTTAGTAGAGTGCCTGACAATTAATATTCATTCCCTTTGCATATGCCTTTCTCTGTGGATACTTATTTAAAATGACTTTGTGTACCTGTGGTCTGAACTTCATCTTAGAACTTTAAAAAGACACAATTTTAATGATAATGTCACCTAATAGTTAACAAGATATGCATATTAAATAATATGCAAATATCTTAATTCTTAGAGTTGCATACGGAATTCTGCAAAAAGTTTTGGCCAGTGTTTTTGCTCATATCTTGGACAAACCTTGTTTAAATAAATGTGTGAGTGACAGGAGATTGGGGAATAACTAAGGAGGCTCCTATAAGATATAGGCAGACCTTGGAGATACTGCAAGTTCAGTTCCAGACCACAGCAATAAAGCAAATAGCACAATAAAGTGAGTCACAAATTTTTTGGTTTCTTAGTGCCTATAAAAGTTGTATTTATACTATATGGTAGTCTATTAAGTGTGTAATACCATTATATCTAAAAAAATAATGTATTACCTTAATTAAAAATACTTTATTGCTAAAAAATATTAACCATCATCTGAGCCTTTAGAGGTTCATAATCTTTTTGCTGGTGGAGGGTCCCGGCCTCTCCAGGAACCTATGGTCACTTGTATTCAGAGACGATGTAGAAGGGATTTCTGCCCTGGGCATTTGAGCTAAAGGGCCACACTTGGAAACATGTTTCTCTTAGTTAAGAACAGTCTAAAGGACTTCTTTCTCTCTGAACATCATGTTCTAGTCAATGTGCAAGCAACATTTACTGAAATCCATAAAATGAAAGACAAAATATATTTACTTTCCTTTCTTCTTACAGAATAATGGTCAGGAATTTTAATCCATATTGATTTATTACCTCATGATTTTGACTAAGACTATAAGGTAAAAGTTCTTTAATTCTCTGGAATCTCACAAAACAGATAGTTCCTGTTGATGTTAGGTCACAAATATCCCGTAGCTTAGTGCCTTCCTTCTTTGTCCAGCCCAAGCCTTGACTCTGATGTGGGGCCGGAGACCAGAAGCCATGCTTGATGCAGACGGGCATATGGGCTGCTCAGGCATCTCACAGTAGGGATTACAACAATAATCCACCGGGATGTGGAGAAAGTGGGACTCTCAGCTGGTGGGAATATAAATATACATAAATGGTAAAGTGTCTTTGGAAAAGAGTTTGGTAGTTTCTTAAAAAGTTAAGAAACTTTCAGATGACCCAGCTATTCTATTCCCAGGTATTTTCCCAGGAGAAATGAAAGCATTCAAAAACTTGTACACGAATGCCCATAGCAGCTTTATTAGTAACAGCCCCAAACTGAAAACAACTCGGATGTCCATGGACAGGGGAGTGGATAAATGGACTGTATTATAGCCACACAGTGCAACTGTACTCATCAATAAAGCAGAACAAACTTAATACATGATGCAATATGGAAAAATCTAAAATATTTACACTGAGGGAAAGAAGCTAAACAAAAGGAGCACTTATTGTTTGATGCCATTTATAGAAAAGTCTAGAAAATACAGACTAATTTATGGTGGCAGAAAGTAGACCAGTGGTTGACTGGAGATGGGAATGGGATGGGGAGGGGTAGGAAGGAAGGAGTACAAAGGGCACAAGGAAACTGTAAGGGGTAATGGATATATTCATTATCTCTACTGTAGTGATGGCTTCATGAGTGAATACCTATAAAAACTTACCAAATTGTACACCTTAAATAAGTGCAGTTTATTGAATGTCAATTATGCCTCAATAAAACTGGTTTTGTAAAAGATCAGGGAAGGAGCTTAGAAGAAGAAAGAAGAGACATAGTAATACCCCCGTTGTTTCTGTGGGATGGATGACTCCCATAAAGCTTTTTTCTAGTCACTGCTGAGATAAAAGTCCAAACCAAACCACATTCTCATGTTCGAAGAAGGACATTCACAAAATAACAATTCCATTGAAACTCACTGCTCTTTCCTCTAAACAACCCGGCTCATACTCGTGGGTTCCCTCTAGTTTATAAGCCTAGTTCTGTTCTGCTTTGGGACCTATACTGGAGCTATTTCTCCTTTGTATCTTCAGAAACTGTTCCCTGCTCTTTGCTGTTTGCTCTGCCTCTCTCTTCCTGTGATCCATGTGGAAGCCCAGTGGCCAGGCTTTAGTGGCAGTGCAGTGAGTCTGCTCCATCTAGTGGGGTCCCTGCAGAACGAAGAAGACACACCCGAGCAAAGTCATCATCAAGAGAACGGGACAGACGCAGGCTGGCGAAGGACCAGCTGGATCCAGGCTGCTGCTCAGCTTCGATATCCAGATCTGGGAGCAAACTCTGAATGGGAAATGCTGTTGTTTAACTTGACTCTGGGATAGGGAGGGCCAGACAGATGTAAATGTTCCCTGCGCAGCGTTACATGGCAAGGCCATGGGAGGCTGGCACCTTTGATTTGGCTCTCATGGCACCGGAAGAAAAGCCAGCAATGCTGGGCTATTTTTAATGTTCATAGAGCCTAGCAAAAGATTTATGACTACAAATACATAGTGTGGGAGAGATAAATTGGAGCAAGGCTCTCTCAGCTCCAACAGAGCAGTCAGCCTGCCAGGCTGGTCAATAAAGTATTTAAGCCCTGAGTGCTGTGTGGGTTGTCATAGATTAAAATTTGAAAATCTTTTATGGTGTAACAAGGTCCTTAATTATAACTCTGGGCTTTGGATCATTTGCAGGTTGTGCAAACAGCAAGAGTTATGCTACAGAGAACATCCTTGGCTACAATAGCCTTTAAATACAACGTCCATGAGAGAAATACTCAGTTCTCAAGTTCAGAATTTTGTCCAAGAATAAAGGAGTCTGATGGATTTCTACAATAAAACCGCCTCCTGTCTCAATTGTACTTGATATTATTTTTCTCTCTTATATGACATTCATAGAATCTAATGAGCTAGCTGAAGTTTCAAGGTGATTTAGCTTTCAACCCTTTTTTCCTTTGTCACTCAATATTGCTAAAATATTCTCATTCTTTCTGAAATTTAAGACTCATGATAATTTCACTCACTGTGGATTTCAGCTGCTGATTAATGTCTGTGGCTGGTGGTTACTAGATCAACAACCTCTCTTAGAACAAAAGAGTCTTGAATAACTAATAGGATTGATTAGCAAAATATTTTAACTATCATCAACAGATCACGCTAAAGTAGTTTTGATTCTTGAAGAACAACTGGCATTAATCTAGAGCAACGTTAACGTTACCTTTAGGCTCCATTCTTGGCACACTGCCATATGATCAGGTAAACTCAGAGCATCATTAACCCAGCATAACAGGCTGATATAAATGAATCTTAACTTATATATATATGTGTGTGTGTGTGTATATATATATACATATATGTGAAACCCTTAATGATCACACATTCCCATGTGAACTCATTTGGCATCTATAACTATAAATTACATTATGGGGCTAAGATACTAGTATGAATGATGAGGGAGCAGGAAAAATAAAATCATGGGTTTAATATGGGAAAGAAAAAATTTTTTCATGAGATATTATGTTGTGTCCCCAAGGAGGAGTAAGGATCTGGACTTGGAAGAAGTAAGAATATATATTATTGGGGGTGTGAGCCAGAGAGATTGTATAGGACCGAAGTCAAGAGATAAGTTGAGCAAGCGATGGGGGAAGGAGCTAGATTAGGGTTTACACATCCATCCGTGGGGATGGCTAGAGGCAGGAATGGTGAGCTCTGTGAGTGGAAATTCTTAAAAACAGAGTGGTGCTGGGAAGCTGCCAAGCACTGACAGCATACAAGCTCTCAGATCTGGTTTGGGTTCAAGGCGTTGTGTATATTCTCTAAGATGTCTTAAAGCCAAGGCCATCTGATGAGTTATATTGTCCATCATTATCTCATGTGTGTCTTAGATTCCTCTTTAAGTTGGATAGGGCCTTTGTTCATCCTTCTCTAATATCCTTCATTGGGATGGACCAGAAGTCAGTTCACTGAGGGTGTTCAATAAATATTTATTATTAGGTTCCTTCAGTACTTTCTGAAAGGTATGTAGGAATGTTCATAATTGCTTTAATTTCAGAAATATATTTATACATATGTATCTCCCCAAAAAATATCTTTGCACAATAAATAAATGATTTTCTGACAATCACCCAGTTTTTGCATAACTATGCCGGGTGGTCACCCAAGTTTCAACCCCCAGCTGAAAGCTATTTTCAGCACACAGATGATTTTCCCGGCATGAGAGCACTCTTTTCAGGTTACATCAAAAGGAGGATCTCATAGAAGAACTGCATTCAGTACAGACACTTGAAAGATAGCATGATAATTGCAATCTCCAAATACATGCATGGATTGAAGACATAGAAGGAGTTTCCATATTTAATTATGCTCATAGTCAAGATTGTCTAATCCTGAAATGTATGAATTTTTAAGTACAAAGTTATAGTTATCATGCTAAAAATCTTCCTCTGATGTAAAATATCTTAAGCCCCCTCTTAGACATTTTTATAAACATTAGCTTCTTTTGTGAATAAGGACTTTCATTAAGGCTCCCAGGAACACAGCATCCATAAATCAGCATGTTGTTCCCCCTTCTGCCACTAGGCGGCCAGTACTAAGTGCTGCGATTCATCACCCAGGGGCGAATTCCACTGAGCAGGTCTTGGGAGATTTTTGATGTTTCTGCTGGTTTCTTGTCTGTGGCCTCAGAGGCTAGCTTTACTTATCCTGATAACTGTGTTCCTTCCCCCATTCCATCTCTCTATTTCTCTTCCAGGGTGAAGTGCTTCTTAACTCAGATGCCAGTCCCTGGACATGGTATATAAATTAAGAGGTTCATTTTCTTAAAACTAAACCAAGTGACTTGTCAGGCAATTCTTATTTCTCAAGAGCCTGGGAGTCTCAGCATTTTCCCTGAGTGACTATCATGCAGAGGCCTCTCTCCTCACACTGTCTACAAAGTCTCTTCCACATCTGTCTGCAAAACATCCTCCATGCTTTCTCTCCTCAATCCTTTTCCCAGCTTCATAACGAAAAGGCACAGCAGCCTGTAACAAATGCTTATCAAGACTCAAGGGCTTCTAATTAATTCCTTGTAATGCTATTTCTTATATCAGTTAAGTCCTGGATATGCTGCAACTCCATGTCAAGGCCAGCTCTTTGCAACTGCAGAGTGGGACACTTTGGTGCAGGAAGTGTTTACAGGGCTTTGACTGCTCAAAGCTCTGTTAGCTCCCTCCTTGCCTGGCATGTGGTCATTATCCCTTGCTCTGGGGCCTCAAATGGTCTTGAGTAAAGCAACTCCCTAGGTCACACAGTCAAGAATGAAATTTTGTTTCCAGATGCTCCTTTGGAGAATGCACTATTAGAATGGTAGCACCTTTCTCTGGATGAGGATATGCTCATTAAATGCAGTATATCCTCGAAAGGCACAGGCACCTAGATGTAGGTTGAAGAGAACAGACGAGTAGCCAGAGAGATGCAAGAAAAAGAAGTGTCAAATTAAAGAGAAGGCACTGGACCCAGAACAGTTGTCAGCAATGGATACCCAGGACAGGCTCCTAGGGAGAAGGACAAGACAGACCTAAATGAAGGGCAGGTCAAGGTCCAGCTGAACCTACCACCATTTTGTCCAGGATATAGAATCTTCACAACACTACCCCTTCTTTTTCTTACTTCGTTTCCCAATCCCTAGCTTGATATTCAGGACAGTATTCTGAGAACTCATCTTTATGATAAATCAACACAGACCCTTAGGGCGTCATAGTTAGAGGTGCTATTCAAAACCTTTCTACCCAGGGCTAGGCTGTGTAGGTACAAAGTCCACCCAGTCTCTACCACTGAGGAAACTTCCATCTGAAGAGCAGGCCTCGTTTGGAGTTGACTACTACAACAACAAAAAGGAACTGCGTACCTTTTACACTAGTATCACCAGTACCACTGCTGAGAAACCACAACCACCAGCCTTAAGGTTTCTCTAAAATTATATATTTTAAACAGTCACACTCAACTTTCCAGCAAAATGACAGACATGAAGTAACATATCCAAGGTCATCAGGCTGGATAATAGCAGGGCTGGGATCAGAGCCACACTTGTTCACAACTCATATCTTTGTGGCCATGTTTCCTGATGCAAGGATTAGGCTCCATGGCCTAACAATGGGATGTGATCTGTGGAAATCCAGGTCAGTATTAGCTGTTGGGAGGACACACAAGCACACTGTGCACTTCTTTCCATATGCTCTTTCTGTTCCTCTCAAACCAGAAGTTCAGAAAAAGTGCCTTCACGGGACTTCCCTGGCGGTCCAGTGGTTAAGACTCTGTGCTCCAGTGCAGGGGGCACAGGTTCAATCCCTGGTCGAGGAACTAAGATCCTGCATGCTGCATGGTACAGCCCCCCAAAAAAAGTGCCTTCCCTCTGTGTAGCAATAAACTCTTCAGAGTACACAAATAGGTGCTGGCTCACATTTAATAGTGAGGAGAATCCTACCAATTTGGATTCTCTATCTCTGATGAGCAAAAGGTGTTTCTTTTTTAGGAATGAGCCCAGGAAAACTATTTCGTTTTTCCTAGTGATTTGACAAACCTAGGCTCTTTGACAAACAAATGCAAGCAACTTCAGAGCACTTGCACAAATAGAGACAATAATCTAGAGTATTGTTTCCTGTTTTTTAAGAGACTAAGCCGTTCCCCTTTCCCCCTAAATACACAGGTGGATTACATTTCCCAGCATCTCTTGCAATCAAGTGTGGCCAAGTGACTGAGTTCTCATTTGCAAGGAGGACAAAGACTAGAAGGCAGTAAGGAGTGAGAAGACACGAGATGGAAATAAAGGATGAATAGCAGTATGACTGCTGGAAGAAGCTACCCACCTCCTGCGCTGTGATTTGACCACTAATATCAAGTGCTTTGAGAATTTGAAAGCAAGATACAGAAAGAGAATTTGTTAATGAGAGTAGAAGCAGAGACAAAGGAAGCAACTGATTTGCATTAATGCTGCAACTCTAAGGTAGGAGAGACAACCGAGAGCCCTACTACCCAGGAGTCTTGATTCCACACAGCGTGTGGTTCTAGGTCTCCCCTGAGGTAATCAGGGCTCCTTCTCTTTTCCGGGAGTTCAGACAAATTGTAGTGATGCCAATCTTACAATAAACCTCCACTAAGCTGAGTTCACCTGAGTGAGCCTCTGCTTCCTACAACAAAAGGACTCTCCAATTAGTGCCAATAAGCCAGCTACACACCTGCTGCTGTGTCCGCTCCACTCATCGGCCACATGGCTGCACACTTGGTCTTGGCTGGCATCCACTGTTGCCAGTGTTTGCAGTGATCGACAGTTCCTCAAGAGCAGAGATATCAGCCCTAATACTTTGAAAAATCTCTTAAAATGGTTATTACAGTATTGGGCTCTCTGATGACACAGAATTGCATTGTTGTTTTCAGGGTTTATGGTTCCCAGGGTTATTATTAAAATCCCTCTTTTATAGGAAAAAGTGTGTTGAGCTTAACTCTATGTACCAAACAAATTTGCTTTTATATGTGCAGATTTGGACACTTACAACATTATTAAAATAATAATGGCACAAATGAGCTTTGAAAAATACTGCTAAACTTAAAAGGGAGTTAATAATCTTCAGAATCTTAGTGTGCTCTGAATTTTCATAAATCTAAGATTTGGCTTGGAACCAGACATACCCTGTACCAACTAATCTACTGCATATTTTTAACAACAGGTTTTATAAATGAGTGACTAAATGGCCATCATGCCAAATCAGTTACAATTTTTTTGTAAGTAAAGTTTTACTGGAACACAGCCACACCCATTCATGTATTTTTGTCCAGGGCTGCTTTATGGAAGAGTGGAGTAGTTGTGGCAAAAGCTGTATGGCTCACAAAGCTGAAACTATTCACTACCTGGTCCTTTACTGAAAAAATTGCTGACCCCTGAATTAGAAGAAATATTATATTAACCATTTTTCCCTAACTTCATAATAGTCTCCATCACTATTTCCTCTTCTTTCACTCCTGTTATTTCCACTATGGTCCAGATATTCAGCCCTGCTCCTCTAGCCATGGCAGTAGCCCTCAATGCATCTCCTACTGTTCATTCCTCACCCCTCTGTCTGAGCCATCACCTATAGTCATCTCTTCCACAGTACCCAATCAGCTAAGCCAACACAAGCATCAAAATGACATGATCCCTGCTTTTAACTTGGAGAGGTCATAAGAAAAAAAAAGAACCCTTCCCAGAGGAAGATTACAAAAATATAATGGAAGATATGTTAGTTACATATAATACTAAATACTAAAGTATTTGCCCTGGAAGCACAAGGAGAAAGGATGAGGGTGAGAGGGAGAAAAGTGATGCAGAAAACTAATGCCTTTTGCTATTTATGCTTCCTCTATGTGTCCTATTTACTTTCAAACATAGTCAGATTTTTAATACTCTTTACTTGGGCATAAAGGTGGAGCAAAGTTATAAAAATCCACTTATTTAAGGTGGTGGTACCATGAAACAAATGTTACATTTATCACTTCTAGAGCAACTTCAAAGATCAAAAGGACTAGATGTAACCTTCCTACAAGAATAACACTAAATATTATTAGAAGTCTCTTCTTGTCCTAACATGCAATCAAACACTTCTTCAAGGCCATGAAACCAACGTCTAATTGTGATTACCTGGATGAATCAGGACGACATTCAATCCCCGGCCAGGTGAGTATCCCAAAGGTATGGATGCCATTTGGCTGCACAGATATTTCTCTGCCGCTGCATTTCCCCAATTTGACTTGACTGCTCACTGTAATCGCTCCTATAGAGATGGGCTTTCTAGCAAAATATGATAGCATTAGCTCCAGTCCATGTCAATATAATTAAGTTTCAGTCTGTCTGTCATATCACAGATAATGGGTGAGTAGATTTTCATTAAATTTGGAGGCTATGTGTCATATGCTAAAATTAATTTGGGGGACTGATGGAGGGTGGTCATTGCAAAAATGAAGGGCAGTTATTCTCCAGAGCAGCTGCACTGAGGTAAGATGGGAGATCTAGATGTTTCTTGGCTAGGAGAGACAGGCCAGAAATATTAAAATGCCATGACAGAGAAAATAAGTTCTGGTTTCTCTTGAGTCTCAGATTGAAATTCACAGCAGCAGACACTCCCAGGCGCAGCTGCCGCTCTGCAGTGGGTTGCTCCTCACATGGGCAACTCTACAGCAGAGTGCCCCTGCGTGCAGAGCAGTATATACTTATTTAAAGATAATCAATAATTGTGGTAACACTTCCAAGGCTGGCTAGTCCTCAAGAATCTAAAGAAGCTACCCTTGTGTACCAGTATTTAAGTAAACAGAGTTATGGTGACTGTTACCAAGTTTACTACTGAGTTTTCAGTCTGGCAGTTTGTAATCCATTCAATTTTTGTCGAGGATGTTACAAAGCAGCTGAACAATAATTCTCTTTTCTCTGATATAGGACAGGCAATGGTCACAGAATGCTTTAGGAATAAAGTAGATGAATCAGTCTATCTTGGTCACTTAACCAGCAAGTGAAATGTGAAAAATAAAGGTTATAAAGTTAGGAAACCCAGGCTGCCTCCCAGCTTGCTACAAATCAGCTTTGGTTAACCTTTCTCCTCTTCAGTTGTATCATCTATAAATTGAGGTGAAAACAACCCCTTCTTGTCCCAGCCAAGTTTCTCTGGTCACAGGAAATAGAAGCTCTTCAAAGCTATCTAAGGGAAAAGGAAGATTTGAACTCAAGGCAGGATGTTGCAGCTAGGCCTCAAGTGAGACCTGAACCAGACAGCGAAAGGCCTGTCTTCCTGGGGTACTTCTTTCAATGTCTGTTTCTTTCCTACTCAGCTTCTGACAACCAGCTTTCTTTGCTTTGTTAAGCACATGGCACAAAAATAGCCACTCCATATTTGCAATCCATCCAACCTTCCAGTTAAAGTACTCTGGAACAACAAACAATTCCTATATCAAGCTCACAAGACAGAAAATCTGATTGCTCATCCCAGCTTACTTCCGAGTCAGCCACTCACTGCTAGCCCAATTAGGATTGGGTGTGAGAGATGGAGAGCAGGGAAGAGGAAGGGATTCCACATGTTATAAGTAGAACAGCCAAGACTGGGCAGGATAGATTCCCTAAGAAGAAGGAACAGGCCTGGCTGGTGGGAGGATGCTACAAGGCACATATGTACCTATGCTGCCCCACCACAGAAGGTCACAGAGGTCATACTCCGGGATCACCATGAATCAGCTGGATGCTCAAAGTAGATCCAAACACCAGAGCCACACTGGTTCCATGCCTACTTCCACCCTGTGTTAGCCAAGAGGAAATTGGCTGAAGGTAAGAAAAAGTCCTATTCAACCTGGCATGAAGAATAAGAATTTTTACTGGCTCACAGAATTGGACGTACAGAGGTGAGGCAGGCTTTGGGAATAAACTTTATCTAGGGGCTTCATTTCTGGGTCCCTGAAATTCTCTGCTGTCTCCATGTGTGAGCTTTGTCTTCAGTCTAATAACAAAATAGCTGCTGCAGTGGTTCCAAGCCTGGTAACCACATATGACAACATCCAGGAAAAGAGAAGAAGTCTTTTCTTGGGACATTCTCCTAAGAGAGAGTACAACTTACCTGGAGCCCCAGAAAACTTTCCCTTCTCTGTGTGCTTTTCCAAATTAGAACTCATTCATGAATTGTTCCCTGTGATCAGAAACTGATGAATGCCACAAACTGATGGGCTTATACCTGGGTTCCTACACCAATCCAGGGGAAAGAGGGTATGAAAATGGATGAGAAAACATCCACAATGCCCATTACACATCCTCATCCATCTGATTCCTCTTATAACTGTGATACAGAAAAAATCCATTTGTTTAGGAAAAGAGGGAGCTATTCTTAAAAAATAATCCTTTCCCATCAATTATATGTCTGGAATTCCTTTAGCATGGAATAAGTAATGTCCACCTACTCTCAGAAAACAGGGCTGAACATTTGCATTTAAAACGTGAGCATACAAGGTACAAATGACCAGCATGAAATTCAGGAGCTTAGATTTGCTGTTACATAATAAGAAACGATAGGAAGAAAATAAAGTACTACATGCAGGACTAGCCCAATCACAAGTGACCAAGCAGTACAGGAACCTAAATAGTGACATAATCTAAGCAGTCTAGCTCTTGTCTTCAATACTGCCCTGGCTATGACCAGCTGTACCCACCATTTTTGTTTATATGTCCCTTTCTCCTAAAGGTCACTGATGTGTAGTGAACAATGACTCTAGCAGTGACCTTGGAATCCCTTGTAATGAGTCCTCACCAACAGGCTTGGGAATCTGTTTCTCGTGACATTAAAAATGAGGCAACATTTCAAAGGCAAGTTAAAGGGATGAGGGGAGGGGTTGGGCCCAATGGACCAAGACCTGAGGGACATGATGGCCAACCTTACAAATGACACAGTCTTATGGAAGACTGGTCCTGACCATGTGCATTCGTGGGAAGTCTGGCCTTCAGTCTTGATAGACAGAAAAACAGCTCAGCCTACTTGCAAAGCAAACACATGGTGTTCTGTACACTAACCAGTGAAGCACCAACTACATATCAAAGAGCATATTTTGGGAGAAAAGCTTCCTGGGCAACTTCCTTTCCTCAAAGATTTCCAAGATTTCCAATGTCCAGGCCACACAAGAACTTAATAATTTAATAAAGCATGTAGTTCTTCTTCCACTAGAGTCTTGGAATAGATGCTGTATCTTTGGGATTTTGTCTTTATACATCAGTAAACTGCCAAACACCCAAGTTTTTCCTGGCTCTCTCAGACAAGTCATAAATGTCATCTTCACTCTGTTTCTTCACCAATCAATCCTGTCCACATCTGTAGTCCAGTGAAGCAGAACCACTGTGGGAGAGCTGAGAGCTGGAGAGGCTGCCCTGTGCCTGTGATGAGCGCCTAGGCAACATTCATGGATAATCAGCACCAAAGGCAGAACTTGAGCTCATATCCATGGACAGAAAGAGCCATCAACAAAGTCAAGAATCAGTTCTTGTCTGTGCTTCTGTTCTACTGTGAAGGGTAATTATCTGAAAGCATGAGTCAATGCCTGGGAATGTCACTGCAGGGGGCACCACAACATGAGACAAAACCTCATAAACTTAGGAGTCAGACCAAACTTAGAGAAGCTTCGAGTGTTTCATTTATAAAGTGAAGATGATAGTATCCCCCTGATAGTACTGTGTGGGGAAAAAAATAAGTCAGAAGATATATTGAAAATTCACCATTCAGCTTCTGACCTGGTCAGCATTCAAAAAAGCAGTAGTGCTTATTATTTTGATAAATAATGCCTAAAATGTCCCTCCTTAAAAACACAGGCCTATAATAATTCATCCATAATTGTGAAATTAAACTAACTTGTAGTGACTAGGCAATAAGAAATAATAAAGGGATTCTTAAGAGGAGGTGTGGTGTGGTTGACCCCTGTCTTCAATATTCCATGTCATCCTAAAAAGGGGGTGACACTTGACACCGGCTGTGCCCATGTCACCATGTGAATGAATATGTCATCTCCTGAAGCTGTTCTTAACCCAAGTTTAGCATCCATGATAACACACACACACTTCTATCAAGCAGGAAGTTTCCAGGGTTGATTTTAAAATGAAATAAAGGTGAAGTGGAGTGGTGCTTGGGGCAGAGCAGGAGAACAAAGGTACTTCAATCTGGAGATGACTTGGGAAGCAAGGCATCCAGAGGAGAGGTATGAGGCGGGATGTAGAAAGAAGGAGACATGCTTATATCAAATATTTTAGCCGCTTAACTGAGTGTCAGGTCATTTTGGTCACCAGTGGCATGAAGCATCTTTGGGGAATTGTGTCACTCAGGACCACTCATCAAGCCTTTCCAATCCATACAGCCCCCAAATTCAAGCCCAAGGGAGAAAGCAGGTGGAGAGAGATATGAGGAAAAATAAGGCAGGGGAAGCCTGGCTGCTGTCTATGGCTGTGCAGGGGGTACACTGCGTCACTCCAGGAAGACCATTCTAATCAGAGTATATGTGAACAGTACCCCCATTGAATTGGATCTGGCAGGATATACAAAATTACAAGCAGAGGTCCTATACATTGCCAGTGACACTGCAAGTTACCTGTGCCAACACAGTGCTTGCCACTAACAAATATATCTGAACAACCAACACCCCAAACTTCAGGGCTGCTGTGTAACTTTGGACCTTCAGTAAATACTCTCAGGATCCAACCATCGTAGGGTATAGCCTCCTCAAGACAGTTCTATTCTAACCATGCCCTTATCCCTTTGTCATGAAGTCATAGTTCTTTATTCATCTAATTGGACCTAGAGTAAAATCACAGACCCTTCTAGAAAGAACAACTATAATTACCCTAAGGAGCTGTTTGGCTTTAACCTGCAATCTAGGCATAGTCCACGAAACACACATTCCCATTAGCTGAAGCCACTAAAGCCATCCTAAGGATGGAATATCTCAATCCTCATCTGATAATGGTTGCCACAGAAAAAAAGTATTCAACTTTTGAAGGACTTAACCTTGGGAATGAACAATTAAAAACCATAATACAGAAAAAATTTGCTATACAGGAAAAGGTTAATGACACAATTTCTGAATTGAGATCAAGAATGATTCTTAGAATCTAATCAGTATTTTTGGTTGTTTTTATAGCTATTACTTAAAAACAACAGGAATCCACCATCAGATAAATACTAATAGTACATCCAAAGGAAATTGAAATTGATTCTGTCCTTGCTTGCACCAGGATCAACAAATTTCATTTATGTAGGATCCCATTGCTTTGAATAATGGCTGAATGGGATACAAAGTAACTATTTTAATAAAATCTAAATGTGCAGGGAGAAAAACATCATCATCCTAGATTTATGCCTCAGTTAGTGGGAGAATAAGTCTGACAGCGCCATTATATGTTATTCTACATACATAGCTGTTTTCATTGGAGTTACTTCAAGATGTTTTCCTTCCATACCAATGGAGAATTTTTTTCAAAACAATTAAAAATAGGGAATTGCTGCTATAAAACATATACATCGCAAAGGACTAATATTCTGCATTTTTCTTAAACCACTTACCATAAAACCTTCATTTTTTATGGCCAACTCGGTACTGATTTCATGATTTGCAGCCAGAAACAACTGATTTCACAGCATCAGTCAGTCATAAATCTTAAGAACCTAAGTTCTGAATCCCAAAGCAGTACCCAGAGACACAAATGAGAATTCTCCCCACAAATTGTGACTTGTGTTTGCAGCTTTGATTAAAAGGAACAAAGTTGAGAAAACATCAACTGTGTCCACCTTTTCCACTGTTTAGGAAAATGTTTAAAATTTTTTCCAACCATAAGCCATGACTAGGGTGGCGCTCTGGGAGTGGACTTGCCCAATGGCTGTCCCCTGGGGACAATGACACATATTCCTAAGGAGAAGAGAAGCCCTCCCCTTGTCAGGCCACTCGTGGAGGCCAACATTTATTTTACTGTGTGTCTCCCTTTAAGAAAGATACTGACACATTAGAATAGGGTCCACTATTCTAATGATAGTGATCAGGATGATGAAGGGTGTGGGATTCTGATGCAGGGAATGGTTGAACTAGTTTAGGCTATTCACTCTGCATGAGAGTAGGGGGTGGGGTAGAAGGTGAGAATGATTTTTCTATTTTAACAGGTCTCACTGAAAAAGAAGGATTAGATTTTATTCGTGGTAGCCAGAAAGGTGTGGAGAAGAGAAAACAGCTTCACAATTGAGGATGTGATCAACTGATTGATGAGGGTCTAACAGTTTAGCAACTAAGAGGTAGGTCAGTGGTAGCATTTGTGAAAACAGATGTGGTGGACTGATTTGGGTGAGGCCAGATGTGAGTACAGGGTGAAGAGTTAGACACCATGAGTTTGCAAGTATCATCCCAGACTCTCAGGCTGAAGTAGAGAAGTACAGAGAGTCTTGCCCCATAGGAAATATACTCCATTTTATGTAAGGGAAGAGAACAAGGTTGGGTGCAAATGCAGACAACGTGGTTGGTCTAAATTGAGGGATGATGAGGTGGTGGATGAGATCTCTGTGGCAGCGGCGAGTTGAGACTGTCCTGTCTTCTGTGATCTCCATGATGTGGGCAGAACTCCAGGGATACAAGAACACAAGACAAGACAAGTTTTATAGCAAGAGGATTAGGGATGTGAGAAGGTGACACTGGTGCTCTGGCTTGAAGGCTGGGGTAACCAAGCACCATCTCAGAGCCCTGGGGGCCTACAGTAGACTAGGAACCACACTAGTGGATTTAGTTTCACTTAGTTCCTTTGCATCAACTCTCTTGTCCAGTAATGCCAATGGCCAGCTGCAAAATCTATGATAACCTCAAGTCTGAAAAATCACAACACTTGGAAAACTGGAATAATGTCTCTTTCTAAGACTATCAGTCATATCTAAGTGGATGGGAATGATATTGACTCAAAGCCCTAAGTCCTTACAGGGGTGTCAAATTCTCCAAACCAGATGTAGGCCCAGCTCATTCTGTGGAAAGCAGAGCTGCTTTCAGGAGATGTCCTAAGTACTGGTCACTTTCTGCTTCCAACAGACAGCCTGAAGAGTTACTGGTTTACTCTGAGCATCCTGTAACACAGCTGTTCAAGGAAGCTGTACGTGAGAAAAGTATGTATGTAAAACATAGGTGTCAACTACCAAACGTAAAATAGATAGCTAGTGGGAAGCAGCCGCATAGCACAGGGAGATCAGCTCAGTGTTTTGTGACCACCTAGAGAGGTGGGATAGGGAGGGAGGGTGGGAGGGAGGGAGATGCAAGAGGGAAGAGATATGGGGACATATGTATATGTATAACTGATTCACTTTGTTATAAAGCAGAAACTAACACACCATTGTAAAGCAATTATACTCCAATAAAGATGTTAAAAAAAAAAAAATAGGTGTCAAGTCATCTCGACAGCAGTTGTCTCCTCTTCCTTTTTCTCTCTTGACTTTCTGATGTTTTATTCTATTCTGTGTCTTAACTAAGTGCCCCTCACCCCAAACAAACAGGCAGACAAAAACCCAGAAATAAGGAAGTACAAACTACTAGATATAAAATAAATAAGTTACAAGGATGTAATGTACAGCACAGGGAATATAGTCAATATTTTATAATAACTTTGTACATAGTATAATCTATTAAAATATCAAGTTACTATGTCATACACCTGAAACCAATATAATATTATAAGCTATACTTCAATTAAAAAGAAGACCACTCATAAAAAACTCTCAGTTACATCTTAAGAAGTACCATCTTTAAGCCTATCTGATATTTCCAGTGCTCTGGAGAGACAACAGAATTTACAAACTCAATGGACAGATAGTAAGATAGCCAATATGGGCATTCAAAAACTGGGATTTGGATAAAGAGAGATTAAGAATAGCTGCATGAGTATGATAAGACATTGGGGTTTTCCTGAGTCCAAGCCAAGCTAATTTACCCCCAAAGCATCAGTAGGAATCAGTGTAGAGGAAATCACTAAGAAACAAAATCTCATTATCTTTTTTGCAAATTTCAACATCTCTTGACTTAACAACAACAATAAACACTGATGTTATATTTATACATATTCAGAGAAAGTCATTTGATGAGATTTGAGATGATGGTCCTAGAGATCTGGGCATAAAGTTGTCACTGCCTGATAGAGAATATGGTATAGATACGAAGAGATGGCATACACTGTTTCTTGAGCTTTTCTTGCACACCCTTAATCCAGCTAGGTTCTTAGGGTGTACCCTACAGCTAAGTAGTTCACTCATGACAACAGAGTGAAGCAGTAGAAAGAACACAGGGCTGGGTTTTGGAAGACCTGAGCTCTAGTTTTCTCTCTGCCACTGACTAGCTGTGCCATTTCAGGGGTCATGTACTGCTCTCCAGAGGGGTTTAGGTTGCTTCATCCTAATTTTTAGGATCTGAGTCTTTAGAAGTAAGATCTGAGTCATAACCTTGTCTTGTCATTTAGAAATAAAATTTGCAAATATAATGATATAGACAACAAATTTAATATCTAAATAATAAACAAGGAAACTATGTTTGGAATAGGGCAACGTAAGTGACTGATGAATGGTAAAGATATAATTTGAAATCAGATAGACTAAGATCACTATGAGTTTGATATTGTCAAGGTGAGATTTTCTTTGCATATGGATAGAATTGGGGACACTGGAATATAGAAGTGAAATTAATTTTTAAAAAAAAAGGCTGGATCAATGTGATAAGGTGATGGGGGGTACCTGTGGCTGATTTTTTAGCCTGGTTTTTGTCATCAATGCTTTTCTCCTGCCTCCTATCTCACCATATATTGTCCAAGTGGAAAATGGCCCTAGCATTTGGATTTAGGCAATGGAGTTTGCCACTGGTTTGCTCTCCATGATCGTGAAGTGTCAGAGGTAGGCTGGGTGGAAATGGTGGGGAGTAGCAAAGCCTTCCAGGAATCTGAGCATGGTAGGAATAAGCCTTCACAAAAGCACTGGTTTTATTATAAGGCAATTTGGATAAAAAGCAAACCTCCTTCCATTTAAAGCCATAAAACTGGAGGTGATTAAACCTGCGTGGTTAAATTCCAGAAATTTAAAACCTATGAAAAGCAGTCTAGCAAAAGGATTTGTGTTGTACACATTTTGACCATTAATCTGAATGTTCTTTAGCTGCCCTATACCACTTCACTCTTTACTTCATCTTGCTGATTGCTCAGGTTTATAAGATGTCTAGGACAAGGAGAATCAAACCCAAGTAACACAGTGTCTGATCCATTTCTCCCTTTTTTCCATGAAATTTTTGTTGATTCAGGGGAAGAGGTACAGATGGAGGAAAGGAAGCTGAATGGCAGTAAACTAGCTTAGCAGGAACGAGTGGCTTATGAAAGAAGAGATTTACACTCAGCTTGCATTTTCTAATGGTCACTGGATTGGCCAACAGTCATCTTTCACTCAACCATTGCTGGGATACAGTGATCCCATGAGGCTGAGCGGAATTGTAAGCCCCAACCTGGGAAATTATGAGAAATTCCTGTCCAACTTGCAAGCTGGCCTGAGGTCACCATAGCAGCTCCAAAGGCAGGAGAAAGCAGATTGGAGCCCTGGGGCAAACAGACAAAAGTCTGCAGCTCCTCCTACAATAATGGGGAAGTGTTCATGGTAAACGAAATGCTTTGATGGACCATCTAAAACCATGCCATCCCTAAAGGTGATGAGGCCCCAAAAAATGAACAGTCAGTAAGGAAGAAGACTCATAGAGGGGGAGAGGAAAGATGAGACATAATAATCATTGATAATTATAGGCACTATTTTAATTTTTCTTCATAATCATAAAATAATAGAGCATCTTACAATTGATGTCCCCTTAGGTTTGATGAAATACAATATGATTCGATTTTTAAAGCCATTAAGGGCCTTCTTTTAAGCCTGTGGAAGCTCCAGATTTTTGCCTATAGGGCTCAGATGTACCAGTCAAGTTGGAGGGATGAAAGTGCTGGGGGAGGGTTTCCAAGTAATTTGTCCTGAAACAATGTTTGCATAGCAAGCTCACAGTTTTAACTTAGATTTTTTATTTGGGGATCTTTGTGGGAAGATTGATGCAGATCGGGAGACTGGTCTTGAAGCTGCGTCCGCATGGCAAGCCACTAGTGTTACTTGAGCTGTATTTGTTTGGGGGAGTTGGGGCATCACGGGGGCTTTTTCTCCCTAACACTCCTTCTGTGAAGGGGTTCCGAGGAGAGGTAAAGGAGGAAGGTTTGGATGTAGAAATGCTGTCATGCCTAGCCTGAAAAACCTCCATGAGAAGACTCAACTTCAATTAAGATGCTCACGATATTAAGCTGTATTAAAAAGGGGAAGATGTATTTATTTTTATTTTATTTTACTTTTAATAAAAGGGGCAGACGTTTTAAAAAATGCTTAAGAAAACAAAGGCCTACAGAATCCAGTTCAAACTCCCTAGCCAGACACTAATGGCCTTCCAGGATGTACTTCCGTCCCCAGTGGTCAACCTTTCTTTGACCTCTCTCATTTCAGGACCCAAGATGACATTCAAACATAACTCTTGGCTAATGCTAGTCTCTTTAACAAGGATGTTCATCTCTTCATATTTACATATATCTAAATCATATCCATCTTTTAAAGTCCAGTTGCCAGTCACCTTCTCAATGACAGACGCTTTGATTCTTCAAGATGGCCGTAATCTTTGCCATCTTTGAAAATCAACAGAGAAAGGACATACCTCTCCAACTCTCTTACAGCATTTATCTCTCTTCTGTTGCAACCACTTACATATCTATTTTTTTTCCTCTACTAGACTGTAATAACCTGAGACAAATGATTTTTTTCGAACTTCTTGTAGACATCTCAACTTAGGTCAAAGTTGGTGGAATTCAATTGTGCTGGGTATTTCTGATAGAGTGATGGAGGAGGGTATTACAGCAATCTCTTTGCAAAAGGAACTCTAGAGAGGTTCCTTGGAGAGAAACCATTCTGAGGGAAGAACTTCAGGCAGACCACCTGGTCCCAGTAAGAAAGCCTCAGTCCTTGAAAGAGAGCAGCAATTCTACACTTAGTGAGCTTTCAGACCCTGAGAACTTGATTCACAGTTACATGGACTTGCTGGGCTTTAAGAAAGAGATGTTGGTGCTAACAAACCCTTAAGGTACCAATTTTGAGATACTCATATGGAAAATGTGTAACCCTAAAAGACTGGAAAGCATTCTCTATTCTTTCTACTTCTGATGAGAGAGTGTACAGCTGGGCTTCAGCATGAGCATGGTGGACTCCAATACTCAGTAGTAAGAGGCCCAAAACATGCAGCAAAGATGGTAGAAACCACTAGAGGGTGTGACAGCAATGCCCAGAAACATGATAACATCCCAAGGAGGGAAAAATGGTGGGTGCCACTTCAAAGCTGATGAATCTTTTACATATATATATATATATATTAGACCTCTTGAATGTGTCAAGATATTTAATATGATTCCAGGAGGCTGGGGAGGCAGGAGCCCAGTGAATTTTCTTTCCAAGTGTCAGGCATAGACTTATGCTTAGTATCTTGATGCCAGAAGAAGAGGGAAAGGAAACTTATGTAAATGGTCAACTTTTACAAATACTTTTACAAGAAACAATGCAGGATGTACCCTCAACATTACTGCAGTCTAAACAAAGTCAAGGTATTAAAGTGATGAAATTTTGGAGGATGTTTCTCTGTTTGTGGGTTGGTGTCAGGTTTTTGTGTGTGTTATTTTTTGTTTGTTTTGTTTCAACTTAATGTACTGTAAGTTAAGGAATAAACATGCATCTGTTACATCATAAAAATGTAAACAGATGACATAAAATGCAGAGTAATTAAAAGTAAAGTTGCATAGAGAAACCTATCTTGATGTGGTTACATTAAATGGAGAGAAAATAGAGGGGTTTAAAAAAAACAGTGCTGATTAAGAAACTAGAGGGCTAGAAATAATAACTAGGATGAGAGACACTTAAAAGATTGTGGTTTTGTCATAAACTTCCTGTTTATTATGTAGAGATATTTTCTGTTAACCAAACCTCTTTCTACATATAGGCATGAAGAATAAAGAACGGGTGAAGATGAAGAAAGTACAGACATTGACTCTTCAGTGTAACAGGTATTACCAAGTATGTGGGTGGATGGTTGGGTTGGTGAGTACTTTTGACTCAGACCAGTATCTCAGACCTCACATTATTTGGTGCATGCTTAAAACAAAAGTAACATAAAAAAGAAATTTTGATTCTTGCCTAGCTAACTTACAGGAATTCAGTGAGGTTGAATCAAATGAGAAAACGTAAAAAAATTTCCTTAAAAATTACTAAATACCTTAGAAATATTTTATATTAAGACATTAATGATATCTAACAGTGCTTCAAATTCAGTAGGTTCTCAATAATTTAGTTGCATTAAATAGATAGAACGAAATCCTTTCTCACTGTGCAGAATCCTGGGGATATAGTGGGATACTGAAAAAAAGTTTATTGCACAGAATTATTGGACTCAAAAATGGCATTTCAGAGGCTGTATTCAAAATCACACTGTAGCAGAAGACAAGGTCTCAGGTTGCTTTGGTAAGTCAGTCAAGGTTCAATCTGATTGTGTTTTATTTTTTAGCTGCTGAAAATGGATTTCACCAGCTCCACTATTAATTACCACCATAGCCAGATAACTTAAGTGCAGTATATATAGGTGATTATATTTCTGGTTGTGGATCCTTAGCATATGATTCTACATAATATTAAATTGAGGTTTTAATGTGTGTATTCATCCATTACTAAATGATAAACTTAAATAGTTCTACTAAGTATTATCCTACACCTCGGATGATTCCAAGCATTAAAGATATTGTAGTATTAATCCAACGACACTAAGTACTCTTAAATATATTTTCACCTTGTCAAATGGAAAGAACGTTGAGTGTATAAGGAAACCAAATGAATACTAACAGCGATATTTATGGAATCCTTACTATGTGTCAGGCTCTGGGCTAAGGGCTTTGCATGCATTATGTCTTTTAAATCTCACAACAACCCTGTGAGTAAATACTATTACTATTCTCATTTTACAGTCCAGAGAACTGAGTCTAATAGAAGGAAAGGAATATGCTCAAGGTCACAGAACTAATCATATCAGAGTGCAGTTCCAAGCTCTTCTGATTCCAGAGTTCTTGCCCTCAACTACTTTGTTATACTGCTTATCTACTCACCTTTTAACACCTTGGATCATAAAGGGCAACCCCTTTAAATACAGATTACCTGGTCTTTGCATTAATCCCCAAACTGCTGTCAATTAGCACAGGATGTCCTGAAGGCCTGCCCACCTCCAGGCACTATAAAAGCCTTCTCACCTTGTATTGAGCCCCCTCACCCTCTTTCCATAAGATGGGGCACAGGTGGAGACCTACAGCCTTTTTCTTTTCATCTTTCCTTCTGAAGCCCCAAAACAGTTCACCTTGACCCCGAAGGCAGAGCCAGATTGATGGGTAGGCAGGAGAGACAGTTTCCCACAGTTCATGAAAAGAGATATTAGGAAAAACTCAATGCCTCTCACCCTTCCAACATCATCCCAAAATTAAAAAAAAAAAAAGAAATAACCTCTAACTGATTGGTGGTATGTACTAATATCCATATTTAGAAATATTAACTTCTGAATTTAGTCATTGAAGAGCAAATGCAAACACTTTGACAGGATAAGACATAGTGGGATATTAACCTTTTATATGGCCTCATTAATGAAGACGATCCTTTTGTAATAGTTCTGTGAGAAGCAAGGTGGCCTGTGCAGAGGTTTCAAGCTGTGCTCTGGAGAGTGCTGTTCTCTGCAAAGGGGCTCAGATGTTCAAGAGGTCAAGTGAGCCGGCTCTCACCATTTTCCCCATTTCAACCATGAAGCTCTGCTTTTATCTGCTCGTAGCTTAGGCTCTGTATTTCATTTTGGAGAAAACAAAATACAACAACAAAAGTATTCCACACTTTAAAAAAAATGGAAATCACATTTACTGGGCAGAGTATGAAATTTGAATGCAGCAAGTCTAGTTCAGTGCCTAAAATAATAAAAGTTGCTCACCCAAAATTTTGTCTTTAAAAACTTCTCCCTGAAAACCATCGGGGAGTTCAGAGTTTTTGGCCCTGCAATAAACCTTTCTATGCTCCAAAAAAATAAAAATAAAAACTAAATAAAATAAAATAATAAAAGTTATTATCTCCCCCTCAGAACAGGTTTGGATTTGGGAAGTAAGGAAGTAAGTTTTCTTGAAACCTACGAGGGGTCAAGCCCTGGTTAAGGTCTTTAATTTTTAGTACTTCATTTAATTTTCTGTGAGGCAGGCATTAGGCCCATTTTATAAATGACAACAAAGCTTAAGGAGGTTAAATAATTTACACAGAGTTACAAAGCTGACGAGTGTGCAAAACTCAACCTAAGCTACTCTGGGTCCCTAAGCCATTGGTATCCTGAGGATGAAGACTAAGTTACAGGTTTGGTGACCAACATAAAAGTGGGTACATGAGGGTAGTAATCTAAGCTTTGCCTTCTTGGAAAGGTGTATGACAAGCGGCCCTGTTCCATTTGCTTGAAAGAATCACATAGAAACTGCTTTTCTGGGTCATTATCATTTTGTGGGGCCACTAAGGAATGGGAACATCTCAGGCTATGCCAGGCCTCCTAGAAATGTTTCTTCTATGATGTTTGTGAAGGTTTTCATTATTATTATTATTGTTCTTGCTATTGTTACTATTATTTTCCTCATTATTTTTCTTAACATCTTTATTAGAGTATAATTGCTTTACAATGTTGTGTTAGTTTCTGCTGTATAACAAAATGATTCAGCTATATGCATACGTATATCCCCATATCCCCTCCCTCTTGTGTCTCCTTCCCACCCTCCCTATCCCACTCCTCTAGGTGGTCACAAAGCACCGAGGTGATCTCACAGTGCAATGAAGCTACTTCCCACTAGCTATCTATTTTACATTTGGTAGTGTATATATGTCAACGCCACTCCCTCACTTTGTCCCAGCTTACCCTTCCCCCTCCCCGTGTCCTCAAGTCCATTCTCTATGTCTGTGTATTTATTCCTGTCCTGGCCCTAGGTTCTTCAGAACCATATGTATATATATACATATTTTCAGATTCCATAAATATGTGTTAGCATACGGTATTTGTTTTTTGCTTTCTGACTTACTTCACTCTGTGTGACACACTCTAGGCCCATCCATCTCACTACAAATAACTCAATTTCATTTATTTTTATGGCTGAGTAATATTCCATTGTATATATGTGCCACATCTTCTTTATCCATTCATCTGTCGATGGACACTTAGGTTGCTTCCATGTCCTTGCTATCATAAATAGTGCTGCAATGAACACTGTGGTCCATGACTCTTTTTGAATTATGGTTTTCTCAGGGTATATGCCCAATAGTGGGATTGCTGGGTCGTATGGTAGTTCTAGTTTTAGTTTTTTAAGGAACCTCCATACTGTTCTCCATAGTGGCTGTATCAATTGACATTGCCATCAACAGTGCAAGAGGGTTCCCTTTTCTCCACACACCCTCTCCAGCATTTATTGTTTGTAGACTTTTTGGTGATGGCCATTCTGAGCACTGTGAGGTGCTCCCTCATTGTAGTTTTGATTTGCATTTCTCTAATGATTAGTGATGTTGAGCATCCTTTCACGTGTTTGTTGGCAATCTGTATATCTTCTTTGGAGAAATGTCTATTTAGGTCTTCAGCCCATTTTTGGATTGGGTTGTTTGTTTTTTTGATATTGAGCTGCATGAGCTGCTTGTATATTTTGGAGATTAATCCTTTGTCAGTTGTTTCATTTGCAAATATTTTCCCTCATTCCAAGGGTTGTCTTTTCATCTTGTTTATGGTTTCCTTTGCTGTGCAAAAGCTTTTAAGTTTCATTAGGTCCCATTTGGTTATTTTTGTTTTTATTTCCATTTCTCTAGGAGGTGGGTCAAAAAGGATTTTGCTGTGATTTATATCATAGAGTGTTCTGCTTATGTTTTCCTCTAAGAGTTTGATAGTGTCTGGCCTTACATTTAGGTCTTTAATCCATTTTGAGTTTATTTTTTGTATAGTGTTAGGGATTGTTCTAATTTCATTATTTTACATGTAGCTGTCCAGTTTTCCCAGCACCACTTATTGAAGAGGCTGTCTTTTCTCCATTGTATATTCTTGCCTCTGTTATCAAAGATAAGGTGACCATAGGTGCGTGGTTTATGTCTGGGCTTTCTATCCTGTTCCATTAATCTATATTTCTGTTTTTGTGCCAATACCATACTGTCTTGATTACTGTAGCTTTGTAGTAGAGTCTAAAGTCAGGGAGCCTGATTCCTCCAGCTCCGTTTTTCTTTCTCAAGATTGTTTTGGCTATTTGGGGTCTTTTGTGTTTCCATACAAATTGTGAAATTTTTTGTTCTAGTTGTGTGAAAAATGCCATTGGCAGTTTGATAGGGATTGCATTGAATCTGTAGATTGCTTTGGGTAGTATAGTCATTTTCACAATATTGATTCTTCTAATCCAAGAACATGGTATATCTCTCCATATGTTTGTATCATCTTTAATTTCTTTCATCAGTGTCTTACAGTTTTCTGCATACAGGTCTTTTGTCTCCTTAGGTAGGTTTATTCCTAGGTATTTTATTCTTTTTGTTGCAATGGTAAATAGGAGTGTTTCCTTACTTTCTCTTTCAGATTTTTCATCATTAGTGTATAGGAATGCAAGAGATTTCTTTGCATTCATTTTGTATCCTGCTACTCTACCAAATTCATTGATTAGCTCTAGTAGTTTTCTGTAGCATCTTTAGGATTCTCTATGTATAGTCTCATGTCATCTGCAAACAGTAACAGTTTTACTTGTTCTTTCCAATTTGGATTCCTTTTATTTCTTTTTCTTCTCTGATAGCTGTGGCTAACCCTTCCAAAACTATGTTGAAATAACAGCGGTGAGAGTCTGCAACCTTGTCTTGTTCCTGATCTTAGTGGAAATGGTTTCAGTTTTTCACCATTGAGAATGATGTTGGCTGTGGGTTTGTCATATATGGTCTTTATAATGTTGAGGTAAGTTCCCTCTATGCCTACTTTCTCAAGAGTTTTTATCATAAATTGGTGTTGAATTTTGTCAAAAGCTTTTTCTGGATCTATTGAGATGATCATATGCTTTTTATCCTTCAATTTGTTAATATGGTGTATCACATTGACTGACTTGCGTATATTGAAGAATCTTTGCATTCCTGGGATAAGCCCCACTTGATAATGGTGTATGATCCTTTTAATGTGCTGTTGGATTCTGTTTGCTAGTATTTTGTTGAGGATTTTTGCATCTATGTTCATCAGTGATATTGGTCTGTAGTTTTTTGGTGTGTGTGTGTGACACCTTTGTCTGCTTTTGGTATCAGGGTGATGGTGGCCTTGTAGAATGAGTTTGGGAGTGTTCCTCTCTCTGCTATATTTTGGAAGAGTTTGAGAAGGATAGGTGTTAGCTCTTCTCTAAATGTTTGATAGAATTCGCGTGTGAAGTCATCTGGTCCTGGGTTTTTGTTTGTTGGAAGATTTTTAATCACAGTTTCAATTTCAGTGTTTGTGATTGGTCTGTTTATATTTTCTATTTCTTCCTGGTTCAGTCTCGGAAGGTTGTGATTTTCTACGAATTTGTCCATTTCTTCCAGGTTGTCCATTTTATAGGCATACAGTTTCTTGTAGTAATTTCTCGTTTTCCTCATTATTTAAGGTGTTATGCCTGCCAGAAGGAATGTGTTCAAAATAGCAATGATGTGAATTTAAAAAAAGAAAAAAAAGAAGAAGAAGAAAAGGAAGAAGAAGAAGAAACACCAGACTCACAGATACACAGAACAAACTAGTGGGTAACAGTGGGGAGAGGGAAGGGGGGAGGGGCAATATAGGGGTAGAGGACAAGAGGTACAAACTATTAGGTATAAAGTAAGCTACAAGGATATATTGTACAACACAGAGAATATAGACAATATTTTATAATAACTGTAAATGGAGTACAACTTTGCAAATTGTGAATCAATCACCTGTAACATATAACATCATACAACAGCTATACTTCAGTAAAAGCAAAAAACAAACAAGAAATAACAGCAATGAAAACGATGGCTCTACTTTGACATTGGAAATGGAAAACTCTATAGTTATTTTTAAAACAACCTCTACATACTAATGAGGAGATATGCCCAGGATATATTGTTTGAAAAATTATAAAACAAAATCTGTGGTTAAGATCCCTTAAAATATTTATTTACATATTCTTTTTTTTTTTTTTTTAGCTTTACTTTGTAATTGTCATTTGAGAGTTTAGTTTTTTTTTTTTTTTTATGGCTGTGTTCGGCCTTCATTTCCGTGCGAGGTCTTTCTCTAGTTGTGGCAAGCGGGGGCCACTCTTCATCGCGGTGCGCGGGCCTCTCACTATCGTGGCCTCTCTTGTTGTGGAGCGCAGGCTCAGTAACTGTGGCTCACGGGCCCAGTTGCTCCGCGGCATGTGGGATCTTCCCAGACCAGGGCTCGAACTTGTGTCCCCTGCATTGGCAGGCAGACTCTCAACCACTGCGCCACCAGGGAAGCCCCTACATATTCTTATTGTTAATATTTATATTATTCTTGCATGGGAAAAATTGTGTCCCAAATCATGACCAACAGTTAAGAACAGTTATATCTGGAGATAGAATTACTGGCGATATTCATTTCCAGGTTTATATTTTTCTGTAATGTTTTAGTTTTATATAATATGTATACCAATATTTTTATAATCAGAAAAACAATAAAGACATACTATTAAATGCCTATGCTAGCATTCTGATCTTTCAGTGTTTTTCCTTACCATGTGGAGCTTTACTCCAGTTGCTAGCTGAGGAAACTAATGGATTAAAATAATTTGCAGGTACACCAGAGCATTAGAACATTTCTCTTTTTATAACCATGGATGTGAAATATTCTAATGGTCTACTACAGGCAATTTGACAAGCACACAGTTTTTACCATTGTTGGGTGGGCTATAACAAAAGGGTTCATGTGAGAGTGAGATCTGAATATTGGCTATGCAGAGGATTCTAAAAAACTGTGGGCAGAATAAAAATACCCTGAAAGACCAGTTTTCAGTTAAACAGATACTTTTTCCAAATGATATTTTCATTTATCACAAAGATTCTGTTGGTGTTTCATGAGATGAAAGATCAGGCTTCCTTACTCCTTGCTATAATGTTTGTCATTTACTTTAAAATTCCCTTCAGCTAAGATAGTGAGATTTTGTATGTGTTCTTTAGTTTAAGCTCTACTCAAGGGGCAGTCTGTCATGTTAATCAGGAATCCAACCACTCAGGAGGGTCACAAGCACTCCCAACAGAAGGTTACATCAGAGATGGCCACTGCAAGAGCTTCTAGTAATATTTCAGTCAACATCAGGGGCTTTATATAATAAATATTAGAAGTGGGCTTTCACTGGTAAATAGCTGGCTTGCTAATTACCATGATGGGTGATTCACTGGTGAAAATATTGGTGTTTAACACTGTGGATTGTTTCACCTATTTTAGAGACACTGCCCATAACTATAGGAACAACAAAGCATAAGCTAGGCCTGAGTCCTGGATCCTTAGGAATGAGACCTGAGCTGCAGCCCTAAATGCTTCTGAGTCCAGAGATGGGGATGAAGAATTTCTGCTTGCTTGCTGACTTCTATAAGGTAACAATCCCGCCTCTCCAAGGCTGTCGTGTTTACCGCAAGTGAACCTTTCACACAAGGTATTATTTAAAGCTAGGTGCTAGGACAGGAAACTGAATATTCCTCAATACATTTGTTCTGGAGAATTCCTTTCATTGGAATTGTTAGCAGTGTTATTGGGGAGAAGCTAAGGCTCTCATATCTCAGATTGGTATAGCTACTGTCCATCTATCTATCATCTATTTGTTTACCTTTTTATCTATCTACCCACCCATCCACCCACCCATCTATCTATAAAACTTAATAACTCTGCATGGCCAAGTTAGCTTGTTATGTTGACTTTTAACACTCTTATTTAAAAATAAAATTTAAAAAAGCAGATTACAATAGAGGTCATGGTGATTTGGGCAGAGAAAGGAATGGATTGGTTGAACTGTGTGTTTGTAGAGGTGTGATATTTCTGTAGCTAAAGTCAATTCAGAAACTTCGGCAGGTCACCCCTATACAGGGATGGATCTTGCTTTAAGCAACAGACATTTTCTGCAAACACATCTTACTTCTTTCCCGGTTATTCATCCAGATCCACAAACAGTTAGATGATTTTAGTTCTATTTTATCTGATCTCTCTCCATGTGTTACTGATGACAATTCCTTTTTCTTGTAACTCCACCCTTCTTGTTCTACTCTCACTGACTACTCTTTCTCAGCTTCCTTCCTAAGCTCCCTTTCTTATTTGCTCCCTAGGTTCTGCTGCTTCCCAGAGTTCTATTCTCTGCTCTCTTCCTTTCTCTCCTTGAGCAGTCTCTTTAATCCCATGGCCCAAACATCCTGACTTACATATGGTGAGCTGCTGAGTTCCAGATCTATAGCTAGATTCCTAATCCCTCTCCCATGCTGCAAACACAGAAAATTGTTCACCCTGCTAGTGTGCCCTCAAACTCAACTTGTCCCACTCAAATAAGCATCTTTTCCTGGCTTCTGTACTACACACATTAATTGGCAAGACATGCCATTTCTACACCTCTGCTATTCCTTATACATCTCCTTGCCATCTCATCCCTAACGCCAAAGCCTAGTTGAAGCATGTACCATCTCTTCACTGGATTGTCAGAAAGTATTCTACCATACCTCTCTGCCACCATTTCACCTTCTTCTAGTCCATTCTCCACACTTAAAGCATATAAATTCTGAGCTCCCTAATGCCTTCAACATAAATTCCTAACTAACTTCTTAACAAGGAGGCTAAGGGCCCTGTTAGCTTTGAAATACTATCATCATCTGCATTTCCCTCCATCTGGGCTTCCTCCCCCATTCCACTCCCCACTTCCTATAGACATAGTATAAAATAAATCTCTAATCGTTGTGCAATGAAAAAATGAATAATGAAAATTTATTTTAGTGAATTTTAAGAATATATATTAAAATATTCCCTATTGATTTTTCATGGCCTATACAATAGTCCTATGCAAAAAAAAAAAAAAAAAAAAAAAAATCCTTCACTTAACAAGTGATGAGAAGAGGATCTTCAAGATGGCAGACGAGTAAGACGTGGAGAGCACCTTCCACCCCACAAATACATCAAAAATACATCTACATGTGGAACAACTCCTACAGAACACCTACTTAACACTGGCAGAAGACCGCAGACTTCCCAAAAGGCAAGAAACTCCCCATGTACCTGGGTAGGGAACAAGAAAAAAGAAAGAACAGAGACAAAAGAATAGGGATGAGACCTGCACCTCTGGGAGGGAGCTGTGAAGGAGGAAAATTTTCCACGCACTAGGAAGCTCCTTCGTGGGCGGAGATGGGGGTGGGCGGGGGCAAGATTCGGAACCACGGAGGCGAGCACAGCAACAGGGGTGCAAAGGACAAAGCAGAGAGATTCCCGCACAGAGAACTGGTGCAGACCAGCACTCACCAGCCTGAGACGCTTGTCTGCTCACCCCCTGGTGTGGGAGGGGGCAGGGAACTGAGGCTCAGGCTTCGTTGTTCAGACCCTGGGGAGAGGACTGGGGTTGGCTGCATGAACACAGCCTGAAGGGGGCTAGTGTGCCACAGCTAGCCAGGAGGGAGTTTGGGAAAATGTCTGGAACTGTCTAAGAGTCAAGAGACCACTGTTTTGGGGTGTGTGAGGAGAGGAGATTCAGAGCACCACCTAAAAAAGCTTCAGAGACGGGTGTGAGCCACGGCTATAAGCGCAGACACCAGAGACAGGCATGAAACACTAAGGCTGCTGGTACAGCCACCAAGAATCCTGTGTGCAAGCACAGGTCACTATCCATACCTCCCCTCCCGGGAGCCTGTGCAGCCTGCCACTGCCAGGGCCCCGTGATCCAGGGACAACTTCCCTGGGAGAACACATGGCACGCCTCAGGCTGTTGCAACGTTATGCTGGCCTCTGCTGCCACAGGCTCGCCCCGCATTCCGTACCCATCCCGCCCCCAAGCCTGAGTGAGCCAGAGCCCCCTAATCAGCTGCTCCGTTAACCCCCTCCTGTCTGGGTGAAGAACAGACACCAGAGGGTAACCTAATGCAGAGGCAGGACCAATTCCAAAGCTGAACCCAGGAGCTGTGCAAACAAAGAAGAGAAAGGGAAATATCTCTGTGCCGCATCAGGAGCAGTAGATTAAATTTTCACAGTCAACTTGATGTACCCTGCATCTGTGGAATACCTGAATAGACAACGAATTCATCCCAAAATTGAGATGGTGGGCTTTGGGAGCAACTGTAGACTAGGGGTTTGCTGTATGCAATGGACTACTTTCTGATTTTTATGTTTATCTTACTATAATTTTTTAGTGCTTGTTAATGCTGGTGGATTTGTTTATTGGTTTGGTTGCTCTCCTCTTTTTTTTTTAGTACTTTTAATCTTTTTATTTTAATAATATTTTTTTAATTTTTATTTTAATAACTTTATTTTATTTTATTTTATTTTATTTCTTCTTTCTTCTTTTTTTCCCTTTTCTTCTGAGCCATGTGGCTGACAGGGTCTTGGTGCTCCAGCCAGTGTCAGGCCTGAGCCTCTGAGGTGGGAGAGCCGAGTTCAGGACACTGGACCACCAGAGATCTACCAGCCCCATGTAATATCAATTGGCAAGAGCTCTCCCAGAGATCTCCATCTTAAAGCT
The DNA here is from genome assembly GCF_028564815.1 of Eubalaena glacialis. Taxonomy (NCBI): domain Eukaryota; kingdom Metazoa; phylum Chordata; class Mammalia; order Artiodactyla; family Balaenidae; genus Eubalaena; species Eubalaena glacialis. Next base: position 74,300,426 of record NC_083729.1, on the reverse strand, counting down.
AAGCCCCAGCTCCACACAACGACCAGCAAGCTCCAGTGATGGACACCCGATGCCAAAAAACTAGAAAGACAGGAACACAACCTCACCCATTAGCAGAGAGGTTGCCTACAATCATAATAATTCACAGGCACCCCAAAACACACCACCGGACGTGGTCCTGCCCACCAGAAAGAAAAGATCCAGCCTCATTCACCAGAACACAGGCACCAGTCCCCTCCACCAGGAAGCCTACACAACCCACTGAACCAACTTTACCCACTGGGAGCAGACACCAAAAACAACAGGAACTACGAACCTGCAGCCTGTGAAATGGAGACCCCAAACACAGTAAGTTAAGCAAAATGAGAAGATAGAGAAATATGCAGCAGATGAAGGAGCAAAGTAAAAAGCCACCAGAAAAAACAAATGAAGAGGAAATAGGCAGTCTACCTGAAAAAGAATTCAGAGTAATGATAGTAAAGATGATCCCAAATCTTGGAAATAGCATGGAGAAAATGCAAGAAATGATTAACAACGACCTAGAAGAACTAAAGAGCAAACAAACAATGATGAACAACACAATAAATGAAATTAAAAATTCTCTAGAAGGAATCAGTGCAGAATAACTGAGGCAGAAAAATGGATAAGTGATCTGGTAGATAAAATAGTGGAAATAACTACTGCAGAGCAGAATAAAGAAAAAAGAATGAAAATAATTGAGGACAGTCTCAGAGACCTCTGGGACAACATTAAATGCACCAACGTTTGAAGTATAGGGGTCCCAGAAGAAGAAGAGAAGAAAGGGACTGAGAAAATATTTGAAGAGATTATAGTTGAAAACTTCCCGAACATGGGAAAGGAAATGGTTAATCAAGTCCAGGAAGCACAGAGAGTCCCATACATGATAAATTGAAGGAGAAACACACCAAGATACATATTAATCAAACTATTAAAAATTAAACACAAAGAAAAAATATTAAAGACAGCAAGGGAAAAACAACAAATAACATAAAAGGGAATCCCCATAAGGTTAACAGCTGATCTTTCAGCAGAAACTCTGCAAGCCAGAAGGGAGTGGAAGGACATATTTAAAGCAATGAAAGGAAAAAAACCTACAAACAAGATTACTCTAGCCAGCTAGGATCTCATTCAGATTCGATGGATAAATTAAAACCATTACAGACAAGCAAAAGTTAAGAGAATTCAGCACCACCAAACCAGCTTTACAATAAATGCTAAAGGAACTTCTCTAGGCAGGAAACACAAGAGAAGGAAAACACCTACAATAACAAACCCAAAACATTTCAGAAAATGGGAATAGGAACATACATATCGATAATTACCTTAAATGTAAATGGATTAAATGCTCCCACCAAAAGACACAGACTGGCTGAATGGATACAAAAACAAGACCCATATATATACTGTCTACAAGAGACCCACTTCAGACCTAGAGACACATACAGACTGAAAGTGAGGAGATGGAAAAAGATATTCCATGCAAATGGAAATCAAAAGAAAGCTGGAGTAGCAATTCTCATATCAGACAAAATAGACTTTAAAATAAAGACTATTACAAGAGACAAAGAAGGACACTATATAATGATCAAGGGATCGATCCAAGAGGAAGGTATAACAATTGTAAATATTTATGCACCCAACATAGGAGCACCTCAATACGTAAGGCAAATACTAACAGCCATAAAAGGGGAAATCGACAGCAACACAATCATAGTAGGGGACTTTAACACCCCACTTTCACCAATGGAGAGATCATCCAAAATGAAAATAAATAAGGAAACACAAGCTTTAAATGATACATTAAACAAGATGGACTTAATTGATATTTATAGGACATTCCACCCAAAAACAACAGAATACACATTTTTCTCAAGTGCTCATGGAACATTCTCCAGGATAGATCATATCTTGGGTCACAAATCAAGCCTTGGTAAATTTAAGAAAATTGAAATCGTATCAAGTATCTTTTCTGACCACAATGCTATGAGACTAGATATCAATTACAGGAAAAGATCTGTAAAAAATACAAACACATGGAGGCTACACAATATACTACTTAATAACGAAGTGATCACTGAAGAAATCAAAGGGGAAATCAAAAAATACCTAGAAACAAATGACAATGGAGACACGACGACCCAAAACCTATGGGATGCAGCAAAAGCAGTGCTAAGAGGGAAGTTTATAGCAATACAAGCCTACCTCAAGAAACAGGAAACATCTCGAATAAACAACCTAACCTTGAACCTAAAGCAATTAGAGAAAGAAGAACAAAAAAACCCCAAAGCTAGCAGAAGGAAAGAAATCATAAAGATCAGATCAGAAATCAATGAAAAAGAAATGAAGGAGACAATAGCGAAGATCAATAAAACTAAAAGCTGGTTCTTTGAGAAGATAAACAAAATTGATAAACCATTAGCCAGCCTCATCAAGAGAAAAAGGGAGAAGACTCAAATCAATAGAATTAGAAATGAAAAAGGAGAAGTAACCACTGACACGGCAGAAATACAAACGATCATGAGAGATTACTACAAGCAACTCTATGCCAATAAAATGGACAACCTGGAAGAAATGGACAGATTCTTAGAAATGCACAACCTGCCGAGACTGAACCAGGAAGAAATAGAAAATATGAACAGACCAATCACAAGCACTGAAATTGAAACTGTGATTAAAAATCTTCCAACAAACAAAAGCCCAGGACCAGATGGCTTCACAGGCGAATTCTATCAAACATTTAGAGAAGAGCTAACACCTATCCTTCTCAACCTCTTCCAAAATATTGCAGAGGGAGGAACACTCCCCAACTCATTCTACGAGGCCACCATCACCCTGATACCAAAACCAGACAAAGATGTCACAAAGAAAGAAACCTACAGGCCAATATCACTGATGAACATAGATGCAAAAATCCTCAACAAAATACTAGCAAACAGAATCCAACAGCACATTAAAAGGATCATACACCATGATCAAGTGGGGTTGATTCCAGGAATGCAAGAATTCTTCAATATACGCAAATCAATCAACGTGATACATCATATTAACAAATTGAAGGAGAAAAACCATATGATCATCTCAATAGATGCAGAGAAAGCTTTCGACAAAATTCAACACCCATTTATGATAAAAGCCCTACAGAAAGTAGGCATAGAGGGAACTTTCCTCAACATAATAAAGGCCATATATGATAAACCCACAGCCAACATTCTCCTCAATGGTGAAAAACTGAAACCATTTCCACTAAGATCAGGAACAAGACAAGGTTGCCCACTCTCACCACTATTATTCAACATAGTTTTGGAAGGGTTAGCCACAGCAATAAGAGAAGAAAAAGAAATAAAAGGAATCCAAAGCGGAAAAGAAGAAGTAAAGCTGTCACTGTTTGCAGATGACATGATACTCTACATAGAGAATCCTAAAGATGCTACCAGAAAACTACGAGAGATAATCAATGAATTTGGTAAAGTAGCAGGATACAAATTTAATGCACAGAAATCTCTTGCATTCCTATACGCCAATGATGAAAAATCTGAAAGTGAAATTAAGAAAACACTCCCGTTTACCATTGCAACAAAAAGAATAAAATATCTAGGAATAAACCTACCTAAGGAGACAAAAGACCTGTATGCAGAAAATTATAGGACACTGATGAAAGAAATTAAAGATGACACAAATAGATGGAGAGATATACCACGTTCTTGGATTAGAAGAATTAACATTGTGAAAATGACTCTACTACCCAAAGCAATCTACAGATTCAATGCAATCCCTATCAAACTACCACTGGCATTTTTCACAGAACTAGAACAAAAAATTTCACAATTTGTATGGAAACACAAAAGACCCCGAATAGCCAAAGCAATCTTGAGAACGAAAAATGGAGCTGGAGGAATCAGGCTCCCTGACTTCAGACTATATTACAAAACTACAGTAATCAAGACAGTTTGGTACTGGCACAAAAACAGAAACATAGATCAATGGAACAGGATAGAAAGCCCAGACATAAACCCATGCACATATGGTCACCTTATCTTTGATAAAGGAGGCAAGAATATACAGTGGAGAAAAGACAGCCTTTTCAATAAGTGGTGCTGGGGAAATTGGACAGGTACATGTAAAATTATGAAATTAGAATACTCCCTGACACCATACACAAAAATAAACTCAAAATGGATTAAAGACCTAAGTGTAAGGCCAGACACTATCAAACTCTTAGAGGAAAACATAGGCAGAACACTCTATGACATAAATCACAGCAAGATCCTTTTTGACCCAGCTCCTAGAGAAATGGAAATAAAAACACAAATAAACAAATGGGACCTAATGAAACTTCAAAGCTTTTACGAAGCTTTGAAGGAAACCATAAACAAGACCAAAAGACAACCCTCAGAATGGGAGAAAATATTTGCAAATGAAGCAACTGACAAAGGATTAATCTCCAAGATTTACAAGCAGCTCATGCAGCTCAATAACAAAAAAACAAACAACCCAATCCAAAAATGGGCTGAAGACCTAAATAGACATTTCTCCAAAGAATATATACAGATTGCCAACAGACACATGAAAGGATGCTCAACATCATTAATCATTAGAGAAATGCAAATCAAAACTACAATGAGATATCATCTCACACCGGTCAGAATGGACATCATCAAAAAACCTAGAAACAATAAATGCTGGAGAGGGTGTGGAGAAAAGGGAACACTCTTGCACTGTTGGTGGGAATGTAAATTGATACAGCCACTATGGAGAACAGTATGGAGGTTCCTTAAAAAACTAAAAATAGAACTACCATACGACCCAGCAATCCCACTACTGGGCATATACCCTGAGAAAACCATAATTCAAAAAGAGTCATGTACCAAAATGTTCATTGCAGCTCTATTTACAATAGCCAGGACATGGAAGCAACCTAAGTGTCCATCATCGGATGAATGGATAGAGAAGATGTGGCCATATATACAATGGAATATTACTCAGCCATAAAAAGAAATGAAATGGAGGTATTTGTAGTGAGGTGGATGGAGTTAGAGTCTGTCATACAGAGTGAAGTAAGTCAGAAAGAGAAAAAAAATACAGTATGCTAACACATATATATGGAATCTAAGGGGAAAAAAAAAAGGTCATGAAGAACCAATGGCAAGATGGGAATAAAGACACAGACCTACTAGAGAATGGACTTGAGGATATGGGGAGGGGGAGGGGTAAGATGTGACAGGGTGAGAGAGTGGCATGGACATATATACACTACCAAATGTAAAATAGATAGCTAGTGGGAAGAAGCCACATAGCACAGGGAGATCAGCTCGGTGCTTTGTGACCACCTAGAGGGGTGGGATAGGGAGGGTGGGAGGGAGGGAGATGCAAGAGGGAAGAGATATGGGAACATATGTATATGTATAACTGATTCACTTTGTTATAAAGCAGAAACTAACACAACATTGTAAAGCAATTATACTCCAATAAAGATGTTTAAAAAAAAAAAAAGTTCTAGGTAGAGCAGTTTCTCATGACCAAGCGATCCCCAGTGCCAGTTACGGCAGTGTCTGCACACCCAGGCATCAGTAGTAGCTCTGAAGAACCACTGATAGTCTTGGATCCTCATCAAGGTTCATGAGTGAGACTCCTATGTGGTTCCTTCCTCTTGGGCATGAAGCTAAAACAGTCGTGTCCCAAAGTAGCTATTGAATGGACGGGGTGTAACAGGAGCCAGCAGGAGAATTCATGACTCTGCTTTTCCTCCTTTAAAAATGAGGTGATCTGGGACTTTCCTGGTGGCCCAGTGGTTAAGAATCCTCCTGCCAATGCAGGGGACACGGGTTCAAGCCCTGGTCCGGGAAGATCCCACATGCCGTGGAGCAACTAAGCCCGTGTGCCACAACTACTGAGCCTGCGTGCCACAACTACTGAGTCCGTGTGAGTCTGTGTGCCACAACTGCTGAGGCCCGTGCGCCTACAGCCCATGCTCTGTAATGAGAGAAGCCACCGCAATGAGAGGCCCGTGCGCCGCAACAAGGAGTGGCCCTTGCTTGTCGCAACTGGAGAAAGCCCTCATGCGGCAACAAAGACCCAACACAGCCAAAAATAAATGAATAAAATAAATAAATTTTTTAAAAAGGGTTAAAAAAAATTTTTTTAATTAAAAAAAATAAAAATGAGTGATCTGATATTACCTCTCTAAGTATAGACCAGTCATCCTGGGGAAATTCTTTCCTAATTAAGCATCTTTTGGTCCACAAATTTGCAGGATCTGGTTTCTCTCCATCACCTTCTCTCTTTAAGTCTGTCCCCTGGTTCTTAGCTGAGGAGTGCTCCTAATGACTTCTGATTTGGTTCTGCCTCATTCGAATCGAGTTTTGTTCAAATAAACTCTTAAAATTTAAAAACAAAACAAAACAAAAACAAACCCAAAACAATTAAGAAAAAGTTAATAGGAACGTATATGTCGATAATTATCTTAAATGTAAATGGATTAAATGCTCCAACCAAAAGACATAGACTGGCTGAATGGATACAAAAACAAGACCTGTATATATGCTGTCTACAAAAGACCCACTTCAGACCTAGGGACACATACAGACTGAAAGTGAGGGGATGGAAAAAGATATTCCATGCAAATGGCAATCAAAAGAAAGCTGGAGTAGCAATTCTCATATCAGGCAAAATAGACTTTAAAATAAAGATTATTAAAAGAGACAAAGAAGGACACTACATAATGATCAAGGGATCAATCCAAGAAGAAGATATAACAATTGTAAACATTTATGCACCCAACATAGCAGCACCTAAATACATAAGGCAAATGCTAACAGCCATAAAAGGGGAAATAGACAGTAACACAATCATAGTAGGGGACTTTAACACCCCACTTTCACCAATGGACAGATCATCCAAAATGAAAATAAAGAAACACAAGCTTTAAATGACACATTAAACAAGATGGACTTAATTGATATTTATAGGACATTCCATCCAAAACAACAGAATACACTTTCTTCTCAAGTGCTCATAGAACATTCTCCAGGATAGATCATATCTTGGGTCACAAATCAAGCCTTGGTAAATTGAGGAAAATTGAAATTGTATCAAGTATCTTTTCCAACCACAATGCCATGAGACTAGATATCAATTACAGGAAAGAAACTGTAAAAAATACAAACACATGGAGGCTAAACAATACACTACTAAATAACCAAGAGATCACTGAAGAAATCAAAGAGGAAATCAAAAAATACCTGGAAACAAATGACATTGAAAACACGATGACCCAAAACCTATGGGATGCAGTAAAAGCATTTCTAAGAGGGAAGTTTATAGCAATACAACCCTACCGCAAGAAACAAGAAGAATCTCAAATAAACAACCTACCCTTACACCTAAAGCAATTAGAGAAAGAAGAACATAAAACCCCCAAAGTTAGCAGAAGGAAAGAAATCATAAAGATCAGATCAGAAATAAATGAAAAAGAAGTGAAGGAAATGATAGCAAAGATCAATAAAACTAAAAGCTGGTTCCTTGAGAAGATAAAAGAAAATGATAAACTATTAGCCAGACTCATCAAGAATAAAAGGGAGAAGACTCAAATCAACAGAATTAGAAATGATAAAGGAGAAGTAACAACTGACACTGCAGAAATACAAAGGATCAAGAGAGATTACTACAAACAACTATGTGCCAGTAAAATGGACAACCTGGAAAAATGGACAAATTCTTAGAAAAGCACAACCTTCTGAGACTGAACCAGGAAGAAATAGAAAATATAAACAGACCAATCACAAGCACTGAAATTGAAACTGTGATTAAAAATCTTCCAACAAACAAAAGCCCAGGACCAGAGGGCTTCACAGGCGAATTCTATCAAACATTTAGAGAAGAGCTAACATCTATCTTTCTCAAATTCTTCCAAAATATAGCAGAGGGAGGAACACTCCCAATCTCATTCTACGAGGCCACAATCACCCTGATACGAAAACCAGACAAAGATGTCACAAAAAAAGAAAACTATAGACCAATATCACTGATGAATATAGATGCAAAAATCCTCAACAAAATACTAGCAAACAGAATCCAACAGCACATTAAAAAGACCATACACCATGATCAAGTGGGATTTATCCCAGGAATGCAAGCATTCTTCAATATATGTGAATTGATCAGTGTGATACACCATATTAACAAACGGAAGGATAAAAAGCATATGATAATCTCAGTAGATGCAGAAAAAGCTTTTGTCAAAATTCAACACCGATTTATGATAAAAGCCCCTCTAGAAAGTAGGCATAGAGGGAATTACCTCAACATAATAAAGACCATATATGACAAACCCTCAGCTAACATTGTTCTCAATGGTGAAAAACTTAAACCATTTCCACTAAGATCCGGAAGAAGACAAGGTTGTCCACTCTCACCACTATTATTCAACATAGTTTTGGAAGTTTTAGCCACAGCAATCAAAGAAGAAATAGAAATAAAAGGAATCCGAATGGAAAAGAACAAGTGAAACAGTCACTGTTTGCAGATGACATGATACTATACATAGAGAATCCTAAAGATGCTACAGAAAACCAGTGGAGCTAATCAATGAATTTGGTAAAGTAGCAGGATACAAAATTAATGCACAGAAATCTCTTGCATTCCTATACACTAATGATGAAATATCTGAAAGAGAAATTAAGGAAACATGCCTATTTACCACTGCAACAAAAAGAATAAAATACCAAGGAATAAACCTACCTAAGGAGACAAAAGACCTGTATGCAGAAAACTATAAGACACTGATGAAAGAAATTAAAGATGATACAAACATATGGAGAGATATACCATGTTCTTGGATTGGAAGAATCAATATTGTGAAAATGACTATACTACCCAAAGCAATCTACAGATTCAATGCAATCGCTATCAAACTACCAATGGCAGTTTTCATACAACTAGAACAAAAATCTTGCAATCTGTATGGAAACACAAAAGACCCCGAATAGCCAAAGCAATCTTCAGAAAGAAAAGCGGAGCTGGAGGAATCAGGCTCCCTGACTTCAGACTATACTACAAAGCTACAGTAATCAAGACAGTATGGTACTGGCACAAAAACAGAAATATAGATCAATGGAACAGGATAGAAAGCCCAGACATAAACCCACACACCTATGGTCACCTTATCTTTGATAAAGGAGGCAAAAGTATACAGTGGAGAAAAGATAGCCTCTTCAATAAGTGGCTCTGGGAAAACTGGACAGCTACATGTAAAAGAATGAAATTAGAACACTCCCTCACACTATACACAAAAATAAACTCAAAATGGATTAAAGACCTAAATGCAAGGCCAGGCACTATCAAACTCTTAGAGGAAATCATAGGCAGAACACTCTATGACATAAATCACAGCAAGATTCTTTTTGACCCACCTCCTAGAGAAATGGAAATAAAAACAAAAATAACCAAATGGGACCTAATGAAACTTAAAAGCTTTTGCACAGCAAAGGAAACCATAAACAAGATGAAAAGACAACCCTCAGAATGGGAGAAAATATTTGCAAATGAAACAACTGACAAAGGATTAATCTCCAAAATATACAAGCAGCTCATGCAGCTCAATATCAAAAAACAAACAACCCAATCCAAAAATGGGCTGAAGACCTAAATAGACATTTCTCCAAAGAAGATATACAGATTGCCAACAAACACATGAAAGGATGCTCAACATCACTAATCATTAGAGAAATGCAAATCAACCTACAATGAGGTATCACCTCACAACGGTCAGAATAGCCATCCTCAAAAAGTATACAAACAATAACTGCTGTAGAGGGTGTGGAGAAAAGGGAACCCTCATGCACTGTTTGTGGGAATGTCGATTGATACAGCCACTATGGAGAACAGTATGGAGGTTCCTTAAAAAGCTAAAAATATAACTACCATTCGACCCAGCAATCCCACTACTGGGCATATACCCTGAGAAAACCATAATTCAAAAATAGTCATGTACCACAATGTTCATTGCTGAACTATTTACAATAACCAGGACATGGAAGCAACCTACGTGTCCATTGACAGATGAATGGTAAAGAAGATGTGGCACATATATACAGTGGAATATTACTCAGCCATAAAAAGAAACAAAATTGAGTTATTTGTAGTGAGGTGGATGGACCTAGAGTCTGTCACACAGAGTGAAGTAAGTCAGAAAGAGAAAAACAAATACCTTATGCTAACACATATGTATGGAATCCAAAAAAAAAAGGTTCTGAAAAACCTAGGGGCAGGGCAGGAATAGACTCATATATAGAGAATGGACTTGAGGACACGGGGAGGGGAAGGGTAAGCTAGGACGAAATGAGAGAGTGGCATTGACATATATACACTACCAAATGTAAAATAGATAGCTAGTGGGAAGCAGGTTCATCACACAGGGAGATCAGCTTGGTGCTTTGTGAACACCTAAAGGGGTGGGATAGGGAGGGTGGGAGGGTGATGCAAGAGGGAGGGCATATGGGGATATATGTAAATGTATAGCTGTTTCACTTTGTTATACAGCAGAAACTAACACACCATTTTAAAGCAATTATACTCCAATAAAGATGAAAAGAAAAACAAACAAGTGATGAAACTAAGCCTCAGAAACGTTAAGTGTGTTGGCAAAATCTCCTTGCCAGATATGTACATCATGAAGCAAGAATCAGACCTTCAAATCTCCAACCTAGAACACAGAAGCCTTCAGATGACTACACTGCCTTTTCTAATTGTCTGTTAATCAGTACAAGCAAAACACTTAAGGAGGAAGACCCACCCTTTCCTCAGGCCAGCTTCTGTATCAGATGGCAAAGAAAGAAGGAGCTCTGCGTTTAGAAGTCATCTATCAGGACCAAGTAAAGCATTTAGTGATTAATAAAAAACAAAATGGTGTATTAAATCTAATGTTTTCAGGCAAAAATCATATCAAGTAAATGTATTAGACTTTTAAAAGCATTCAAAATGTGGGAAATGTGGGGGAAGGAATGACAACCAAAATCAGAAAGAGTATAAAAGCCAGGTAATGCATCTGATAAAACACGGACTTAACAAGTGGTTGCTTCTCCCTGCCCTTCACTGTATTCCTTCTCTTCACCGTGAAAAACTGCATATTTTCGTGGCCTCTCCAAGAAGCTTATCAAACACTTAACTTTCAAAACTGATCAGGATTAATTAAAAAAAACATTGACTGTGATGTGACGGCATTTTACAAATACAAAGATCTTCCCTAAAAAAAAAAAAAAAAAAAAAAAAAAAAAAAAAAAAAAAAGATCTTCCCTACATGTTCAATAGCAACATGTTCTGTTTAGCACATGCTTCAAATTGTTCTAAATCACAGTGTGTGAACATCTCTCCCCAACAGGACTTTGCAGGGAATCAAAAATTCCTTGAGGTCTATACAATAATGATGTTTAGATCAGGGTTGAGAACACAATAAATTTCCAAGAATACACATTCTACTATGAAGAACTCATACCTTCATCTGTAATGGCATGGTAGGAGATCTTCAGGTTCTTACATGTCTACATCCTATAAAGCTGTGAGTGCAGAAATAATAGATTTCAGTATTATTAAGAAGAGTATGCTGATCGTAATTATGGGAAAAGGCAATGATGAGTCAGATTATTATGGTAATTGTGAAAAGGAAATGGATTACTATGACAAGAAAGGTGAACAAAATATACTTCATTATAATGTGAAAGGCTACATCTAAGGCCACTTGAAGATCTATATAAAGCACTTTATAAATTGTTTCAAATGCATTGTCTTGAATCAATTATAAAAACTCCTAGTGCCTGCTATTTTTCATATTCAAGAGGGCAGAACTTTGAATTTTTAAACAGGCATTTCACCTTTCCTAGAAGGTTACCAAAACAAAACAAAACAAAACAAAACAAAACAACAAAGCTTTAGTGGTAAGGAAATACTGCTGACACAAGAAACTATTCAATATTTTCCCTTTTAAAACAATCAGGGCCACCTTCTATTTGAGGAGTGCCTTAAGAAATCTGGAAAGATCTCAATCATGAAAGTTTGTCTTTCTGGAAAACTGCAACAGTGACAGTAAATTAACACAAAAACACAGAAAATCATGAACATCCACCATCAACCATGGAGATGTAGAGTGTTTAACAGGTGTGCTCATTTGCTGATTGAAATTCACTTCTGCTAAGAAGAGAACTATGTTATAAAATACTAGTTTTTATGGAAAATTTTCTACCACGAGTTATCCAACTTCCTCACTTTCTGCAATAAAGCTCCCTGAGTCTAAATAAACCTTTATCTGCTGACTCTGGCCCTTCACCATTCACACCAGCTCCTGTGCTCTGCAGCACGCAGGGGCAGCAGTGGCAGTTGCTGAGATAGCCAAGTATCCACTGCTGTTTTTATTCCCTGGGTTTTCATAGTGTTTGTTAATTTGTTTAATAGTTATGTTTGTTTTCCTTTTCATTATTCAGGTATTAGGGATCACTTTTCCCTGGAGTGAGAATATGTTCCTTCAAAGAACTCTCAACCCTTTAGGTTTGGCTATTTTGAATCTGATAGTAGTCCAAGATGTCAGAAAGACAAGAATATCAGAATTAAGTGTGATAAGCTCTGAAGAGAGAGGCTTTAAAAAATCTTTTAAAACCAGTACCATCAGCTCCAGGCTTGTAGCTTATAGGCAGCATTTTTTTTTTTTTTTTTAAGTCACTTAGGAAAAAAGTTCTTTGCTCCAGAGTTTATGGCTGGGTTAATTAGCTGGTCTTTGCTCTATTTAATTAATACACTATTTTTCATATGGGCATTTCAAAGTACCTTATAACTTTTTAAAATTGAAACTCTATTTATATCACTGATTATCAAGTTTGCAATGAATGCAAATGAACTATGGGCTTCAACCCATTTGTTCACCTATTAGATGGCCAATCATTCCAAATGTCAGTCATTCCAGGAGGCTTTCCGTGTCCCTTAGGCTGGAGTGAGAGCTTCTTCTCTGCCTTTCCACAACACCTTCTTCTACTCTGGACTCTTGCCTGTACTGCATTTTTATTATAACTGTCTGCTTTCAGACCTTGAGTTCCTGGAGACCAGGATTCATGTTTCAATGTCAGCAGGGTAGGTGCTGAGTTATGTCTGGTTGATTAATTAATACATCAATTGTTCACAGGCATGTAGAGGATTAGAGCTAGGAAGAAAGAAGCAACAGAGAACAGATCAAGCAGGGAAGGAGGGAGGAAAAGAGGAGACTATTATGGTAATATGCGTATCCTGCTGGTAATGAAAAGTAAACATAAACAATGCTATGCAGAATCACTTGTAGTAGGGAAAATAAAATGCAAAAAAGCAGGAGAGTGATGAGAAGGGTGAAAGGGATAAGAATATTTTCTTTGCTTAGTTGGGATGGTGAAAGGAGTAGATAATAGGGATAAATTAGGCCCATTAAAATATAGAGAGGGCAGGAGATTAATGCTGTATCCAAAAAGGTGGCAGTCCTAGGCTTATTCTTTAATTAGTGTTTAAAAGGGAAAAGAAAATTGGGCGATTAGAAAAATAACAACGACTCGGCAAAAACATCTCCTGAAAAACAGCTCAGGAAGAGAATGAATATACATTAACCACGAGATTGGTCTTCTCCGCTGGGATATTAGGGAATTTGGCATGTTTGCTGAACACTTTTCTATGATTAGAAAAAGAAATCTTGTGGATCTGGTAAAATATGTCCAAATATTCTTAAATGCAAAGGCTGAATATGTTTGGGACAGAAATACCTCCCTTCTTTTTCTTCTCTGGGAATATAGTCTTTGTTATGTCTTCAGTTATTATGGTCCCATACAAGAGGACTCTGGGGAAGGTACAGGGAGGAAAGCCAAGGTTGGTAAAAACAATCACTCATTTCAATATGTCCATGCATAGGTTTATACACACACACTATTCTCATACAAAGAGGAGTCAGGTATGATGATTTTTCATGAACTACGGATATCAATGCAGAATGGCATAATGATAATGGGGAGGGATCCAGATTTAGGAATTAAATAGCTTGGATTCACATTCAGGCTTCACCCCTTCTGAGCCTCATAAACTTGAATTATTCATCATATGCCAGTTTGGATTCTCTGTTTCTCATCTGTAGAAAGGGAATCACAGTGCGAGAGAGATTGCTGGAAGATAATGTATATAAAGTATGTGGTACATTGTCTGGCACATGGCAGATTGCTCAGTAAATTCTGATTCACTTTCTTTCATTCTCAATGGTCAAAATGGGAGTGGTGCTGATTAAATTTTCTTCTGGAACATGTCTATCCCCCAAAACAGAGGTAGCCAGGGATAGCAAATTGGTTTGCACTTTGCTTAAAACATTCAAATTGTCTTCAGGACAGGGGCTTAGCTTTCTGGATATACCCAAGGGAAGGCAGAAACACTAAGGAAAATTAATGTTGAATTAGTGCCTGAGAGTGAGGTCAGGTGAGCACTTGGTGGAACTTTTTGCCCTCTGCTCACAGCAAGAGGAAGAAGACCCACTCAGATCTCACCTATTCCCTGGTCCAACTTTGGTTATACTTTTTCTAAGTAGGTCAAGAGTCAACAGCCCCCTTTCCTTCTGTTGATGGACCTGTCTAGTAGGACCACATCTACCACACTCAACCTCCTTTTATTCTCCTGACCAGCGCACTGTCCCAGAAAGGACCAAGGCTAAACAGATCTCCAATTTGAGATTACAGAGACCCAACCCATGATACTAAGATTGATCAGAGAGATGGTACAAGTTGCATCTCATTCTTCAGATGTTTTCCTTTGCCTTTCTCCTTTGAAATGACCTGCCAATTCCCTCATTCTGCTCTCATTTATCAGGTGCAGCTCCTGCTGTTACATTAATCTGAGAACTTTATGACCACAGACTTATTAACAGGTTACTGCCCTCAGGAATATCTGCATTTCTTAAAATGTTCCAGATAGAGATGATCATAGCAATGGTGGTTAAATTGCCCTATTTACAAGGATGTTTAATGGAGCAATCATGAAGTCCCTTAACATTCTCTTAGTCCTAACTCTTGGCAAATTCAAGGATCATCTCTTCAACTTGCTAGCCACATGGCTAGATCAGACAGTTGATAAAACATGACGGCCATGCCTTGACTTTTCCAAGTTAAAGAATTTAGCACTGTTCTTGGGAACTATGTAGTTCTAAGGGACAGAGTCACTCATTGAAGGAAAATATCTGATGTTGGGCATATGAGAAATAAATCAGTAAACACAATAATGAGCAATGACATCATGAGCAATAAGCCTCATGGATATAGTCCACATAAATCCTCTTCCAAGCACTTTGGGACGGGGTCATAAAGTTAGTGAATTCAGCAATGAAAGATGTTTCATATTTCAACTTCAGGAGAGAATATGCTGCCCTGTCTTGTGGCACTTCAGTTGCAAATTTGATTTTAATTTGATTGGTTAAAGACAGTCTCACTCATTGAAAATTGAAAAATGCAATTTTTTAAAAATCAGATTAAGTGGAAATCTCATAAAATGAAAAGAGGTGAACATTATGGCTAATTAAGCGCAAGTTAGATCTACCCAACAAAGACATAGTCTCTAGATAGTAGTGACTTATATTTTACCAGAGGTCAGCTTTCACTCCTTTCACTAATTTAGGCTCATTGATACTAATTTCTTTCCCCCCTCATGGATGTTATCGTCCAGAATTTAATCAGTTTGAAAGCAATCTGTTTTCTGAAGTCCCTATGTTCCTGTAAGTCTGAAAGAGCAAATACCTCAAGGAAGGGTACAACCAGAACACAGCCATGATGTAACTGGCGAGCTCACTTCCTGAGGAGTTGTAGATGCTCTGGTATCATGCTTGAATTTTAACAATGGTGATTCTATCATGGGCTCACACCGGCAACATTTTCATTAGCGTGTTGTTTTTACACAGCTTTATCTATGTGCATGAGTGATAATCAGAGGGCAGAGCAATTATTATTCAAAATCCCAAACTGTGTAGTATAAAATATCACCCTTCCTAAATGTTTTCTCATAGTGGGAAACCTGCTGGTACTGCAGAGTGACTACCGTCACAGTCATAATTATTCACCAGGTGGGATGCATGCAAGGGTGGGACAGCCATGTGCCCATTCACATTATAGGTATAATTAGGTAATAGTGACAACCAGAATAGGAGAGTCCCAGGCTCTGCCTGACTAAACAAAATGGCAGTACATCCCTAGTCTACAAACAGCAAGCATGTACAATGGTTTCTCATTCAATTACTGAGAATTTCTTTACAATAAGATAATTCCATGTCAGAGTGAGAGACTAGGGCTTCCCTGGTGGCACAGTGGTTAAGAATCCGCTTGCCAATGCAGGGGACATGGGTTCAAGGCCTGGTCCGGGAAGATCCCACATGCCGCGGAGCAACTAAGCCCGTGCGCTACAACTACAGAGCCTGCGCTCTAGAGCCTGTGAGCCACAGCTACAGAAGCCCGCGCGCCTAGAGCCCGTGCTCCGCAACAAGAGAAGCCACTGCAATGAGAAGCCCGCTCGCCGCAACTAGAGAAAACCCACTTGCAGCAACGAAGGCCCAGCACAGCCAAAAATAAAATAAATAAATAAAATTTTAAAAAAAGAGTGAGAGACTAGAGGTGGGACAGACTGGACCCAGAAGGGCTGATGGACACATCAAGGGTCAGGCAGGTACTTGGCGAAGGCTCAAGAGCAGACATCTACTGATGTCTACTGAGAGAACAAAGTTTGGGCAGTAAATGATGAATTTTCTAAGGGGTAGCCAGTTATGGTGAAGAGAGCACATGCTCTCATAAAAACAGACTTGGAGGAGAATTCTGGCTTCATTTAACTAGTTTTGTAACTTGGAAGAAATTACTATATGTTTCCAGGTCAATTATTGTTTTCTAATATGGGAATCACAAGATCTACCTTATACTGGGACTGTCAGCATTTAGGGTAATGCATGTGGACTTTTTTGGTACATAAGACTGATTGCAACAAATTATTAGGAGAGGAGACGAGTCAATATATTATGATCCAAGCAAATAATCTGTTCATTTAATCATTTAGACATGAAGTCTACAAACTAATCTACTCTACAAGTAAGGCAATTTGCTAAGATTTGGGTTTTCTGGTAGTGAACAAAGGCCCTGACTTCACACGTTCTATAAACTAAGCAGCCATTAAGTAAGAAACACACATATAAATGATTAATTACAGGTTGTGCTATGCGCTTCGAATAGAAACCTCAGAGAGAAAATAACAGTGTGTACCAAGGAAATAATACATTAACAGAGACCTGAAAGTTGAGTAGGCATTAACTGTAAGAGCTTAGAAGGAAGAGGTCTTCAGAGATGGAAAATTGTGCATACAAAGAAAGACAGCAAGAAAAAGACCAATGAGTGTGAGGATTGAAAGCAGTCAGGGAGTAAGAGAGAGAATGACCTAGGAGAATTAGTTACAGGCAAGATTATGTATGTCTTTCAAGATCATATTAAAGAACTGTTCAATACACTGGGAAGCCACTGGAGTGGTCTTGAGCAGAGAAGGCACATGATCTAATTTCCTGTTTTAAGCACTCTTTCTGGAAGCTGGAGAAGGTATTGGGGTAGATGGCAAAAGAGAAAGGAGAGATGATTGCATAGGTCAGAGAGAGAGAATGGTGACTGAGGTGGTGGCAGGTGGCTTCTGAGTTCAGCAAGGAGTGATCACTGGCTATTCTAGCAGCTGGATGAAACTTTTCAAAGTCAGGAAATCAAAGTAAGAGACGATAGACATTGGGGTTGTTGGGAAATGGGCAGGAGTGCCACAGCCGAGTTAGTGTGCACGAAAGCGTTTTCTTCTAAATCTGTGGTGGTGCAAAGAGGTCAAAATAGGGACTTAGTTGTGAAGTGCAAGTTCCTGTGATCAGATGTAAGGTGGGTCATAGTCTTTAAGTCAGGGGAGTGGGGCACACATTCACAGGAAATACTATGGCTTACCCTAGGCTGAACTGTCTGAAACGATGGCTTGGAATTAATTTAATATCTATAACTAGGAATAGGATTGGTTTCAGACACCAGGAAGAGCTGAACCAGCAAGTGACAGCTATGAAACACAATTTTAGGAAGACAGAGGACCCAGCTAACCCAAGGCAGACACAAAGGCACATATTATTCTTTATTAATTTAATCTAGATGTATGTTTTTAACACTCTCCCAGTTAGGAAAATTTATAATTACACACATTTTACATAAAAAGGATACAAGATCAGGTAAAGTATAAAGAAGGACATGCACAAAGATACAGTTTCAGAACCCTGGCACACACACACAAAAATAACATGTTGATTAATATTCAATAGAATGGTGATCTTTCATTCATTGTTTCATAATGATGTAAATCCAATTTCTCAAGACTGTAGAGAGCTCTGGGTATTAAAATGTCTGGACCTTGTCTTCCATACAGTTTCAAGGTGGCTTATTCCCAACACAACGCTATTTATAATCAGCTGGCAAAATAATGAGCTATACCTTTCATGTCATTCCAGGGAGGGAAAAGAAAAATACTTAGGTTTCCTTCTTTGCTTGTTTGTTTTTGAAAGCAAAGGACATTTCGTTTATCTGCTTGGCATTTTTTATTTTCTAAATCCTATTGTGATACCAGGAAGAGATGTTTGGGTTTCCCACTATGGGCTTAGATGGGCCCTTATACTTGATTATCTCTAGAAGTCACTGATGCCCAATCAGAAGGACTATGACTGTAATTTTTGACTTGAGTTTTTAGAATCAACAAGTTCTATCTTTGCCCAAATAGAATCTTTAAGTTTACCTTTCAAAATTGTTAGGTCAAGATTCACAAACCAAAATTTCACATGAATATATTCTATGCTGTTAGATTTTTTTTCCCCCCTAAGGCATGAAAGTCAAATTTACAATGCTAACATTTCTCTAAGAAAGGTCTAAGTGATATATACTTTTCTGCAAATAGGCAACAGATCTGTCTGTCTGTAAATATGCTTATAGTCCTATTGGACTGGAGAAAAAGAAGCAGACATACTGAATTCAATAAATGGACTATAAAACCAGGAGAACATTCATACGTTAGAAAGCTACCGTCAAGAACAGTCAACTAGGCTTCCCTGGTGGTGCAGTGGTTGAGAATCTGCCTGCCAATGCAGGGGGCACGGGTTCGAGCCCTGGTCTGGGAAGATCCCACATGCCGCGGAGCAACTAGGCCCGTGAGCCACAACTACTGAGCCTGCGCGTCTGGAGCCTGTGCTCCGCAACAAGAGAGGCCGCGATAGTGAGAGGCCCGCGCACCGCGATGAAGAGTGGCCCCCGCTCGCCGCAACTAGAGAAAGCCCTCGCACAGAAACGAAAGACCCAACACAGCCAAAAATAAAAATTAAAAAAAAAAAAAAGAACAGTCAACTGTTCCTTTACATAATTGAGTTCAATAAACATTTACCAAGAGTCTGCAAGTAAGCCCGCTAATTGTCACGAGGAATACAAATTGATAAAGCCCCTGTTCTCAAAGAACTAAAACATAAAAAGCAAGATAAAATATAGATTTTCTTCATTAAAGCCATTAGTAGGTACTAGAAAAGAGAAACTTGGTTTGAATTATGTTTGATTTTGAATATAGGTCACTCTTCGCAGCAGGAATCTGAAGTTAAATAATACATATGCACACATACACACATATATATGCAAAGTATACATATTAAACTGATGCAATTATAATATATTATTATTAATCTCCATAATTAATATTAATAAAAAGGGTACCTATATTAATGCACGGAATTTTTCCTCAAATAAACAAAAGGTTACCTGTCATCTCAATAGTATAAATAGAACCTCAACTCATGAATTTCCTTATCTTTTTTTTACTACCTGCAGATATTCACCTGGTTTTAAGCTACAATATAAACATATATAGCCATGCAGGCACCCACCCACCCATCACGCCCCCCACCACCATGACCTGTATACTTTAGTGTAAAAAAGAAATCTGTCATTTAAAATATGACATATAAAATATGATTTTAAAATTATGCTAAACTTGTCTCCAATTAAAAATACTTTAAAGCACTGCTACACCTGGTATATTTGCTATAGAACAAAATCTCCAGTTAATTTCTCTCTGTATAAAAATAGTGACATTCCAGTTTGGCCATGCAAGGCACTGATCCTCCCTGGGAGTGATGATGTAAGGCCTAGTAATCTGAAGCATCAGGATGCACAGGGAGTATCTGTTGATGTATGCCACCTTAAATAATTTAGTATGTTGACATACTTTCCACAGGAGTAGTCTTGTCTTAACAGCAGTAAATACAGCTACCAAGCAGTGAGGAATGGCAATTGGCTGAGGACACTAATTACACTGCCTTGACTTGAATTAAAATTGCTAAACAGCAAATGAGATTACCAGCCTAAAGATAACCTTAATTTAAATGCGAGGCTGCATTTATCTCATCTACAGTGTAATTTTCCAGAGGTGTAGAAAGATAGATACAATTTTAATGGAAATCCATTGTTTAAAAATATAATTAAAAATATAATTAAAGTCTCTGGTCCCTCCCTCTGCCCCCCTCTTGGATTTTATTCTACAGGCAAGATGTGCAGACTGACTTAGAGGTCAGAATGAAAACATTCAGACCTTGTCCTCTTGGCCAGACATTACTTTGAGTCCCATCTACATTTTTAATGATCAAGAGCTGGCTAGGGGACAAGTAAATGCCAAAGGAGTTGGGGGTGGGGGAGGAAAGGGAAAATGACCTTTTCCAGTCCCCAGAGCTATAAGAAATCTTACAAATGATAAGAACTCAACTCCACCATTTTGATTAATGAGGAAGCTCAAGGCCCAGAAATCCAAGTGATTTTTCTAAGAACACAGAGCAAGAAGGCAGCACTATCCAGTGGGAAAGATGTTGGCCTAAAATTTGGAAACAGAAAATCTATGTTTGAATTCTGTCTCTTATACTTACTAGTACTGTGGCAGCCCACTTATTTTCTCTGAGAATAACAAGTAAGAGATAGACTCTTACAAAAGTTCTATATATAATCCAATTTTAAATTCCTTTCTACTCTTCTCATTAATGAAACAGAAGAGAAATAAGTAAATAACAAAAGGAAGACAAGAAGAAGAAAGAAGTTAAATCATGATGATCATTTGGCAACAGGGTCCCCTTTGCAGAGGATAATAAGGTGGCTTTGGTTAATGTAAGGCTTGTGCTACAGTGAAAACCACCTTGAAGAAAGGACTCGAGTTTTTAACTCCAATCTCATTCGTATTTAGTTGTATGACCTTTGATAAACATTTAAAATTTCTGATACTTATCTGTAAAATGAGGAAAGCTCCTCATCTGTGTGAAAATGAGACAGATCAGATTACCTCCAAGGTAGCTTTTGAAATTCCATGATTCCACAAATATTCACAATTGCCGGAAATAGAAATTCCTTCTGAGGATGAGAAATCGATATTTTCAATGTATAAATTTAGGGAAGATTCATTAACCAGGCTGAATTATGGTAGAGACTTTCACTGGGTCCTAATGCTCTGAATAGTTCTACTTTCTAGATGGGGTCCTGACTAGGCAATTAACCATGATTTCCTTGTGCCACGACTTCATGCCTAGCTCTGTAAAAGATGTCCATGTTTGGTTATACTCAACCACACTCTAAACTCTGAGTTGTTGTCAAGAAAATAAACAAGGTATTGTTTGTGGTTGAAATATACTAATCAGGGTGTCATCTAGTCACCATGTTGTACATTGGAATGGCGAAATACATTCCTCCTGCAAAGAGAGGTATTTAGTAAGACATTTTTAGTTCTAAAAGAACATTTTTGTTACTCTTGATATTTCTAAGATTCTTCAAATTGTCCTTAGTGTCCCAGTCTCAACTCTAAGATGAATCAAGAGAATGTGTCTGAGGCTGAGAATATACTAGTATTAGTTGTTTTCCTATTTGAAACCAATGAGGAGTGAAGGAAAAGGTGAAGGAAGGTCGAAGAAAGGCAACTGAATGGGTCGATGTGTGACTCACTTCCTTTTTCAAATGGAATTCAGTCCCTTAATAGGTCTTGCAAGGACCATATCTCGCCTGTCCTTAGCACCATTTCTGGCACATAGTAAGTACTGAATAAATGCTTGTTGGAGGAATGACAGCTACTAAATCCAGACATTTAGCCAATAAGGCAGAGAGGATCTAATTGATGCTGGGATTTGTTGAAATCTTGATATGAAATGTCAGTAAAATCTTATCCATCTTATTTTTTCCTAAACTAGTTGCCTACCTCCTAGCTTTCTCTTTTATAACTTTGTCTCTAACCTTTAAGCACAATAGTGCTCCTGGCCTGCCTGGGCCATCTAGGAAAACACTATCTGATTTAACATTTTGAATGGCGTAAACTCTGACTATGAAAAACATTGTTTCACTAGAGAAAAGTTTTGAGGCCACTGTGCATTTAAAAGTTTAGTAATCAATATACCGAAACATTTGTAGCCCTTATTAAACGGGTTGGAACAACTTGTATTTCAGGTCATGAAAATGGGTTGTTTTTTTTCTGTCTCCTCCCTGGTCGGTACATATAGGAAAGAACAATCAATGACAACAACTGAAGAACCAGATTCCTCAGAGATGCACATGACTGCTGCAAAAGTAGTTCTTATAATTTGGAAATTAAGGGACCATAAAAGACAGCATTCTAGAGACACTTCACAAGATAATCAAATACAGTGATTTCCATGAGGCTGTACTTAGGCCCAAATCCATGGTACCCTGGATATTACCTTTTGTCACTGACTTCACCAGTTAAACTAACGAGGTATGGGAAAACTGAATCTCTATGGCCAGACCTTAAAAGCATTAGTCATGAGATTTTTCCCATGGATTTCCTCATTCATGATTCCTCTGACCTCAAAGTCTTAACTATATGCTTTGCATGAAGGTGTATTCCTATTACAACACCTTCTGATTAATTAAGGATTAATTTAAAAAAGAAAAAGCCTTCTTATTTAGTTCTTGCAGTACAAATGCTCCCTAGCTATTTGACATTACACTTCTATCTGGAAAATTTGCCTACAAGTGAAGATTTATTTAATGGTTGAGGTCCACGTTGTGTCACCTCCAGTTTGGTACTGTGTGGCAGAACTACACCACATGGGCCCAGGCATGGGCCTGGGAGTCTGTAGATCTAGGTTTGCATCATCTTTGCTAATTTATTTTCCTTCTCTGTGTCCCAGATTGCTTCTTGATGAAAAGGAGAGACAGGGACAATTTGGGGCTGAATGTCTTGGGACTCTAACATTCTACTGCCCCCTGGAGGGCAAGCCTTGACGATTGCTGTGGAAAATCTAAGGGTCTTGTGAAAGGTGTAAGGGTGGGATAACAAGATTTTATAAGCATCAGGAAGGAATCAACGATTTGACTCAGATTTGTGAATATGTTACATCTTACGTGGCAAAAAGGACTTACAAATGTGATTAAATTAAAGGTCATAAGATTAGGACATTTCCTGAACCATCTAGGTGGGCTCAACCTAAATCACATGAGTCCTTAAAAGCACAGTATCTTTCCCAGCTGCAGACAATAAGAGAGATGGCAGAGTGAGAAGGATTTGGCCCCCTGTTGCTGGCTTTGAAGATGGAGAAAGGGGCCATGAGCCAAGGAATGTGGGTGGTCTTATGAAGCTGGAAAAGGCAAAAAATTGGATTCTCCAAATTCTCCAAGAATTGGAGACTCCAGAAGGAATGCAGCTCTATCAACACTTTTATTTTAACCCCTTAAGACGCACTTTGGAGTTCTGACCTCCAGAAATGTATGATAATAAATTTGTGTTGTTTGAAGTCACTACATTTGTGGTAATTTGTTACAGCAGCAATAGAAAACTAATACAGAACTGCTGGCTGAAAGCAACTAGGGAAAGTGTTCAGGGTCTTAGAACATGGTCAGGCAGTTAGCAGAGGTGTTTTCTTTACTCACTTCTTATTTTGCAACTTTTCTCCCTTGCAAGGATTTCCACATCAACATATTCAGACTCAGGAAAGGACCTAAAATATTCGCACTAGATTATAAGCATATGAGTGACTGTTACCAGCTTCAACTATGCAATTTCATTTTATCATGGATCAAAGCCTTGGGGTAAGAGATGAACTTCCAAAAAATTTTTTTCAAAGAATACCTAATGACAGAGGACGATTAGGGCAGGAACAGGGGCCCTTCTCAGGATTTTGAAAGTATTCCACATAGGCAGGTACAAACTCTCTCTGTCCTTAAGGCTACGTTTAGACATCCTGCAAACTTTTGTTGCTTTTTGTCTTGACAGCATACTCTGTCCAACCTAGTGGTCTTAATCATACACTCTAAATTGTCAACAAAAATTTAGGGGAGAAAGAAAAACATATTGGTAGTAGGGTTGGAAGTTGGGGAAAACGGATGAAAACAAAGGAAAAGGAAAAGGCTTTTTTAATTTGAATGTTTAAACTTCTCAAAGATGTAGGCATTTAAGGTTTTAAAAACTGAGACGCATCTGTGATAACTGTAAGAATCATTTTCTCTACCATTCCCTACCATCTGCCTCTTTCTCTCTGTTCTTCCTCTATGATGCTGTCTTTCCCTGTACTTTTCTGCCTGGTGCCCTGCCCTTTGCCTTGAAAGGTTCATTGGTAGCCAGAACCCTTCTTTTATTCCATTACTTCACTCAGATCCTTGGACCAGACCACATAACACTTAGAAACACAAAAGTATTTTGTGTAAGACAAAAGCGAAAGGCCCTATTTAAAGAAGTCCACATGAAGTATAGATGAGTAACATATATAGCTGATTTATAAACCAAACCAGAAGTCTGTGACAGCACTTTGTTATATGGTGTGAATAAAACTTAACAAATTACTATTTAGTCGACTATCTCCTACTGTGTACTATTTTTCATTGCCTTATCTTTCTTCACCTCCTCCTCCTACATTATAAATTAGCACCATATCCTGGCACTTTTCAGACACAACAGATGTAATGCTATCAACATTCTGATAATGCTGAAGTTCCAGGCATACTGTTTGCTGTCAGTGATCTGGTATTTTTATTATAACTTTCTCTTTCTCTAATGTATTGAGCCATTCGATATATATGTATGTATATATGTATATATATATATATACATATATACATAGACATATGTGGACTACAATACCAATTGTTAAATGGGCCATGAATCAATCTGAGCACATGGAAACATCTGCTCACCTTTAAATAATAAATTCCTTATTTGAATCAAGAATTTTCAAAAGCATCAGGAGCAAGCACCATAATTCACAACAGTTTCTAATACCATATCTAGCTAAAGTTCTAGATGGATCAACCACCCAAAGATTGGTCCTAAAGCAGTATTCCACCCAGAACCATTCTTTTCTAGATTTCTGGTGACTTGTCTTGTAAGACCCGCACTCACACTACGTCATGTTGAGGAGTTGCAGGAGCCACGAGGAGGACAGAAACACAGACATGTTGGATAGACAACACACACACACATATGCACACACACACACATATGCACACACACATTTACACAAAACAAGATTTAACCTAATTATATTGTGAATTACAAGGACTACAAAGAAGCAGGCCAAGCAACAAAAATTATGAAATGTCTAAATATTCCCTCCTACTCCCTCCGTCCCCACCTTCAGGAACATGCAAAATACATTTCACAAGTGGCAGAAAATGAGAAAGTGAATAATTTTCAGGCCGAAATACAAAATAACATTCTTAATGTGTTCAGACATGTAACTCTAACCCAACAATAACTATGCTTATGCCCCACCACCACCCCCATGACATTCCACTCAGCCGAATCACCAGAACCCATTTAGAAAGATGCACTGAAACACAGCATTCTACAGCACTGGAGAGGGATCTGCGGACACACATGATGTCCAGGTCTCTGAGAGGAACAGAGTGCACAGGCTATTAAAGGTCCAAACAAGAAATTAAATGGTAATGTAATTCTTCCGTAAGTGAACTGTTGCAACACAGCATAAGATGCAGGTTTAAAGGAGGGACATGGGCAAAAAGTAAAAACGTTGAGTCAAGATGTTTCCAGAAGCAGTTGACAGTCTAAGTGAAATGCGAAGGGTCTATATCTTTCATTCTAGAGTAAAGTGGGTACAGTAAGTCCCCTACATATGAACTTTCAAGTAGTGAACTTTCAAAGATGTGAACGTGCCCCTGTATGCCAGTTGTTGTACTGTACTAGTGTACTTTCCAAGGTACTGTACTGTAAGCTAAAAAAATGTTTCCTTTATTTTTTGTCTTTGTTTTTTATGTATTATTCGTGTGAAAGTATTATAAACCTATTACAGTACAGTACTATATAGCTGATTATGTTAGTTGGGTACCTAGGCTAACTTTGTTGGACTTATGAACAAACGGGGTTTACAAACGTGTTCTTGGAACAGAACTTGTTCATGTGTAGGGGACTGACTGTACTGGTGACTATTCAACTCCTACAAGGATGGGGGTGGGGGGCTAGGGATATAAGTGGCAGAATCAGCTGCAGCCTGGCTTCTGCCATCCACAGAGGCTGAGGGGAGAGTACCAGCTGGGGCTGATATACATCATGGCTGGCTCACAACAGCTCCTGTAAATAGGCTCAACATCAAGTCATACAGTATGTTTCACTTTTACAAGCTCATGCTCCCAGCAGCTGATGCAGAAGATGAACCAACAGAAGTCGTCACAGTGATGGCTTTAAATAAACCTGCGGCAATTTAATAAGGTGGGAAGAGCCTTGGAGCTTCAGGAGACACGCAGTGACCCCGTGTTCTGCCGCCAATGGCCAGGCAACTTTCCAGTCCTCGGTAACATCACGTGTCAAGTGAAGGTGTGGGGCAGCAGTTCTCCAAACGTTCTGGGGAATGACAGTTTGATATGTCGCTCTTTAACAAAAAGGATTAAGTGGACAAACAGGATTGAGAACCACTACGACCATATTCCTTTCCCCCTTCCCTTCCCACTTGGAGATTCACGATGCAATGAACATGCTCAAGACTAAAAGGTCCTGTGGAAAACGTGCTCTAACCCTAGAATTTTGCAAACTTTTTTGATCTTCAAACTCTCATAACATTACTCCCTGTGATAGAGAGCTTCTGAAACGTCTCTCAGTGATCCCCACTCCCTGATTTTCATGCACTTGGGTAGTCTCTCCCCTTGAATGTGGGCTGGCCCCAGTAATTAGCTCCTAATGAATAGAATATGGCAAAGGTGATGGAGTATCACTTCCAAGATTAGGTTATAAATGACTAAACTCATAGATACAAAGAACAGATTAGTGGTTTCTGGAAGTGAGGGTTGGGGATGGGAGAAATAGGTGAAGGGAGTCAAAAGGTTTAGAAAAAAAGAATTAAAGTAGACCCAGCTGTACAAAAAGGGTATATTTTACAAAATTGACATTTTGTGTCAATGTCTCAGTAACCAACTTTTCAATTAATGTTATTCAGTCAATTTTTTCTCCATTGGAGGAAATGGTTTTCTAATAAAAAATACTTTACAACAAAAATACCATGACTTCCATCTCCTTAGCACCCCCTCTCTTGCTTACTGACTTTCCCAGTCTGTTGAAGCCATGTATCTATGGAGCAGCCCATTTGACAAGGAACTGAGGGCAACCTCTGGCCAGCAGCCAGCAAAGAACTAAATCCTGCCAACAATCACATGGATGAACTCAAAAATGGGTTCTCCCCAAATCAAGCCTTAAGATGACTGTAGCCCCAGCTAACACCTTGACTGCAGCCTTGTGAGACTTGAGCCACTGAATCCAGCTAAGCCATACTTGGATTCCTGACTCACAGAAACTTTGAGATAATAAACATTGTTGTTTCAAACAACTGATTTGTTGGGATAATTTGTTACACAGCAATTAGCAATACTAATACAATAGCATATAGAACTACTCTATGGGAAACACTTTGGAAAGTGCTGATGGGATTTTTAAGGTTATTTCTTATATATCTTTTAAATGTATGAGATAAAGCAAATCACTGGAAAACAGATTTTCCTAAATGCAACAAAGAAAAATTTGCATAAGCCTTTAAAGTATGTGAACTCAGTTGTCACTAAATTAAAATGACTGAGCTGAGATTCACCTTTCCACTGTCAATGAGAAAGAACCTACAAAACAAAACTAAAGTATGGAAAAGATAGGCAAAGCTTTTTCAAGTACTTTAAATATACCTCAATCCGTGGGGATGCTCATTTCAAACTAAAATCTATCCATTAATGCAGGTCCTCAAAAGACTTCTTGTTCACACACTTGCAGATCATTTTCAGTCTTGAAACTCAGAGTATTAAAATTACATTTCATTAAGACTGCTCTTCTATCTAACAAATCCCTGATTCAAGCAAGCCTTGCAAATCATTGAAACCGCTCTGCCACATGAAACTATGATTCCATATCATATGGTCTCACCGGTATAAAAAAGTAAGTTGAATAACTGTGAAGCACTGAGCACTGGGATGGCACATAATACATGTTTAAATGTTAGTATTGTCATCATTACCTCTTTATCACACTTAATGAATATATAAACATATAAACAAAAATAAATATGCATCTGTCTGTCAATGACATATACTAAAATTAATAAGGCTGATTTCCTCATATAGAGAGAATATACAGAATATATATAGTAGAGAATATATATAGTAGAGAATATATAACAGAGAATATACAGAATTTACAAAAGCAGATGAGCATGGTCTTCTTCAAAGAAATCACACTGAATAACTCTACGCTTTCGTCGTGAAGTTGTCACCAGTCAATGTTTTACACATAATCTCCTTTTGGATTACTTTTCTAAAATAAATTTTTTGTAGATATTATTATTATTAAATGCTCAAACAGTAAAATTCAGTTTTCTTATCCATCTCATTCAACATAATTTGCTATGAATGATTTTTGGTTGTTTCAAAAAACAAGGCACAAGCTCACAAATTGATATTTGCCATGGTAAGATCTTCCCAAAGATATTCCATGCAATACTTTTACACACAAACCCATACACACACATAGCACACACTTTCAACTCTTATTTTTTCATTGCAAATTTAATCTAAAGCAAATATGAAATTGAAGTTGTATTGATGTTTAAAAAGCTAAGCAAAGTAAAAATAAATTAAACAACAATCACATCCTCTTATAAATATCAAGTGATTTACTCTTGCAAATACATAGGGAGTTAAAGCCATAAGTTATTTTGTATCTGAATGATAATATACAATGCATTTTGGAAGATTAAATACTACCAACAGCATCAGGCTGCAGTGAGCAACTGATGAATGTTTACTGCATTAAATTAAACTTAGTTGTCTGAAGCTGCAGGGAACAGAAGGTTGGCTTTCAAGTTTACCTTCCTTCAAAGTACAGATAAGGACCATTAAAAGAAAACGTCATCCATAGATATCTGAATTTATCAAAGAAGAAAATTAGGGGAAGAATTTTTTTTTTTATACAGTATTTTTATGGTTTTGGTGGGTTTGCTTTTCATTTGCCAAAAACTACTATGACTAGGAAAGAGTCAGGAAAGACCGTGTTCTGCCACTTATTTGCTTCTCTCTTTTTGGGCCTCAGTTTCCACATCTGTAAAATGAGAAAGTTCCAGTCTCGTTAATCAAGATCAATACTACTTGTTATTGACAGGCGGAAAAGCATGCATGCGTGTAAGGAGGAGAGGGTGTTGGCATTTCTGGATGAAGAGTGTCTGTGTATCTACTGGCATTTAGTAGTGGGAAGCAGGCAGGTCCTTGACCTGCCCAAGGCCTGGAACACCATTCAGGTTGCAGTCTATGTAAAGGCGTCCCCTGGAGTTAGGAGAGGGAGCAGAGGTGAAGTCAGGAGTGATGAACAGTTTGTAGTGTGATAACAGACCTGTTTGACAAATTGTCCCAACAAAGTTCCAATGTTTCCCCCTTTGAAAAATAGGATTTTCTGTGGCACCCTCTAATCTCACACTTATGATTCTAAGGCATAATGCCTTTGGGTCAAAGTCTTGCCCATGTTAATCCTAGGAGTAGTGACACAGATATTTTTCTCACTTGCCTCAACACACCAAACCCCTTCCCATCTTAGGACTTTTTCACTTACTGTTTCTTCTGCCTGGAATTCACCACTCCCATCTTCACAGAGCTGACTCCCTCTCACCTAAAAGTCCAGCTCAAACGCACCTCTTCAGAGAAACCTGCTTTCTCAACCAACTCCTTCCCCAGTGCCAATTTTCTATCTAAGTCTCATTTTCTATCACATTATCCGATTTTACTTTCTTGATTAAACTAATTGTGATCCACTATATTCTCATGTATGTGTTTATAAGGTTTTTTTTTTTTTGTCCTTTTGGATGAGAATGATCACACCATTGAAAGCAGGGATCCTTTCTATTTTGTCCAGATCTGAGCACAATCCCTAATTCAGGGACAGGCTTATGTAGTTGCTCCATAAATATCTGTTGAAGGAATGAATGAGTGAGTGAAAGAGTGAATTTCAACACAAATTTTTAGCACATGAATTTCAATATTAAAGATTCATTAATTTGCCTAAATGAAAGGCACAGGGCGAGGCACTGAGGATATAATAGTGAGAAAAAACTAATGTGCAGCTTGCCCAAGTAGATCTTCCAGTAGAGAAATAAATAGGCATTGTCAATCAAATAATCAAACTAATAAATATAACATTTAATTCTGAAGATTGCTGTCAGGTGGCAGTAGCTTCCAATGGGGGGAGTTGATCATGGGGAATTTGAACTACTGATACAGTGACCAGGGAATGGTTGAGATGAGATCCAAAGAGCATTCCAGACACAGGGAACAGCATGCTCAAAGGCCTCACAGCCTGAATAGTAGGTTGAGACCTGGAAAAACGCCAGCACAGCCATTGCAGAGAGGACAAGGGAAAGCTAGAGATGAATTCAGGCTTGAGAGGCAGTGAGGAGGGGGACCATGCAAGGACTCTGAAAGTCATGTCAAGGGGTTTCATCTTTATCCTAGACGCAAGGGGAAGCCAGCGACACATTTGAAGTGGTGAGGATGAATGCAGAGGGAGGATGTGTGTGTGATATAGTCAGAGGCACATTAGGAAATAGGCCAGAGTGGTTGCTAATAGAGTAGTTGGGAGGCTACTGCTGTGATCCACATCATATGTGATGTAACTTGCATTTGGTTGGTGCTGATATAGATAAAGAGAACTAAAAACATTTAAGAAGTTTGTAGGGAATACGATCCAGGGACTGGGTAGTACAAATGACATAGAAGGTAAGAGAGAAAAATATTGTAAACACAAGTTGCCATTCTTTGAGAGAGAGGAGAGGGAGAGCGAGAGAGAAAGGAGGAGGGAGGGGGGGAGAGAGAGAGAAAGAGAGCGAGAGACAGAGACAGACAGAGATGGAGAGAGACGGAGAGAGCGCAAAGGTGCAGCAAACTAGGGGCAAGTGTGCTAAGATGAATGAATTTGGTTTGGATATGGTTAGTGTGGAGTGCCTTTGAGACATTCAAGATCGGCAATGGTGACTTTCATATAGGAGCTCAGAAGAGCAGCCTGGCCAGAGGGATGTGTTTCTAAGTCATTTGCTTGCACAGAGCTGGCAATTACAGGGCAATGATGGGATAGCCTAAGATTATATAGATGAGCTCAGCTAGAGCAAAATGGCCCAGAGCCCAGGAAGAACAGCCAATGGAAGATAGCTCAGAGGATGGGGTCCCAAATAACGAGAAACAGCATGAGTCCCTAGGAATGCTTTGGGCATCGCATCACAAGGGTATGGACACAGGGGCACCATCATCAAGATTTGCTCAGTTTACAATTTTGTTAATGTCTCTCTTCAAAATTAATGCCCCCACCCCTTCTAAAAAATCACATAAGGTAATCTGGTGGAAAAATCAGTGTATATGTGGGAATTAGAGAAAGGCTGGGGAGACTAAATTCCTTAAGTATTTGATAAGGCATTAAGAGTTCCACATTCTTTATTTCCCTTCTCTGAAACCATATTTGGCTTTAGTACTGAGGACAAAAAAAAAAAAACTTTCTAGTTGCATAGTGCATGTGCCAGCTATTGCCTTGCAGCTGCAAAATCCACCCTTCACTAGTTGTTGTGCTCTAGTGAGAGGGGCCCTTTAGCATTTCTCCTTTGCAATAGGCAAAATGTTAAGTTATGCCAGTAGAGGGCACTGGAGGGACACTGCAGAAGGAAGGGTCTTTTCTCCCTGGTTCTGTTGTGGTTTTGTTTCTCTTTTGCTTCTGTTTCTTTTCTTTTTGCACCTTCCTACTGCAGGGCATCCAGTGGTGCACACATTCCGCTGGTGAGCTCAGGACTGGCCCCGGTCCAGCAATCACCTTACTGCAGCCCTCCTGGTGCAGAAACCGCCGGCAACTGACTCCCAGCACCTCGACTCCTGGTTTCCACCCACCATTATCCACCAGCCTGTACCTTGGGAGCGTATTTTCTGCCCTACGACTGTGGACAAGCTCTGGCCCAGGGAAATCCATAAAATTTCTCTGCCATCCAGTGGGGGCAACCACACCTTCTCCAATGAAATCTGAATCCAAACTTTGGGGAGAGATCCTCTCCTTCTGTGTTTGTTCCTTCCCTACATACTCTCTCACCCCCAGTCTTCTTTAGAGTTCTCTTTATGCCTTTGTAGTTACTCCCCTCTTACAGATAATAACTCATCACATTAAACTTTCTCTGTTCAAATGAACTATGTTTTTGTCTCCCAACTGGACTCTAATACAGCTACCCTTTCAAATTCAAAAAATACATTTGATAAGCCATATAATCTTTACAATATTCTTGTGAAGTGGGTATATTCACTTTAGACATGAAAACCCTTTGGTCTAGTTTTATCATTAATTCAATAAATGTCTACTGAGTGGTGAACACGGGCCTGATGCATTGCTGTGCACTAAAAGTAAAATGGCTGAGGTAGAGCCAGAATCCAGGAGTCCAAGTTTAGGGTGACTTCCATTATACACTTAGGGTAGTAGTAAGTGTGTTGGTGGCACACCAGTGTTTGGAGAACTTTAGGGCACTTCCTCTCAAATTTTAACATGCATACAAACTACTTGTTTAAGTAGAGATTCTGATTCAGTGGTTTTGTGGGTTGAACTGTGCCCCCCCCCCTAAATTCATGTTGAAGTATTAACCCCCAGTGCCTCAGACTGTGACCTCATGTGGAAATAGGATCATTGTTGATGTAATTAGTTAAGATGAAGTTTTACTGGAGTAGGGTTTAGGCTCCTGTATCAGTATAACTAGTGTCCTTAAAAAACAATGCCACATGAAGAGAAACCTGTACACAGGGAGAATGCCATGTAAACATCAAGGCAGAGATCAAGGTAATGCATATACAAGCCAAGGAATTCCAAAGATTGCCAGCAAAGCACCAGAGGCTAGGAGAAAAGCATGCCATAGATTCTACCTCAAAGATGACAAAAGAAACCAACTCTGCCAACACCTTGATCTCAAACTTGTAGCTTCTAAAACTGTGAGACCATTTCTGTTGTTTAAGCTGCCCAGTTTGTGGTGTAATGCGAAGGCAAAGTACAATACCTAGGAAACTAATACGGTGGGTTCGAGGTGTGGCCTGAGATTCTGAATTTCTAACAACCTCCCAGGCGATGCTGATGCTGTTGGTCTTTGGGTCACATTCTGAGTAGCAGGGAGCTAGTGTATAAGAGATGCCACTATACCTGCCAGCCCCTCCTCTTCCTAGGGACACTTACTCCTTCTATAGTACCAGCTAAAGAGACTAACCCTATAGTGTGACCAGTGACTCAGAACCTGTATGACCTGACTCAGAACAATGAAAGGAGTTTCTAGTTAAAAGTGGAGAAAGAAATTACAATTGTTTAAAGTAAGGGTGAGGCCCAAGAGAGTTCATCTATAAGTGTAAATTAAGAGGAATAGCCAGCTAATAGTTGGGGCTGAAATAAACACACATACAGATGTAGCCAAGTCACTTCAGTACAAGAGGTGAAAGATTTGCAAACTCTAAATGCAGGGGCCCCTTGAGGAGCATTAGACTTGGAAGCACCTTCTTTCACAATCTTGTGGGGTCCAATCCTGCTACAGCTGCCTTTTGGCTTCTATGGTTTCTCTCTTGCTGCTTTACGTGGACTCTCGCACTGCCTCCTCTTTTCTTTCTTTCACTATTTGTAATTAAAGTGTTCTATTAGAATACACCAAAAAAATTGTAAAATTGAACACATCTGCCTCCCACCATTGATCCCCTCTAGCAGAGATGCTCAATTGTCTCCTACTAGCCATACTCCCCTGTTTCCTTTTTAGGAATCTTACCAGGGCATAAGTTCTCCTAGCTGGAGATTATGTTTCCCAACATCCTCTGCACGTGTAGCCATGGACAAAGTTTGGGGCAGTGGTTATGTACAGAATTTCAGGGTCATGTCCTTACAGACAGAACTTGCCATGAACGTCCTTTTTCCCCATTCCCACAGCCAGGAAACGGCAACAACAGCGGCAGAGCTTGGACTCGTGATGGAAGCCACATGCAGGAAGGCGTATCACACCTGCTAACCTGGGTCCCTGGAGCATAAATGTCTCCCTGCCCGGGATTGCTGACCTAGCTTGTGTTGTCACATATTTGGGGGCTTCTCTGTTACAGCATCTTGACATGCGTCCTAAATAATACACAGTCTGCAGCAAGCTCTCCACTGATGCTTTGCGTTTATAGAAACCTGCTCTCTAATTCTAAGCCATGCCTTGCTAGCTCCATTCGGCTTTATTTGAGGTTCATGGGAGTGGCAGTGATTATATTGACTGACATATTAAGCGCAATCCCCAAGAATTCACAGCACTCAGCTAGAGCACCTCGTCTTATTAAATACTTTTCCCTGTTTGGGCAGATACCATGGGCCTATTTTATAGAAAGAGAAATGGATGGAAAGGAAGCTTCAATCCTTTCAGTGTGTGGAGCAGTTCAACGCAGATGCTGCCTCAGTGCAGCCCTCTATCTGCTCATAGACGTTTCTCCACCATCCATTCAGTGTTCATTCATTTCATTTCTTCTTACAGTTTATTCAAATAGGCAACAAACACATATATGGCTTGCCTACTACTGAAGGTAAAATGGGCCCACAACAAGTACAGGGCTTCAACTCCTAGCTGCATTTTCTTTTTACTTTTCTTTTTTTTTTAATTTTTAAAGAATTTTATTTATTTATTTTTTTGGCTACATTGGGTCTTCCTTGCTATGCATGGGCTTTCTCTAGTTGTGACGAGTGGGGGCTGCTCTTCGTTGCAGTGTGCAGGCTTCTCATTGCAGTGGCATCTCTTGTTGCAGAGCACAGGCTCTAGGCACGCAGGCTTCAGTAGTTGCAGCATGCAGGCTCAGTAGTTGCGGCACGTGGGCCCTAGAGTGCGCAGGCTTCAGTAGTTGTGGTGTGTGGGCTCAGTAGTTGCAGCCCACGGGCTCTAGGGTGCACGGGCTTCAGTAGTTGTGGTGTGTGGGCTCAGTAGTTGTGGCTCACGGGCTCAGTAGTTGTGGCTCACGGGCTCTAGAGTGCAGGCTCAGTAGTTGTTGTGCACAGGCTTAGTTGCTCTGCAGCATGTGGGATCTCCCCAGACCAGGGATCGAACCCATGTCCCCTGCATTGGCAGGTGGATTCTTGACCACTGTGCCACCAGGGAAGTCCCTAATTGCATTTTCTATCACTTACTTATGCTTCCATCTGACGGGCATGTACTAAACACTTGCTATGCAGGCCTAATACACCAAGGAATGGGTACTGAACCAGGAGCTTACAGACTCACTGTAAAACACTGAAAGTAGGTTGTAATAGGGCACGGTTAACCTCAACAGTCTGGAGTCAGTCTTGCTTCAATTCGCCAGCATCTACTGAGGGCCACTAGCCAAGTACCCCCAGGCCCAGTGACCAAGCTCATTTATGTATCTGTTCCACATCCTCACTGCAGGACACTAGACAGGGTGGGGATATGTGGGGAAGAAGAGTTGCTGGCAAAGGAGAAATATGAACAGTCTCTTGTCATAAAAAACTCAAAAAGTGTTCAGCTTCCTGATGGCAGGCTAGTTGTCATTTTGATATACTGTATGAAGGACACACTCCACACACACACACACACACACACACACACACACACACACAGAACTGAGATGAGTTGGAAATTCATCACAAAAAGAAAAATGGAAGTAATTCAGTTACTTAGCCCTGAAAATATAAATGAGGGAAGTAAAGGAGAAGTGTTATTTTTAAATGAATTGGCCTTACTCGAGAAAGGGAAGCAGTTATTTACTGAATTCTTGCTCCTCTAGGCCCTGTGCCAGCGGTCTTCACATGTTCCCCTGTTTCCTCATTTAGTGGCTCCATCCCCTGCCAGGTAGGTATTGTTAACTCTGTCTACAGAGGAAGAAGCCAAGGTTTGGAAAGGTCAGTCATGTCACCTGAAGTCAGTCACACAAGTGTCAAGTGGCAGATCAGGAACGAGAAATTATATCTATCTGTCCCCCAAACCCATGTATTCTGTACTGTATTACCCCACTATGTATGACACCATGCAAGAGCGGAAATATCTCACAACCAAGCTGCCGGGAAGCTAGAAAGAGGAATCCAGGGCTGAGCCTCATCCGGGCAGGGATCCTGTGAGCAACAGGAGGAAGGTACCAGAGAGTCAGAAAGCATCCGTCAGGCCAGCATCTTCCAACCCTAGGATATAGGCCCATAGAATAGACTCCTGGGCCCGTGGCTACAGCAGGGGTGGTCACAGGCCAGACTCTCACATGTTCAGGGCCCTGAAAAGAATAAACGTGGGAACACAAATACCATATTTTAAAATATTTAAATGTTATAAATCAAGCAAGCTTAAATAAGATATATTCTATCCTCCTTTCTTAACAAATGCAGCTTCATAACAACCAGGAAAGCCAGGTTCTAACTTGAAATTTCTTCGACCTGTCAAAGTGCCATCCTTGGCAGTACCTGGAGAATTAGCCTGGGACCTGGTCCCTCACCCACTGGTCCCCTTCTCTTTCTATCCCCAGTCTCAGAGCACAGCCCATCACGTGGGGCTTTGTGCTCATGACCGTGGACACCTAGCCCCAGCCACTTACCCTTCTCCACAAGTGACTGCATTTTGGGCAGCCCTGAGGGGACACAGCACTGCTGCTTGTCTGGCCCCAGGCAAGAGACCCCAGAGACCCCAGAAGCAGGCTTGGAGCCATTTGGACAGTCAATTCAAAAGCCTTGGTACCTAGAGTGTGGTACAGAATGGGGACATGGGCCCCCAAAGACCAGATGATCTCACTCCGTGGATTCTTTATCCCATAGAGAAGAGCATAGCCAGAGGAGGGCCAGAGCAAGGGTCTCACATGCCCCAAGGCAGGGTCTCTCTTGCCTGAGTCTAAGGTCCTTCCTTGGGAGCCATATACTTCTATCCACAAAGGGAGGAGAAAATTTGGTTTGTGGGGACACACTGTATCAGAAGGGTTCTAGATCATCAGTTTTCATCTCCTCTATACATTCAAACCACCTAAGGAAATATTTAAAAAAAAAAATACATATACTGGCCCCACCCTTAGAGAACTGCTTTAATTGGTATGGAGAGGGGTCTGAGCATTATATAATTACAAAGCTACTCAAGGGATTTTAATGTGCAACTAAGGTTGCAAACCACTATTAATGAGATAAAAGAAAATGTTCTAAAGCCTGGAAACAACTTACCCCACCCCCACCACGTACATGTCTGCAAAACTTTGATGGTTACCAAAGGCAGAGGGTGAGAATGGGAGGAAAATGGTCAGGAGAAGGAGGGGAAGAGGAGGCCCAGAGCACAGGGAGATACTGGGGCAAGGCTCTGCCCAGGCATCTGATGCCAGAGCATTTCTCCAAGAGTAAAGCTACGTGATGTCTTTGGGCAGGTCAGGGCCCAAATTAGTTTATTTGGTATTCGTGGATGTTTTCTTTCTTTCAAACTATCACCATATACCTGCACCTCAATGCCTGTCACCTGTTTCAAACTATTGGCTTGTCCCTACATATGGCCAGAGACTCTTTCAGTTCATGTCACAGCCTTGACCTTTTCTTCTTGAGAGTTGAGAAGTGACAGTGGGAGAGGCAAGGAGAGCAGAGGACAGACACCTCTGCCCCTTCCTCCTATACTATGCTGAGCCATCTCCCTTCTGCTAGAGACTGAATGTCTGTGCTCCCCGCCCAATTCATATGCTGAAACCCTATCCCCAACGTGATGGTATTTGGATGTGGGGCCTTTGGAAGGCGATTAGGTAATGAGGATGGAGCCCTCATGAATGGGATTAGTTCTCTTATAAAGGAGGCCCCAGAGAGATCCCTTGCCCTTTTCCACCATGTGAAGACACAGTGAAAAGATGGCTGTCTATGAACCAGGAAAGAGGCTCTCACCACACTCTGAATCTCCCAGCACCTTGATCATGGACTTCCCAGCCTTCAGAACTGTGAGGAATAAATTTCTGTTGTTTATAAGCCATCCAGTCTATGGTATTATGTGATAGCAGCTTGAATGGATTAAGACACCTCTCCTGACTGCATTTCTCTGATGTCTATCCAGGTAATGGAATAAACATACACACATTCATTCCCTGCTTCTCCCTCAAGGCACTGATTTTGTGTCATCAAGGGCAGACTGGTTATTTACTAAAAAGAAAAAGTGAGAAAAAGTGTTTTGGCCATATGAGCACATAAATGTACATTGATTAAATGCTTTCCTCACAAACAGCCACTGATCGCCTAGTCATGTCTATCAGTGTTATTAAAGTACAACTTTCTTAAGATTCTACTGGAAATTTCAGTACAGTACTTATTAGCTATTTTCTTTACAGGCATTTTTTTCTCTAATAGCTGGATACAAAACGTAAGCTTTATACATAAATGAAATCATAAGGCAAACATCAAGCATTACAACTCATTCCTGATCATCAGTCAAGAAAAATTCTAAACATGGTCAGAGAAAGATATCTACCTTTAGCTATCCTCTAGGCTGAAGGTCTAGAGAGATATTTTTACCTAAGCAAACTTTGTTTAGAGCAATGACTTTCAAACATGGATATGTATACCCTTTTGGTCCACAGTCAAGGATAATTATAAGGAAAATGAATTCCATATTCTCACCATTCATATTCACCTTTTCTCAAAATTGATTAGCCTAAGAATATGTATCTCTGCACAATAGTCCTTCCATGTTACAAAGAATCGCACACTCTTTAGCCAACCTAAATATCATTATTGCTTTGCCCTGATAATAGAAAGACATCCATGCACCAAAGGGATAAATCTAAATATTGTTTTCCAGGAAGTCTCCAAAGCTCCCATTAATAACTAATCAAGATACATCCCTTTCTTTTTCTGCCTTCCACATATTTCCTTGAAGCATGCAGCTTGGCATTGCAAAGGTTACTTTGTCCCCTGACTGAAATGCCAAAACCATTAGTGTGATATGTATTCTTTTAAATGTAATGAATGTTTACAGGGCCACCATACGTATTCATATTTTTTACAACATCGGATGAAACCTATGGATAAAAAATTTACATAATTCCTTTCAGATTTAATGGATTATATTAAAAATGTAATTAAAAACCTACTGTCAAATAATAACATTAAATGTTTATTCCAATTACCATAATTCCCATTATTTCACTCTGTAAGATGTTTTATATTTTCAGGCTTCTAATAACAAGAAAAATTATATGTAAATTTTGATTAAAATGTTTAGTTATTAACCTAAAAATATGTGAAATAGGCTTCTGCTTCTAGGAGGATATAGTGCTCATACTTTTCCCTATTGCTCCTGCTAAAAAAAACAAAAAACAAAAAAACAAACCCAGTAAAATCCATGGTCATTAGATACAAAATATATGATAGAAGACTCTGAAAGTTAGAAAGAAGGCAGACTGGCCAGGACCTATAGGACCAGAAGAAATACAGTGGTAAAATCCCTGGATTTCTTGTGTCTTATGTCTTAGACTTGGACTTGAAGGAGCTGGCAAATGAAAAAAAAACAATGGCATAGACAAAAAAAAAAAAAAAAAAATCCCAACCAAAGCTCAACTTCTCTAGCCAAAAGACCAGAAAGTGGGAAGCCCAGTAATATAGAAATTGTAGACAAAAAAAAAAAAAAACAGAACAAAACACTTTACTCTAGGCAAACACTATATAAAAATTTGTGGCTCTGACCTGTCTAGGCCAGCAAAGGCCAAGTGGAGTGCTGAGACTTACACCCTTATGAGGCTGTAATGAGTTCCCCAACACCCATTACAGGATGGTATCAGAGAAGGCCAAGTAGGAAGCCAGGACTCTGATCTACACAGTAACGTGACCTGCCCCCCACCCCACCACCACTGGTCTTAGTGGAGAATACATGGGGAGTTTGGACTATCACTCTACCTGGCAATAGTGAGGTGCCCTCATCCTCTCCACTGAGGTGCAGAGAGGCTGTGAGGAGTCAGGTCTTTCCCTTTACTTAGAGGTAATAAGGCCATCCCCACTGAAGTATCAGTGCAGACCACATGGGGAGCCAGAATCCCCAAGCCTACTCAGTGGTAATGGGGAGTCTTCCCCACTTGGGTATCAATAGAGGCTGAGGGGAAAATCTGAACTTCTGTTCCCAGCTGGCAGTAACAATTGGCACCTCCATTTCCCCTCCTGGAGTGGTGTCAGAAAAGGCCAGCTAAAACAGAAAGTTTAAGCAAGATCTAGAGTCTCATAATATAATTAAAAAATAATAATGTCCAGGTGTCAATAGAAAATCACTCACACCAAGAACCAGGAGGATATCAAAGTAAATGAACAAGACCATCAATAGATGGCAACAATGAGATGAAAGAAATGTTAGAATTACCTGAAAAAGTTTTTAAAACAACCTTGATAAAAATGCTTTAAAAAGCAATTGTAAATACACTTGAAAGAAAGAGAGAGAGAGAGAGCACCTTATCAAAGAAATACTAGTCTCAGCAAAGAAATACAAAATATAAAGAAGAGGCAAACGCAAATTTTAGAACTGAAAAAAATACAGTAACCAAAATGAAATACTCAGTGAATGGACTCAGTAGCAGAATAGAGGGGACAGAAGAAAGAACAGGTGAATCAAAAGATAGGAAAAATTAACCAATGTAAACAACAGAGAAAAAATAGACAACTCCCCCCAAATAAAAATTAACAGAGGCTCAGGGACCTTTGGGGTTATTAAAAAATCTAATATTTGTGTCATCGGAGTCTGAGGAGAAAGATGCTGGGGCTAAAAACATACTCAGAGATAATAGCTGAAAACTTCCAAAATTTGTCCAGAGATATAAACCTACAGGTTCAAGAAGCTGAGTAAGCCCC
Organism: Eubalaena glacialis; assembly: GCF_028564815.1. Taxonomy (NCBI): domain Eukaryota; kingdom Metazoa; phylum Chordata; class Mammalia; order Artiodactyla; family Balaenidae; genus Eubalaena; species Eubalaena glacialis. Next base: position 74,259,071 of record NC_083729.1, on the reverse strand, counting down.
ATACATGATAGATACCAAAGGAATCCACACCAAGACACACAATTATTATACTTCTGAAAATGAAGGAAAAAGAAAAGAGTCTTGAAAGCAGCCAGGGGATGGGGAACTTTACCAACAGGGAAAATCTATTCAAATAATAGCAGATTTCTCATCAGAAACCATGGAGATCAGAATAAAGTGTCAAAAGTTTTTTCACGTGCTAAAAATAGAGCTGTCAACTAGAATCCTATGCCTAGTGAAAATAATCCTGTAAGAATGAAGAAGAAATTAAGACATGCTCAGCTGAAGGACAAAGCAAGAGAGTTTGTCATCAATAGATCTACCCTAAAATAAGGGTTAAAGATCTTAGAATATCAGGAAGGAAGAAAGAACATGGTAAGCAAAAATATGGGTAAATACAATAGCTTTTTTCTCTTCCTGAGTATTCTAAATTACATTTGCCTGATAGTTGAAATAAAAATTATAATACTGTCTGATATGGCACTAAATGTATGTACAGGGAATATTGAAGAGAATTACATTATAATGGGGGCAGTTAAGGGACACAAAGAGAGGTAAAGTTTCTATAACGCACTCGAACTGGTAAAATGTCAATACCAGTAGACATTATATAATAATCTATGTGTAAATTAAGTGATGCTTAGATCAATTATTAAAAATGCTACACAAAGGGATATATTATAGATAAATAAAATGGAAGTCTTAAAAAATTCAAGTAACATACAGAAAGGCAGGAAAAATTAGAAATGGCAAACAGAGAAAACAAACAGAAGGAAAATAGTGATGGACTTAAGTTCTAACATTTAAGTGGTGGACTTAACTTCTCATATTTTTTAATCCACTCTGCCAGAGTGGATTAAAAAATATTACCCAACTCTATGCTGTCTATAAGAAACTCACTTCAAATATAACAGAAGCAATTTTAAAGTAAATTTGGAAAATATATATCATGTAAATATTAATCAAAGAAAATCAAAAATGGCTATATCAATATTAGGTAAAATAGACTTCAGAGAAAAGAAAATTACCAAAGACAGAGAAATGTTACATAAAGGGTTAATCCACTAAAAAAAAAAAAAATTTAAATGTGTGTGTATTAAAAAACAGAGTTGCAAAATATGTGGAGCAAAAACTGATGGAATTGAAAGAAGAAATGGACAAACCCACAATTATTGCTGGAGATTTCAACACTCTTCTCTTAACTATTGATAGAACAATTAGGCAGGAAAATAAGTCAGAATATAGAAGAACTAAACAATTCTAGCAATTAGCAGGATCTAATCAACATTTCTAGAACACTCCATCCAGTAAGAGCAGAATACACATTATTTTCAAGCGTGCACAGAACATATACCAAGATAGATCATATCTTGGGTCATAAAACAAACCTTAACACATTTAAAATAATTGCAATAATACAGAGTGTGTTCTCTGACCACAGTGGAATCAAACTAAAAATCACTAACAAAGTGAGAAGTGGAAAATGTCCAAACACTTGGAAACTAAACAACACATTTTTAAATATAATGGAGCAAAGAGAAAGTCTTAAGGAAAATCTCTTGACCAAGATGGTTTCACTGGAGAATCCTACCAAACATTCAAAGAAGAATTAAAACCAATTCTATACAACCCTGTCCAGAAAACAGAAGGAAAAGGAACACTTCCAAGTTATTTTATGAAACTAGTATTACTCTGACACCAAAACCAGACAAGGAAGTAGAAAAAAAGAAAACTATGAACAATATCCTTCATGAATACATGCAAAAATCCTTAACAAAAACAGCAGTCCTCCCTTATCCATGGTTTCACTTTCTGCTGTTTCAGTTACGCATGGTCAATTGCAGTCAGAAAATATTTCATGGAAAATTGCAGAAATAAACAATTCATAAGTTTTAAACTGCATACCGTTCTGAGTAGTGTGATGAAATCTCATGCCATCCCGCTCTGTCCCGCTTGGGACCTAAATCATCTCTTTATCCACTGTACCCTGCCCATGAGTCACTTTGAAGAAGCCCTCTAGAGATCAGATCAACTGTCATGGTATCACAGTGCTTGTGTTCCAGTAACCCTTATTTTACTTAATAATGGTCCCAAAGCACAAGAGTAGTGATGCTGGCAATTCAGATATGTCAAAGAGAAGCCATAAAGTACTTCCCTTAAGTGAAAAGGTGAAAGTTCTGGACTTAATAAGAGAAGAAAAAAAAAAAATTGTATGCTGAGGTTATTAAGATCTAGGGTAAGAATGAATCTTTTATCTGTGAAATTATGAAGGAAACAGATATTCCTGCTAGTTTTACCATCACACTTCAAATTGCAAAAGTTATAGCCAGTGTGATGAGTGCTTAATTACGACGGAAAAGGCATTAAATTTGTACAATAAAATATTTTGAAAGAGATCACATTTACAAAACTTTTATTACAGTATATTGTTATAATTGTTCTATCTTATTATTAGTTATTATTGCTAATTTTTCTGTGCCTAATTTATAAATTAAACTTTATCATAGGTAGGTATATATAGGAAAACACATAGTATATTTAGAGTTCGGCAGTGTCCACAGTTTCAGGAATCCACCGGGGGTCCTGGAATGTATCCCCTGCAAGGTAAGGGGGGACTACTGTATTAGCAAATATAATTCAGCAACATATAATGTGCGTTATAATAATAATATATAATATATATATTATAACCAAGTGGAGTTTATTCCAGGGATACAAGGCTGGTTTAATATTTGGAAATCAATTAAAGTAATCCACCATAATAACAAGTTAAAGAAGAAAAATCACATGATTATATCATGATTAATCACATTCAGACAAAGCAATTGACAAGCACTCGTTCATGATAAAAATTCAGAAAAATAAGAATAGAGGGAAACTTCCTCAACTGGATAGAGTATCTACAAAAGCCTACAGCTAACATTATATTTAATGTTGAAAGATTGAATGCTTTTTTTCCCCATAAGATTAGGAAGTAAGGATATCTATTTTCACCCCTCATTCAATATAGTGCTGGAAGTTCTAGCCAGTGTATTAAGGCAAGAAAAGGAAATACAAGGCATGCAGATCAAAAAGAAAGAAAGAAGCATCTATTTGCAGATGATATGATTGTCTTCACAGAAGATCCTAAATTATCTACAGGCATACCTAATTTTATTGTGCTTCACTTCATAGCACTTCGCAGATGATACTATTTTTTTACAAATTGAAGTTTTGTGGCAGCCCTGCCCTGAGCAAGTTTATCTGGGCTGTTCTTCCAACAGCATTTGCTTACTTTGTGTCTCTGCATCAAATTTTGGTAATTCTCCCAATATTTCATGCGTTTTCATTATTATTATATTTGTTATGTAATCAGCTATCTTTGATGTTAACTACTATGACTCACTGAAGGGTCAAATGATGGTTAGTATTTTTTTAGCAATAAAGTGTTTTTGAATTAAGGTATGTATATTTTTTTAGACATAATGCTATTGCACACTTAATAGACTACATTATAGTGTAAACATAACTCTTATATGCACTGGGAAAACAAAAACTTTATGTGACTAGGTTTATTGCAATATTTGCTGTATTGAAGTGGTCTGGAACCAAACTCTCAATATCTCCAAGACATGCTTGTACAAAAAACTCCTAGAACTAATAAGAAAGTTCAGCAAGGTTGTAAGATATGACATACAAAAAATTCTATTTCTTATACTAGTAATAAACACCTGACACTGAAATTTAAAATATAATACCATTTATAATTACTTACAAAAATAGTTAGATGCAAATCTTGCAAAATATATGTATACAGGATTTGTATGCAGAAAACTATACAATGCTGGTGAAGAAAACTATTTTAAAGATCTAATCGGAGACATACTGTGTTGATGGTTGGAATATTTGACATAATGAAGATGTCAATTCTCTCCAAATTGATATACTGATTAACACAATTCCTATCAAAATCCCAGCAAAATTTCTTGTAGATACAAATAAGATTATTCTAAAATGTATATAAGAAGGCAAAAGAACTAGAATAGCTAAAATAATTTTGAAAAAGATGAATAAAGTGGAAAGAATCCCTCTACTCAAGACAATGACTTATTTTATAGTAACAACAATTAAGACTATATAGTATTGATGGAGAGATAGAAACAGATCTTTGGAATGTAATAGAGAACCCAGAAATAACACACACAAATATATCCATTTAATTTTTGACAAAGGTACAAAAGCAATTCAACATGAAGAGGATAACTTTTTCAATAAAGTGTTCTGGAGCAACTGGACATTCATAGGCAAAAAAGTGAAAATTAACCTAAGTCTCAGACCTTATAAAAAAATTAACACAAAATGTATCATGGCTCAAATGTAAAGTGAAAATACATAAAACTATTAGAAAAAAAAACAGAGGAAAAATGTTCAGGATCTAAAACCAGGAAGAGTTAGACTTGACACCAAAAGCACAATCCATAAAAGAAAAAAACTGATAAGTTGGACTTAATCAAAGTAAAAATTTTGTTCTGCAAAAGGCCCTGTTAAGAGGATTAAAGGAGAAGCTATAGAGTACGTGAAAACATTGAAAACTATACATATAACAAAAGGCAAATATTCAGAATATATTAAAAACTCTCAAAACTCAACAGTAAAAGCAACAATCCAATTACAAATGGGCAAAAGACATGAAGGAAACATTTCAACCAAGACGATATACAGATAGCAAATAAGCATATGAAAAAATGTTCAATATCATTAGCCATTACAAAAATAAAACCACACTGAAATATAGTTACACACCTATCAGAATGGCTAAAATCAAAAAAAAAAAAGTGACAATACCAAATTATGGTGAGAATAAGGGGAAAGTGGATCATTTTATATATTGTGATAAGAATGTAAAATGTTATAGCCAATCTGGAAAGCCCTCTGGAAATTTCTTACAAAACTAAACATGCACATTGCACTCCTGGGCATTTATCCCACAGAAATGACGTCTTGTATTCAGACAAAAACCTGGACACAAATGTTTTTAGTGGCTTTATTTATAATAACCCAAACCGGGGAACAACCTACATGTTCTTCAATGGGTGAATGGTCAAACTATTGATAGACAAAACAACCTGAATGAGTCTTCAGAGAATTATGGTAAGTGAAAAAAGGCCAATCCCCAAATGTTACATACTGTATGATTCCATTTACATTATATTCTTAAAATGACAAAATTATAGAAATGGAGAAAAGATTAGTGCTTGCCAAGGGCAAAATAGGGAGCAGGGCTGGGAAGGAAGTGGCTGTGGCTATAAAAGCACAACATGATGGATCTTTCTGGTGATAGAAAGGTTCTGTATATTCACTGCATCAACGCCAACACCTTAGCTGTGACATTACACTATAGTTTTGTAAGATGTTACTTTACCATGGAGGGAAACTGGGCAAAGGGTATACAGGATCTCTTTGTCTTATGTCTTACATGTGGATCTACAATTATCTCAAAAAAGAATGTTTGAGATAGTACAGACAATTTCAGGAGTCTTTCTGGGGGTATGCTTGATTCAACATGTTTGAAGGCCACTGATCCAGAAAATTGGTGGACGGAGGCATATAAGGAGCTCAGGCCCAGAAGCAACCCTGCTCTCTGATGATCTCTTTGGTTCCTAATTAAGCAGGTGGAAGAGGCTATTTCTGGCATTTGTATTCAAAAGCCCATCAACTGAAGAGATGCCAGATAAAGTGGCTGAGTGAAAAAAAAATTAAGCAGCTTTTTACCTAAATGACTAATGGTCAATTTCATATGTGAAATCTCACGAGAGGCTCAGCAAACTATGTAGCATAGAAAGAAAAAGAAATCTGGTTATTAGAGAGCTTGAATTCCAATGGATGTAAAAAATGATTGTTAAACTTTCTGCTCAGTCTCTATGCCTGGCCTTCGATTAGGGAAATGCCCCTAGCTGGGGCAACACAGCCCCACATGCATCAGCTCAGGCAGCTGCAGAACTAAGTTGTGGGGTGCCAGGAAACTGCAAGGACCTGCATCTGGGAACACAAATGTGTAAGATAAAAGCAAACATCACAGACACACTGCATCCTTTTTAAAGTGTCCTTCTCCCCGTGGTTGCATCACACCTTCTCAGACACAGCAGGTGTGAGCCAATCAGAATAACTACCTTCCCTTGGCCTGATTCCAGCAGTGGACACAGCACCAAAAGAGCTGAGAAAAAAAAATAGAAACCATTCATTTGCCCAAACCTCTGCTCCATATGGTTTTGCTAAACAAACAAACAAAAAAACATGTCATGAATCTTCACTTGACTGATGATCAGATCTGATGCAATGTATACACATATCTAACAGGCAGTCAGCTGGGATTTTTCCAGTTGTCTTGCAATCATGTTTAAGGTCCAGTGTGGTGAATAAAAGAACCAAGTTCCCCAGAGTTGAAGTTCAGGGACCTACCACTTAAGGGACTGTCCCATTCCTGCTGGGCTTACTGAGAATTGCCAAAGAACTATCCTTCACACCAACCACCCCTCCACCTTCCTATAATGGGAAGGTACAAACAAAGAAGTGCAGATCCTCTTTCCCTTCCCCTGAGTTCCTCATTCTGGAGAAGCAGGAACATCAGACCTTGCCTGGATTCAAAGGTCTGAAAAGGTACATTTGGAGACCTCACTGTTTCCAATACAGCTCCAGTCCGAGGGTTAAGAGGATGCAGGCAAAGGGATCACCACAATTAGTAGCTGTTCAAAGAAGCACCCCTCATCAGCAGCGCCTGTGGTACCCACCATCTATCTGTGTTGGGTCCACAGACAGCGAGCCCACACAGAGTCACAGTTAACCAAATGAGTGAGACTCAGCCAGGTCTAGTGAGGAGATTATTCTGTTTCTTCTCCATTTTCTCCAGCCCAACAGCACCAGGATTAAAAGGGGACACGATATGTGAGAGCCAGACCAGAATGCCATTTTCCCCTTTTCTCTCAAGCCTTGACTGCCATGGGGGAGAGATGACCAGCTCTGTAGCAAATAGAAGATTGAAACTCAAAGTTTTTACTTTAGAGTGAGTGAAAATGATGGAAAAATTATAGACTCTGATGAATTTTGTTAAGAGAGTTACTGCAAAGTAGGAAAGGGGATTCATCATATCAGGTTCTGGGCAGCTACAGGAAAAACTGAAAACCATAACATTTACATCTTGAATTGTTAACATCTTCAAATACATCGGTGATAGGAAGTTTGCAGTGGACAGGATTCACAGTGAGTTCTGGAGGCAGAAGAGTAGCCAAAGCCTCTTGTGTAATAAGAGGCAAATCATCAAGAGGAATGGTGCCCCAGAGCATATATGCTGTAATTAGCTTTAGAACCTTATAATTCAAGGTGTGGCCCCAGGACCAGTAGCATCTGTATCCGCTGCTTTGAAGCTTTCTGGAAATGCAGAATCTCAGCGTAACCCCAGACCTACTAAAGGAGAATCTGCATTTACAGGGTCCCCAGGTGATCCATACGCACACTGAAATTTGGCCAGCAGTGGCCTAGAGCGCTGGGTGGAAGAAGACTGCTGAAGAGGCTCCCAGGAAGGCATGGATACTGAAAGTTCCAGAAGCCTAAGGTGAATCATCTCTACTTGACAACCAAGAAGAGCTTTGAGGAGACAGGTAATATGAATGGAATGGCTGGAAAGCCACCCACTTTAGATCCAGATGGACGGAAAAAGATATCAGGTACCAATACTCTTAATTTTAGGAGGGTAGCCCAGAAGGTCTCAGCTACAGCAGAGAGGTAGATAAAAGGATATAAAAATCAAGAGTGGAATGTCGCACAGAGGCATTAAGGGCAGCTCAAGTCTTGCCAGTTTGGCTCGGCTCTCCCTGATGGCTCATTTTCTGAACTAACTTGCATTGAGCTTGATCCCCATACCCTCCAGGTCAGCATTTAAGGAAAGCAACAAGTCATTTGCAAGCAAGTAACGGGGGGAGGAGGGAACAAGGCCACCAGGAAATAATAAGTGGACAATTTTGAGGCAGAAACAGTGGTTCTCACCAAATAGTCCATCTTTTTTCTTATTTCCCAGCCATCCTTAAAGTTAAGGATCTGTTATGAGTTCTAGGCAACGGGTAATGACTAAGTGACTTGTGTCCTTGCTGAGTTGAGGCATTAAACGGCTAGAGGATAACTCTCCATCTGTCTTGTTCTCAGCCACAGTGATGGGAGATGTTCTAGGTCAGCAGTCCTTGAAGAGTGATCTCAGGACCTCTGAGATTTCTCAAGACCCTTAGGGGGGTCTAGGAGGTCCTCTCTTTTCTAACTGTGAGAGGCCACTCTTTTTGTATGTACTTAAATCAAAACAGCATATTGCCATAGACAGACTACAGAAGCAGACTTGAGAATCCAGCCGTCTTCTATTAAGCTAGGCATTAAAGAGATTTGTAGAAATGTAAAACAAAGCCACTCTTTTCAATATTTTTGTTTATTTGTTTTGGAAGATATGGTCATTTCCCATAAAAAAATGTTATTTATATTAATACATAATGCTATGACATAAGGCCTAAAATTGAAGCCCAATTTTATATGCCACCTGGATATCTGGGGGAAACTGGGAGGGTCTCAAATTACCTGACCACCAGATCCCTTCCCTACTCTGCTCCTGAGGATAAGGTCCCTTATCAAGAAACCAGGTTCAATTCCTGCTTATCTTTCAGTGTTGGTTTCAGTTCTCTGCCCACTTATGGCATTATTCAAACAAGCCCATCACATCCTCGCAGGGGCACCAGTGGTCACTCCACCCTCTTGGTAACAGTCCCATGTTGTCCACTCTGATCCAGAGCACAAACCTCGTGTGGCCCTGCTGGTGTACTGCATCCTCCACCCCCAGGCTGTGAGTGTGTGTGACTAATATACTGCTGTCAATCGCATCTGTCCAGTGCCAGGTGTTGTGTGTTTAGCCATCCTCAGAGCCCTTGAGAGGAACTCCTCCCTCATCAACAGGATGAATCGGAGGTGATTAGAACACAAGAGTTAAATCACTATTTTTAAATGAACTTATAAATATATTTTTAAATCTGTTTTAATTTATAATGCAGTAAATAGATATAGATAGAAACCACATAAACAAATGCACCTTGGAACCCTCAATATATATATTTTTTTAAGAATGTGAAAGGGTCCAGGAATTTTACAAAGTTTGAGATTGGCTGTTGTTACAGGTGGAAGCTCCATCAGCCTGGATCTCTGAGCTAATATGTGGAGGAGAGATGCCAAGACCCACCCTCTAGTCCCTCCCACATGACAGGTATCTGGAGTAGAAATAACTCTTTGTGCTATGAAGTCACTGGGACTGGAGGTTTGCTGGTATCTCAGCATACTCTGGTCCATCTTGACAAATGCACAAAACACCCATGGGGGCCTGAAATGATTTACAGGACCAGAGGGGCTAACAGGACTTTCTGTCCCGAAGAAAATCACTTTCATGTCACATACTTTCAGGCTCCCTTTTCCTCATAACCACACTCGGTGCTCAGAATACATTTCCAAGCTCAGTTTATTCCTGGAACTTGGCTCCCGGCATTGTGGAAACCCACACCTTGATAAGATAGCTCCCAGTTAGCAGCAGCTCTTCAAAACATCATCTCATTTTCCAGGGCTCCACCTGAAAATATCTCTTCTAATTAAAACACCGGGCGATTCACCTTTCCAATAGCTGGAGGCCCTTCTGAGATGTCATTTTACATCTTTCTAAAATACCACCAGAAAAAAAAAATGCTTCATAGCCAAAAAGCCATAGGCTTTGTCTACAGAAAAAGTAATCAAACCAAATAAACTGTAGAACTAAGTCTGGGTGGCAGTGCCTAAATAATAATGATTATAATAACAAATTTCGGCGTCATAGCTAATAATCATTGAGCACTAATTATGTGCTAGGCACAATTCTAGGTTCTCCTTTATTTAAAATTTCCTAATAATCCTATGAGACAGACACTACTATGATTTCCATGTTAGAGATGAAGAAACTGAAGCACAGAGAGGCTGAGTAACTTGTCCAAGGTTGCACAGCTAAGAAGTGGAGAGTCAAGGTGGGAATTTGTGTCCTTATCATTACATCATATTCCCTCTCATATTTCAGGGAAAACTATGCAATGGGAACTTAATACTACTCCTACTTATTCCTGCATTGCTTCCTAAATCTCAGACAACTTCATGAAAAAATTCATTTTTCTATCCAGAAGGAGAAGGGAGGTTTCTGTTTCTTCTTCTCCTTCTTTTAAATTACGTGTACCACTCTCCATGTTCCCCACTTCATCTGCTCCTTTTACCCCTGGGTAAAGCCTCATTCATGTGGTCTGTGTTGTTCTAATTATCTAGTCTACAGGAATGGAAGTCAGGGGAAAGTGAAGCAGGGAGGAAGAGGAAACAGAAGAAGAAGCTGCACAGATGAAACAAGCATTTGACACCATTTCCAGGAAGGCCAGGTCCCTTCCTCCAAACTAGGTGACACCTGGCACCATCACGACTGCTCTTTTTTTTTTTTTTTTGGCTGTGCCACACGGCATTCAGAATCTCAGTTTCCCTGACCAGGGATGGAGCCCTGGCCCCCTGCAGCGGAAGCAGCGTGGAGTCTTAACCACTGGACCGCCAAGGAAGTCCCATGACTGCTTTTTAAAGACCACTGGGTGCACTTCAGTCAGTGTGAGGAATTATCCTACCTGGGAGGGTAATATTCCAGGAGGGATTGGCTTAATCTAATTAAAACCACTTATCATCTTTGGTCTTAGTCTTGGAGAAATGGCACTCAAGAGCGACCAGGTGAAAACTATTGAGAAAGGACAAGAACACAGGCTGCTCTCAGGAAGGAAAGATCCCATCTGTCCCTGGGAACACTGGCAGATCCAGATGACAGCACCTCAGCCTTAAGCATCAGCGTCTTTTGCATGGATGTATACTAAACACACAGAAATGATGTCTTTCCTGTGCATAAGCACCGGAGGCAGTGCCATCAGCACATGCCAGTGGCCTGGCTGCCAACCTCGGTGCTGGGTGTGGCTGGAGATTTCACCAAAGTGATCTGAAGGAGTTGGAGGGAAAGATCAAAGAGCCATATAGTCGTCCAAATGGCTGGTTTTAGAAACACAGCTCAGTTGAGCTGCAGACTTCTCCAGCAATTTGGAAAGAATACAAGGGGCTGGAGTTCTTAAAGGGAAGGTGGAGGAAAAGCAAGGTAAATTCAGTTATTGGGGGTTTATCGTTATCCAATTTGTAACAGTCATGCCCAAAGATTCCTGAATTTTATTTTATTTATTTATTTATTTTTTGATTCCTGAATTTTAGAGGGAAAGTAGCTAAGGCCTCAGCTGGGATCTGGTAGATACATACATCCCAACTTCCTCTCCACCTCACCAGTATTTCGAGAACAACAAAACCCATTTGTGTCAGAGGGAAAATTTTCTCTCTCTCTCTTTTTTTTTTTTCAGCACAATAAAGGCAAGGTGGCGACATCATATTCATTTACATGTCTTTGATTTCTCTTGTCCTTTTTGGTAACTTTTGATGTGCTGACTGGGTGGAGTTGTTGTAGAATATTAAGCACTTTGTTCCTAATCATTTGGCGCTTCTAATAATCAAAAGTGTTCTGAATGGAAAACTTTGAGAAAGATTTTCTTCATCAAACATTTATGGAATCCCACAGGTTGGCATCAGAGTACATGCTTGGGGGTTCACGGAATTATAATTAGTACTTGCCCCTTCTCTGAAAAACTTGTAGTACTAATACACAGAAACCACACACACACACACACGTACACGCGCACACACAAACACGTGTACATGCACACGAATGCCTGTGAGCATAGGCTGACATGTGGAATGTCACGGATCAAAATGTCGAGAGGCCTTGGTTCTCTAAGATGTGCCACAAGTTTATACCATCTGCCTTAGGCCATCCACTCAGACGTCCTGGGTCTCCAACAAAAAGATTCATAGACTAGGAAATTTTTAAGGGATCTTGGGGATCAAGAAGTCTTAATTCATCTGACAAAAACACAGTCCAGAAAGGCAAGAAATATAAACCTGAATTTTCTTGCCCACTGCTCATTGCCTTTTATGGTTCTCAATCCTGTACCTCTCGCCCCCTTATTGGACAGCCTGCATTTTCAAGGGAGGGAGAAATACAAATGGTCAGAGTGCCCCCTGTCTCAGCCCCCTGGACCCTTGCCTGATGCCTAGGGCAACGCAGCAATAAAAGAGCCATGGGAAGCGGTGTCACAGTGCCAGCAGCATCGGTGATTTTGGTGGTGGCAGCAGCAATGTTGGTAGAAGCAGGAAAAGGCTGGAAGGGGCGGAGTTGGCAAATACAAGAGGCAGCACTGGCAGCAACAACTGTACCCCAGACATTGACACGGCAACCCTTGCCAAAAATATCGGGTGCTGCTAGCCATCACACAGATATTGGGACCAGCAGGAGCCATGGGGACTTCGATGAAGTTCAGCCAACAGTGATGGTACACACCATGGATTCTGGTGGCACTGCTGCCAATTTGGGCATTAGCTAGAGTCACAGTGAGAAAAAGCAAGGAGTAAGACAATGGTAGAGATGTTATGTTTCCAAGATGAATATTTTCTATAATATGTGTAAGAAACTTTGGGAAATGCTCAGAGCAATCTGGAAAGAAATGTGTGGGTGACCATTACAGCCTGAAAGGTGGCATGTAAGTAGAGAAGTTCTATTTTGTGGCTATTACTGTGTTTTACACAATGATCTTATAGCTAGAATGCCAAGTTCAAAGCTCTTGACTATACACGCCAGACCAGGCTGTAGCCTGAAAATGCAAGCCTATCCACTTGGGAGAACAGAATTCCATTTCTAGATGTGTGCCTAAATTTGGTGTGAACTTGAATTCAGATGGATGAGACAGGGAAAAAAATCTCAATATGACTGTTGCAGAGAAAGAGGGACAGCATATTGGCTTGTAGGGGAAATACAGATGGATCTAGTAGATGATCCGTGGGCTTCTGGGCAGCTTAAAGGCATAGAATCTGAGAGGAAACTGCACAGCAAGGAGGCATGGGGAGATGGGCGTGACAGAGGCAGAAGAAAGAAGGTCCACAGGGAAAAGCTCCCCACTCCCACCTTTCTACATTTTTTCCCAGGGTTGGCGCTCTTTAAGAGGCAAAACGAATGGGAGACTGTTTGCTCTCTGTATCCCAGAAGACTACCCACCTGCCAACAGATCTAACATTAAATAGTTCCGTGATCTGCATGAAAATGAAAGGATGGCATATTTTTCCAAGTTGAATAAAAATGTACTGTCAGTATAAATATCCTTTTTCAGAAGCCACAAAGGGAAGAAAGGCAAAATTTTTGTTCTAGTGCTGCATTCTGCCTTAAGTAGGCAATTACAGGGTATAGTGCTCTGAACCAACTCCAGTGTTCATTTAAATGCAATGATCACACATTACGTTTTTTTCCCCAATGGTCCCCTGAGAGATTGAAAGCTCTTCTCCAAAGCACATAGGTTCTGTAAACCCATCTAACATGATTCAAAATGGAGTAACACCTGTCAAGGGCCCCTATTAAGTCTCTTTCAGACACCCACGAACTGGAAAATTACTGAAGACTGCAGGTCTATTCTCTGAGAAACCACATGCTATAGAGACACAGCTAGCCCAGGTACTACTGTAGACCAGAATAGACATAAACCCACTCCCTTTTCCTGCACCTTGCCCTTTGAAACCCAGTAAAAGACTCAAACACCCACCCTTCAGTGCCAACACCACTCTATGCGTCTGGCTGTTTCCTTTCTTAGCAAGTGAGTAAAAACTTTCTTTTCTTCCCCTGCTAATATTTCTGTGAATTCTTTCACAACCCTCATCTGCTCACCTAACATTTTGGTGGCCTGTAGGGGGACAATTTTCACTAACCAAACTCCTTTCGCCTCCACCTCTGGCTCAACCTTCCTCGTTGCCCACCAAGACACTCACCAAACTGTAAGTTATAACCTTTGATGGGGCTTTCACTCGGGAGAATAGCGGCAGCATCTAGGCGGCAGAAAACCCAACGTCGGGTCTGTCACTATCTGGGTCGGAATTTGGCCTCAGGGGACGTCTCCTGTCCATCTTCCTCTTGTTGCTGATTCATCTCTGAGGCTCGGGGATGCACGACTCCAGAGTGAATCCTTCTAGGTCGTTCAGAGGGGGGATGCTCCTTCTGAACTCTGGGATACTAGAATGACCCCGTCCCCAAAATTTTCTCTTTACTTTTCTTCCTAAGATGTCATTATGGGCAACTGTCTATCTGCCCTGATGAAAGACTCCCCCTTGGGATGTCTCCTCAAACACTGGAAAGGTCTCAAATTAGATGACCTCAAACCCAAGCGAATGGTCTTTTTCTACAACATGGATTGGCCTCAGTATAAATTGGGTGACCAGGAGGTCTAACCTCAGGACAGCCCCTTCAACTATAATACTATTCTCCATCTCGATCTTTACTGTCACCACCTTAGAAAATGGTCTGAAATTCCTTATGTCCAGGCCTTCTTTCAACTCACTCAAGACCCCAGACTGCAGTCCTCTTGCTGCATGCTGCTACTAACACCCCCTCCTTCCCTACCACCAACCTCTCCTCTGCCGGTCCCTGGTTCTCCTCCTTCTCCCCGTCACACCCCGTCTGGATGTCCCCTTCAGCCTCCTCTTGAGCCAGCCACCCAATTTCCTCTAAGTGAAGTGGTTGGTTCCAAGGAAATCATTTGCGTTCATGTTCCTTTTTCTATGTCTGATCTCTCCCAAATTGAACTCAAGCTACACAGTTTCTCAGAAAACCCCGCTCTTTTTCTGTCTCACCTTTCAGAGACACTACACCTTTTCATCAATTTAGATTTAACCTCTGAGGAAGACAAAATAATCTTGGCGAATCATTTCACCTCCCAGTGAAACCCTGACATCCATCACAAACTCCAAAAAAATTAGAAAGGGGCCCTCAGACTCCCCAATCCGAACTCACCGACCTGACCTTTAAGGTCTTTAATAACCAAGATAAGGGTGGATGAGAGGAAGAGAGGGAACAAGACTGATAACAGTCTGGAGAGCAGAAACAATCTGTCCAAGTGATCATACCTGTGATTGGAGGCAGCCTCACCCTTCATGATAAGACTTATCTGAGGCCCCAACCAACGACAAGAAAAACAGACATTGGGCCCCAATGCTGGCTCCTGCTCCTACAAACAAGTAGGGCACTGGAGTCGAGAACGCCCCAGGAAAAGGTTACCCCCGGGACCATGCCCACTTTGTAAACTAAAAGGGCACTGGAAATGGGATTGCCCTCTCCCCGATAAGAGGGGACAAAATCTCCTTCTGAAACCAGGGAAACTTCCTGTAATGACCTCCTCCATCCCCATGGATCTTCAAGGACTTTGCTACAGACTTCGCTACAGACTTCGGACTGACAGGCCCCGACGCTAGACCTGGCTCCAAGACATAAGATCGACTTGGCCAAGCCTCAGTTAACTCTACCCATAGCAGGTAAGACAACCAATTTCTTAATTGATACTGGAGCCACTTGCTCTGCTCCTCCTGAGTTTTTGGGTCCCTTGATTCCCTCACTTACCACCATTATCAGAATAGAAGATAAACTTCAACCTACTCTCCAAACCTTTGACTTATCATGCTCACTGGGAGATCAAATCTTTTCTCATTCCTCCCTCGCCCTTCCTAATTGTCCTACCCTCCTCCTAGGTTCCCCTCCTGGGTCTACCCCCTACCTTTTGACCAAACTAGGGACTCAACTAATTCTCCAGACACAAGCTTCCTTCCTTGGAATCTTAAAAAACTCTCCATCTGATGCTCAGCCCTCCTCTCCCACCAGAAATACTTAAACAGATTCCCTTAATTATATGGGATGTTAACACCCCCCGGGAGGGCCTCTCACCTAACTCCTGTCACTATCACCAGGAGGGACCCCTCTCACTTTCCCCGCTGCTCTCAGTATAAAACTGGAAGATCTTAGGGGACTCAAACCTCTCATTAACCAATTCCTAAACTCTGGACTCCTTAGACCCACCAACTCCCTTATAACACTGCTACCTGTTAAGAAGACAGATGGCACCTATCGTCTAGTACAGGACCTGCGCATAATTAACGAGGCAGTGGTCCCTCTCCACCCGGTAGTCCCAAATCCCTAGACCATCCTCAGTTCAATTCCTCCTAACACTCAAGTCTTTACAGTCCTTGATCTAAAAGATGCTTGTTTCACTATCCCTCTCTCCCGAGATTCTCAAGGCATATTTGCTTTTACGTGGACGGACCCTGACACTCACCACTCTCAACAACTCACCTGGACTTCCCTCCCCCAGGGATTTAGAGATAGCCCCAACCTCTTCGGTCAAGCCCTAACCTCTGATTTATCCACCCTGTCAGTTCCGGGCAGCACTCTTATTCAATATGTTGATGATCTCCTCCCCTGCAGCCCAGACCACAACACCTCCCTTACCAAAACCATAGCCCCACTCATCCACTTAGCTCTATGAGGCTACTGAGTTTCTCCTTCCAAAGCACAAATTAATCAGATCACAGTGAAATACCTAGGATTTCTCTTGTGCCCAGGATAACGAACAATCACTATTCAATGCAAAGAGCTTATAGCCTCTCTCCTTCCACCTCATAACAAAAAGGAATTAAGGGTCTTTCTGGGCTTCCCTGGTTACTTTCACATCTGGATCCCCCATTATGGCCTTACAACAAAACCTCTTTATGAGGCCCTCCAGAGACCCAAAAATGAACCCCTGAAATGGAACTCCTCTCTCCAGTCAGCCGCTACCTCACTCCAGACAGCCTTCACCTCTGCTCCAGCCCTGACCCTCCCAAACTTAGATAAGCCCTTCTTACTATACACCCATAAATTAAGAGGGATCGCCCTGGGAGTCTTAAGACAAAAATATGACCCAGCTTTCACCTCTCAAATTACCCAACAGGTGTCTCAAGCTTTAGACATAAAATACAAACTACATACAGCCTGGCATCCCCAATCTTCAGGAAAAATAAAAAAGGCTCCCCCTTCTCTTAAAAGAAAACTCACCAAGTTTGCCTTAAAACTCAGTCAGAGCTGGCTAGAACTCCTTCCCTAGGTCCTTTTCCCATTCCGGACTACTCCGAAGGTCCCTTATACCTCAGTCCCTTCGAACTTATGTACGGATGCCCAGCTCTTCTTACTCCCTTTTCTACCATGAAACTTCCTCCTCTGGGCTCTTACCTCCCAGCCTTAGAATTAACTCACAACCTCTTATGGACCCATACTAATAAACACCTACCCCAACCTCAGGACTTGCCCCCATCTACAATCCTATAACCTGGGCACTGGGTCCTATTAAAGGACCTCCTCAGACATACCAAACCCCTACAACCCCCTTGGAAGGGTCCATTTCAGGTACTACGTACAACTCCAACAGCAGCCAAGCTCTCAGGACATCCATCCTGGATCTGTCACAACTCAAGCCTACTGATTCTCCTACCGTGCCATCAACACAATCCTCTCCCTACTCCTGTCAACAGTTATCCGACACCAGACTACAGATCTACCGGAACCCAGAGACCACCAAAACCATGAGCACAACTGAAGATTAATATGCCCTGGTGGGCTTACATGCATCTTACTCTCTTATTTCTCCTTCTACGCTTTATAATCTTTTATAACTACAAACATAACCCTTCTCCTATCCCTGGAAGGAAATTCCTAGCCCCTTGCTACACCAGTCCCAAAGACCGCTAAGACAAAATGCTTGGTCTCTTTCTTACCTAGTACTTAACCACGCTCTTTCATACCAGCTACGCCTCCTTAAGTGCCACTCATCACCCCTACTTCCACACAATAAAAAAAAACTACAGCCCTCCTTCAAAAGGCCAACTGCTGGCTATGCACTAACATTGACAGGACAGGCTTTTCCAGATTCCCAGCACCACCTCAGACATAGCCCCCGCAGTTTGGGCCCCAACACCCCATGGTGGTATTTCCGGCCTCAGGCTGTCTCATGGGTCCAAAAGAACCTCTCTGACCCACTTCCACAAATGCCCCTCCCCATCCATGGACCCATCTTCCAGGAAGTTTCCTTACTAACCCAGTCTCTCATATGTGTTATGGCCAATACTACTTCATGGATGGTCCCCTGGCCTCACACCCAAACCACCACCTTTACCTCCGACTTACGATGACCACAATCAGCTGGAAATCTAGCTGCTCTCAATTGCAATCAAACTCTATACTTAAACCACTCCTGACGATGGGACAGACCAAAACACAAAGCTCAAATAAATAATTTCCCTAACAATTTAATTTACCTTCCCAAACCAGACAACTGGACACTCCTATCCTGAATGGTCCTTTCATGGGACTTCTATTTTTCCTCCTGTCAATTCCACTGACTGCTCCCTGGCCTCATCTATAAGTAACTTCTGACACCTGCCCTACACGGGTGAAACTAGGACCTGCCACAAGTACATCGGCTCTTTGTTTCCACAAAAACCTTGGGACTTTGACTTTCAATGACAGTGTCTCACCTGGGAAAATAACACCTCCAGCCTCCCAAAAGCTTCTGCCTGCTTAAACCCCGTTGGCGAGACTTTCTCTAACTGCCGCATACTCCCTAACAGAAGCATCAAGTACAAACTTCCTCACTAACATAACTCTTACAGCCTATGTACCCCCTTCAGCCAGACTACACTTTCTCTGAGGGACCTCGGCGTATCTCTGTATGCCTCCTAACTGGATCAGAACCTGCACCATCGTATCCCTATTACCCCAGATGAACATCCGCACTGGGCCTATGCCTCTCCCCTACCTTTTCAGATATCGAACTAAACAAGAACCTCTATCAATCCTAGTAACCATAGCCACAGACCTGGCTTTAGGTACCAGAACTGCAACTATCATACATTCTTCCATAACTGCTATGCTCTGGCTCCTCCCTTTCAGCCCGTCTTATCCAGTTTCTTCTCTCCTCTATCAAACACTGTCTTACTGCCCTTACCAAACCTTCCTCCCCTGTCACGGGTCTTGCCTTTCAGACCGTTCAATTCCAAGACAACCCACACAGCCCCTCCCCCCCAGGTAGGGACAGCTCTATGCCCCAGCTCAGCGGGAAGAAGTTGCAGAAAAAAGACCTCTGCCCCAATTCCCAACAAATGGGCCAACTGGGTTCCAGACAACACTTAAGAATAAGTTAATATTCAGAGGGGGGAAATGTAAACCCATCTAACATGATTCAAAATGGAGTAACACCTGTCAAGGGCCCCTATTAAGTCTCTTTCAGACACCCAAGAACTGGAAAATTACTGAAGACACAGGTCTATTCTCCAAAAAAAAACACATCCTATAGAGACACAGCCAGCCCAGGTACTGCTGTGGACCAGAATAGACATAAACCCACCCCCTTTTCCTGCACCTTGCCCTTTGAAACCCAATAAAAGACTCAAACCCCCACTCTTCGGTGCCAATGCCACTCTATGCGTCTGGACCTTTTCCTCTCTTGGAAAGTGAATAAAAACTTTCCTTTCTTCCCTTGCTAATATTTCTGTGAATTCTTTCACAACCCTCATCAGCTCACCTAACAGGTTCCAAGATCTGAGAATCCTTAAAATCGCAGCTTGCCGTTGAAAACACATGACTAACAGAGACTCAACATTGCTTCAAGAAGCCAAGATTCCCTGGCGTGGCATTCTGGGTTTTCCCAGTGTGAGCCCAATCATCTGACCCAGGAATCTAAGTTTTCATCACTTCCTGAGTGGGAAGATGTGAGACCAGCATGTAGAAACCTGGCAGACAGTGCTGGCCTCCAGGCTGAAGAACAGAGATGGAGCCAATGATATAGTGACCCTGAGGCCAGGGAGACAAAGTGGGAGCACTGGGAACTTAGAAGTCAGAGAGAGGTGCCCTGAGATGAGATAATAAGAAGAGGAGTGGGAGGTGTTGGGGGGAAGAGAGAGACAGACAAACACTGATCTTAGCCAGAGGTGATGAGTAACTCAATGTTCAAGCCAAAGAAGTTACCATCACAGCAATATCAGTGGTGTCTGCAGCATCACAGGTGTGGCCATCTCAGAAAAAGCTTTGTGGAATCTAAAAAACAAAACACATGAACAAAACCAAAACAAACTCAAAGATACAGAGAACAGAAGTGTGGTTGCCAGAAGGAAGAGGGGTTGGGGGGTGGGTGGCATGGGTGAAGTAGGTCAAGAGGTACAAACTTCCAGTTATAAAATAAATAAGTCATGGGGGTGTAATGTACAGCAAGGTGACTGTAGTCAATAATATTGTAGCGTGTATTTGAAAGTTGCCAAGAAAGTAAATCTTCGAAGTTCTCATCACAAGAAAAAAATGTAACTTTGTATGGTGACAGATGGTAACTAGACTTATGGCGACCATTTGGCAATGTATACAAATGTCAAATCATTACGTTGTACACCTGAAACTAATATTATAGTTATATGTCAATTATACCTCCATAAAAAAGGCTTTGCATGGTCTGGCAAGAAACCACTTCACCATATCATTTAGGCCCTGAGCAGAAGTCCTGAGAGCCTCTGGAGCTGGGGGATGACCTCAAGAAGCCAAGAGGACAGGTTGGGGTACAGAAGAAGAACAGGCCTGGGGTGGACACCTTGACTTTTACTACTCATCCTTCAGCCCGACACAAATCCTGATTGTGTCATAAAATTGTAATTCATCGTCTCTATCTTGGGTCATTGTCTAATAAATTTTCATAAAGCAAATATACTGTCTTTGTGTTTTATTTATTTTAATGTCTAGAGAAGCACGGGGTCTGAGCATACAGAACAGTCCTGACATAGATTAAGGAGCAACTATCATTGGCTGTGGAAAACAGGGAATGTGACATCTGAGTTTTGAGTTGAGCTTTGTTGAATGGCTATGGGGTGTGTGTGTGGGTGTGTGTGTCCATATCCATCGACAGAGATCAATATCTTAATGAAAGTATGAATAGCACACTCTCTAGAGGCAGTGAGTCCTAGAACAAGATAAAATAAATAAGTAGAAAAACCCTCTAAACATCTCAAGAGAAAGAGATTCCACCAACTAAACTGAAAACAGAGACACCTAGACATTAGTAATGGAAGAAAGAGGAGAGAAAGAAAGCCTATGTTATAAATTAACAGAATCAGAACATTTTATAAGTCAGAATGTTGAGATTTTTCTGAGTTTTCCTTTTATTTATTTGTTTTTTAATTTGATAAATTCCAGCTTGCTCAGCTGCGCTAATGATGCACCAAGTGAGAGAGACTTGGGTCCACTCAACAGAGAATAGCAGCAGAGAAGAGGATCTGTGCAGGAAAGCCAAAATCGGGTATCCAATGCCATGCATGGAAGACTCTGGTGTTTATTTTGAAAAGGAAGACAGTTTTCCCTCATGAAGCCTAAGGGCAACTTCCATCCATATAGCATACCTTCATAGACTTTCACAGTCTTAGAGAAGCAGAACTCAAATTTGGCAGAGAGTCTGGGCAAACCATGCCCACCCAGAATTAAATTTCGCAAAATAAAAGTCTGTGGCGAACAAACTGCCTTGGTAGTAAAGCCCACCCTCTGATTCCGGTGCTACTCCTCGTCTCTCCCATCTCACCACCTTGTTCCAGGACCCCTCACACCCAGATATGTGAGCATCTGTCTCATCTTGCCCCTCCAGCCCTGGAGGCCTCCTGGTGGCTGACTTTTGCAAGGATTGGATCCCACCGCCTGGTTCAGTGATCATCTTACATTTGCGTTCTCTAGGTTTCTCTTGCTTGCCAGACTGCTGACTTGTTAATGTTCAGTTCCTGTGTTTCACATGATGACCGCCCTGTTCCAAACTTTTCTGTATAGTTTTTGCTGCTGCTTCTGCTGTCACCTTCTACAGCCCCTGTATCCAGACAAGACTGGCTGCCTTTAAACCTGTGCAGAAAGAAAGCTGCCAGTGTCCTTTAAAAATAAAAGAAAATCTCCAAACGCTTCGAGAGAAAAAGATTCTGCCAACTAAACTGAAAAGAGATGTTTTAGACATTAGCAATGGAAGAAAGAGGGAAGAAAGAAAGTTTATATTATAAATTGAGCTATGTACTTTAACCAAACAAAACAAAACCCAAGTCCTTGGCTCTGAAGAATGACATTAAAAAGTTAAGCAGTACTTACTCTTATTTAAAATGTCATTCTTATTCAGTGTAACTGTTAGACATTTAATACAGACAGATAAGCCACACTGACGCCATGAAGACAAAACTTCCCCCTATATATCCTCTCTAAAAGCTGTTAAAACCACTCTGTCAGGAGCAATCTGATGGCATATCAATTGTATTTATCTCCCAAACCACAATACTGCATGTGACAAATGAACATCATAGCAGGACTGGCTGGGTGGGTGGGTGGAGGTAGGGGCTGAGAAGTCCAACCACATGGTATAAATGACTCTAACACAAAACACCCCCAATAAAACAGGAGACAGAGTGCATTAGCCTGCTACAGGGGCTCAGGTTGACTATTAAATATTTCATATAAGAAAAGCATACACAGCACCTAAACAGGGCTTTGCTAAAAGCTAGGGAGTCAGAGGCCCCTAAAAATGATTTGCAAGGGGAGTTTTGTGAGAATGTCTGAGAGGAAGTCCTATAGGAGTTCATCATGGCTGATGAACGCCCCTCAGCCCAGGACCACAGTTCCCAATAGGAGTGTTTGTATCCATTTGCCATTCTTATCTTGATCTTTACCCCACACTGGCAACATCCCTGTGATTAAAAACAAAGAACTTCTCTTTTTTTTTTTTAAGTTTTTATTAGAAATTGATTCTATAACCAGAAAATTCAATCTTTTTGGTTAACCAGTTAAAGTGGGAGGTTGGTAACCCAAATCTAAATTCAAGTGAGAGCCACGAAGAGTGAGCTGGGGAGTATTAGAGACTGTCCATTTCTCTCCCAAAGGCAAGACAGTCATTAGTAATAGAGAAAAACTTGAAGTGAGAAGCTAAATTTAAACCCCATACTTGGGACAGTAAACCATGCCAATAGGCATTTGACTCCTTAATGCATAGAAAGTGGAGAGAGTTCAAGGAAATAAATGTTCAGGAAAAACTGTCTTGCTTGGCTATTAAATCTATGGATGAGTAACAATCCACCCCACAGCTTTGTGGCTTGCAACAAAAATCATTTGTTCACAATTCTGCAATGTGGGCAAAGTTCAGCAAGGGCAGCTCATCTGTGGTCCACATGGTATT
This sequence comes from Eubalaena glacialis, assembly GCF_028564815.1. Classification (NCBI taxonomy): domain Eukaryota; kingdom Metazoa; phylum Chordata; class Mammalia; order Artiodactyla; family Balaenidae; genus Eubalaena; species Eubalaena glacialis. The sequence continues at coordinate 74,235,861 of NC_083729.1, read as the reverse complement.
TGCTGGGGCTCTAGGACACTGGAAGATCCCAGATGGCCTCAGTCACGTGGCTGCCAGGTGAGGCTCATTGTTGTTTGAGGATTCAGCTAGAGCTCAGAGAGCCTCAGCTGTCCTCTGTGTGTTTTGAGGTTTTCCCAGTATGGAAGGTGGATTCTGAGAGGGAGTATCCCAAAGGGATGAGAGGATCATCTTCAGAACTCTTAAGGTCTGGCCTTGGAAGTTACACAGCTTACTTCTACTGTATTATAGGTCAAAGCCGGGAGTTTCAAGAGGGGAAATAGACTCCACTTCTCAAAGGGAGAAGTGGTAAAGAAACTGCCAACATCTTTAATCCATTGCAGCAACTAAGACCAAGTTAAGAGTGTGTAAGTTCCAAATGAAGAATTTTGGAGAGGAAAAAGAAACACTTTCTCTAAAGTCATATACAAATTACATCACCAGTGGTGAGTCTTTGTGGCAACCAGCATGAACAGTACTTTCTTGTAGACTTGGCTCTGCTGGGAGAATGTTCCCAGTGCTTCTGAAACAAGATGTCCCAACTTCCAAAATGGCTCGTGGTCAAGTGAAAGACACATACCATTATTTTCCTTTGTGTGCCTCACAAAGAGTAGGCGCTAATTAAGTTCTTGTTTAATTGGATCATGAATTTCTAGACCTCTGTGTCTTCCATACGGAGTAGGCACATGGCAGTTAAATAGAAATGCTCTGGGGAGCAGCACAGTGCTATAAATGAACAGCTTTTAATCTCCTCCAGCAGTGGCTAGTAGCTAGTGATGGAGGTTATGGAAAAAAGGAATACAAAGTGAGAAAGGGGTACAACCATAATAAGGGATCCAGTGGACTACCAATAAATATTTGTTGGATGAATAGATAAATGACTGCAGAGAAAGAGTGCTTTGAGGGTAGACTAGAAGGAACTTCTAGAGAGAACTTGACTCAGAAAGTACTTTTTGCTGCTATCTATAGCCTTGTGAACCTGTAAAATCCTCCCAGCATGCAGAAGATTTTACATAAGTATTCATCTCAGGCAGCACATGTTGGCTAGTAACCAAGGAGATTTACGTCAACATTTTATAGTGTATGCATTTGTACAATTTTGAGATTTTGTTCACTCCTGTATCCCTAGTACTTAGGAGAGTGACTGAAGAAAAGCAGTGGCTTTCAACCAGGGATGATTTTGTCCCCCAGGGGATATTTGGCAATGACTAGAGACATTTCTGACTGTCACAGATGGGGGTAGAGGCGTTACTGACATCCAGTGGGTAAAGGCAAATGATGCTGCTACACATCCTATGGGATAGTTTCCTACAACAAAGAATTATTCAGCTCAAAATGTTAATGGTGCCGAGCATAAAAAATCCTGATAGAGTAAGTACTCTATAAATATTTTTAGGATGAGTGAATGAATGAATGAGGAACAAATGAAGAACAATAGTAATAAATTAATGAAGACTGTACGGTTAAGGCATAATATCTCAGGACTACTGATCAACTGTGGATAGAGTCAAACCTACCTGGATTAGTAAGAAGTGGCCTGAGTTAAACTTTGAAATAACAATGAAGTCAGATAGAAAGAGTCAGGACACATCAAGAAGAAGAGACTACTCAGGTCCAGGACAGGGACAAACCCCTCCACACTGCTCTGTAAGGGTTCCAGTGATGGTTAAGGAAGAAACGACTGGTGAACAGCTCCAGAATTGTACTGCTGTGAGACTGCATTACTGAGAAGTGGTTGTATTCTTGAATTTGTACCTAAAATTCACTTTGTAGTATGGGTTCTGTACCTTGAATAATTTTTTTAAAATGTTTATAAACTCACAAGTTCTGTGGGTTCCTTTGAGTATTGTTAAGGAGGAGACTATATCTTAACCAGGTGAATCTATGGGACATCTGTGATGCCCCCTCTGGGAGTCCAGTTAGAAATTTTTTCCCTTTTACAATTTTACGTTGCCAACTTCTCATTTAGGGCTTCAAATTTTTGTTACTTGCTTGGCAGACAGACTGTAACCTGCTGACTTAACATAACTACTGCTTCATTTTTGTCTATATACATCAAGATTTCAAATATTTTTACAAGTATGAAACACTTGAGTGAGAGCTAAAAAAAATTGCATGTGCTAAAAAATAACAGAAAACTAAAGAAGCATCATCATCATATGGAAAGAACATAAAGAGCCAGAAGCCTTTTGGCCTCAGTCTCCCCATCTTTCAATTGGGGATGAGACCCCTTGCCCTACATACTTCATACAATTGTTAATGACAACTAAACTAAACAAGAGATGTGACTGCTTTAAGTACCATGCCAAAATGTTTTAAAATCTAAATTCTCTCCATCAAGCACAATGTGAAGTAATTTTTTAACAAGTAAGTTCCTAGGTCTTTGGAACTGATTTTTTTCCACTCAAGTATTTGGCAAAACAGAACTTCTTGCTGCAATTATGACATCCCTCCCCCAAGCAATTTCAAGGTAGGCTTAGGGCTGCCTGGGCTTTGAGGTTTCTACTTCTTTTTCATTGCCTGCTTCTTCTTGAAAGGGGTATAGGAGAATATATTTTATGTGATATGAAATCTACCTTCTACCCAAAATCCCTTAAGAAGACATTTTGCTTCCTTTTGCTAATGTTCATTTTGCTTGTGAATGCAGGGCAAGCTCTGGGGAACATTCACTGAGGAAGGACACCTAGGTGTTAAGTCACAGTGCTCGGGCAGCTTTCACATCCATTCAGCATCAGCACATGGAATCAAGGGCTGAGCCACTGGAGAATGAGGTATTGTTAACTGTAGTTGATCTTTTTTTTTTTTTTAATTGACATATAGTTGATTTACAATGTTGTGTTAATTACTACCGTACAACCAAGTGATTCACTTACATGCATACATAATTCTCTTTTTTTATATTCTTTTCCATTGTGGTTCATCATAGGATATTGAATATAGTTCTCTGTGCTATACAGTAGGACCTTGTTGTTTATCCATTCTACATATAAAAGGTTACATCCACTAACCCACAAAATCTCGGACATAGAGAAGAGACTGGTGGTTGCCAAGGGGGAGGGTGCTGGGGCAGGGGTGGAGTGGGAGGTTGGGGTTAGCAGATGTAGTCAACCTCGATAGGGCACCTGATGGACTCTCCAATGGCACTCTTGTTATTCTATCCTTGTGGTAGCTCAGGACAATATCTCAGATTCACAGGGTATTCCACAGATCTGCAACTGAGAATGCTCCATTTCCTGACCCCAGATGGCCCTTTCACTATATCTTTTTTCCCCCATTTTCTGCTTTCTCCTCTGTTGATGCTACCCTTGCTCCTGATTCTTAGGCCTTCCAAGGCATCCTCAAATATTCTCTTGCTGGTGGAACTCAGCCCACAGAAACTGCTCTTCATGTGGTTTATGCCACCCGCCCCAACCCATGCCAGCTTTCCCAGCCAGACCTATTAAGGCTGGCCAGAGGCAAATCTCAGGAGAAGCTCACTTTATCTTTGGTGGGTTTTCTTCCCCCCTTCGATAACCCCCCTTTCTTTTCAAGGGGCCCTGAAGTTTCCCCACCGTGTGGTTTATCTCAGCCTCACTCCCCTTACTCTCTCCCGTGAACCTTACTGATCTTATACATCAGCTTCTACTTGCTAAGTCTGTTTATAGCTAATGGAAGAGGGCTCTGACAATCCCTCCAAGGAAACTGAATTATGTGTTGAATTGTGGATTCTAGGAAAGAAAGATTCATAGTTCTTTGGCAGTTCTCTCTCACGGTGGAGATTCCGAGTAGGGAAAGCTCTACGGAGCGATCCCTACACGTGACCGACTCTGCCACCCCTCCTCTCAAATATGCCCACCCCAACAGAGGCAAGCTCTACCCTGTGCTGTGCAGCAGTCCTGAGAAGAGGTACAGAGAAATCTATACACTTGTATTCTACATCCTAAAATAGTAACCAGGGAGGGAAAGAAGCAGGGTAAAAAACCCAAAACAAAACAAGAAAGCAGAGACAACAGAGTAACATCCTTGAAACTCTCTAAGAGTAGACACTGTATAATTAAGCCCAAATTCCAATCTATGCCCATTTTTCATCAGGTGGCTTTTGACGGCTCCTCACTGCAAAGAGGTTTAATGATTTCATTGAGTAAGAGGCGGTGGACTCGAGATGTGTGCATTTGCTGGGAGATAATTGCATTTAATGAAAGGCACAGCCACAGGTTTGGGGAGGCAAGTGATAAATCTTCCTCCAGAGCCTGTGGATCAGTCATATTCCCACCGATGAGTGGTTGGGGGATCAATTAATAATCATGATGAAAACAATACTTTTCACTTGCAATTTTCCTCAGGTTGCTCAGAGCAACTTTATAAACATGAACATCCATCTTCTTGGTCCTCCTGGGAAGCCTACATGCAGGCACATTATCCCTAGATACGCAACATGGAAATTCAGGTGCAGGGGACTGACTGGCCACCACAGCAGTGAGGGAAGGAGAGAAGTGAAAAGAAAGTGGACATGTTTTGGTATTTTCTATCAGCATTTTGAATATTTATTATGCAAACAGCTATTGCTGTCTAATGATAATATCAGCTAACAATTTTAGTGCCCAGCTCTGTGCTCAATTAAAGCTTTGCATGTATTATCTCATTTATCCTCCTGTTTCACAGATGAGAAAACCAAGGGTGAGGAAGTTAAGCACTGTGCGGATGGTCTGGTAATGGAACCCAAATGTGAACCCAAGCAGTCCAACTCCAGAGTCTGTGATCCTACACCTTGTGAGTATTACATGCCCGGCCTGCACTGGGATGGGTACTGAGAGCACATGATTCCTGTTCTCAAGAAGCTCACAGGGAGTGGAAGAAATCCAGTACTGATACCATCTGCGTGCCAGCCACTGTTCTACATGCTTGATACATATGTTGACACATCTAGTCTTCATAACAATTTGAAGAGTTGGGGGTCATTACAACCACAACTCTTTAAAAAGATGAGGAAACTGAGGCACAGAGAGGTTAAGTGACTGGTCCAACATCAGCACCTGTCCCCAGGTGAAAGGATTCTAGAACCTGTGCTGTTAGTCACTAACTGCCTTATTTTCCACACTAAGGGCTTTAGTGCTCATATTGAAAGTGATCAGGGAAAACAGAAGGATTTTATGCAAAAGAGTCATTCAGATTCAGGTTTTCTAAGGCCACTCTGATGACACTGGGATGAACTGATTGTTTAGTCCCTCTCTGCAGTGTAAGATACTTACACATTTTAATAGAGTTCAAAGGACTGAAGGACTGTCACACTTCCAGAATGATAGGTGGAATTATGTATGACTTTTTTCTGTACTTTCCACACCTGATCCTTTCATTTATAAGACTCCTGCTTCCCAGGAGGATTCCTATATGCATGACCCTAGATCTGAGTATTAGTCAGAGGATAAGTCTGAGTTTAAGCTCCTAACTCATTCTTCCCTTTGCCTGTGAGGTCCTCCTCACTATTCTCTGCTTAACTAGCAACTTACCAGTTAATGAGACCTCCAGGTCCCATTTCTCCAATGAACTTTCCCATTACTGGCTGGTCCAGGGAATCTAAGTCTCTCAGGAATTCAAGATTTTACAGCTCACCTTGCTAATTCACTTTTAGTTCATAAATCTTGAAAGGCTCCCATCAAATATTTTATTATCTCATTGGACAGGGAACTCAACATTGCCCAAAACAGCTTCTTCTATATTTGAGCATCCCTTTTGACAGTTTTTTTAAAGTTCATCCTTATACTAGGTCAAAATTCAGTTGCCTATAACTTCCCTAATAGCAGTCTGCCAGAGAAAACTCCTGTCTCTCAATCAGATTCAGTGTAGAGTAAACAAAGCCTTCCTTTACCCCCTTAGGCTACAGTAAGTTTCTCAAAATACCTGTATTCAGCCTTACCAGATTACAGATCAGATTATATGTAACTCCCTGCTATAAACTGAATGTTTGATCTCCCCAAAATTTGTATGTTGAAACCAATGTGATGGTATTTGGAGGTGGAGCCCCCATGAATGGGATAGTGCTCTTATCAAAAGAGACCAGAGAGCTCCCTTCCCCTTTCTCTTACCAGGTGAGGTTAAAGCTAAAGAGGGTTATTATGAACCAGGAAGTAGACCTCAACAGACACTGAATATATCACCACCTTGATCTTGTATTTCTCAGCCTTCAGAACTGTGAGAAATAGATTTCTGTTGTTTATAAGCCAACAAGTCCATGATATTCTGTTATAGCACCCCCAAATAGACTAAGACGATCCCTGGGTGCTTCCTGGTCTCCCCCAGTCAACTATAACCTTCTCAAGAACAAGGGGCATTATTTCTCTGAAACTCCAGCAGCTAGCACAATTGCACCATTCTTGCCACACTATAGGCATTGGATGTTTGTTGTGCTTAGATACATCAGGGATGCCCTCTCAGGAAGAAAGATCTACTTAAAAGAGAAAATAAACACAGCGTGAGAGAAAGAATGAGGAAGCAGAAGTAGTGTGCCACCATTAGAATGAAACAAGCATATGCCTGCTGTTGCACTGACCTTCTGTCCAGTAGAGAAGTTGAGCAGAAGCAAGAAAGCTAATTACACTAGACTTTATTAGCACTTAAATAGTGGCTTCATTAATAAACATGGTATGTGGACGATGTAAAATTTAATTAACAGAGTGAAGGAAAATAAAATAAGAAGGATATAAAGATCACTGGCCCTCCTACTTTTTGCAAGGGGCCAAGGAGTGTAGACCAAAAAAAAAAAAAAAAGTTATCAAAGACAGGAACAGAAAATAACATGGATAGGATGCAAATGTCCACAGTAGGAAAATCCCTGAGAAGGCAAACACAGGATCAGAAGCCAACAACAAAAAACTTTAGTTGTAAGATAAAGGATGATGATGATGCTGGGAAAAAACTGCACAAAAGCTCAGTCTTGGGGAATAGCAAGAAAGGAGATTTCAAAGCAGTGGATATTGAAACTTCAAAGGAAAAAGCCAACAAAGTTAACATTAGCAATGGGTGATCATGGAGATTAATGAATCACAGCATCTTCCTGCTACAAGGGCCCTTAGAGGTCCTCTAGCCCACACTCTCATTTTACAAACAAGGATGCTGAGGGCCAGAGGTTAAGTACTTTGACAGTTCCAGGTTTTGGCAAAGCCCCCCAGATCCTGGATGACTACATAGCACTCTTGCCCTCCTGAGGTCTGCACACTGCCAGGAACTTCACAACTGTTGTCTTATCTGAATGCTACACTGTCCATAGGGAGAACCAAGGAGCATCTCTCCATGCACACACAGTAGGATACACAGGCTAGGGAGGTCGAGCCACCCACCTAGTACCTAGGAAAGGAAACATTTGGGATTCATATTCTGGATTGTTCTACCTCAAAATCTGCCTTCATCTAGACCACACTGCCTTTTAACATGAATTACAAAGCATAACAATTCAGAAGGACAGTGAGTATCTCCTATGCCACCACTCTCTACCTTGGAGTTACAGGGCATGCACAAGGAGAAAAGGAGTTCTGATCTCCAGACTCCATGAGCAATAATGGCCACAGCATCTGACCTTAGGGCAGACCAGGCGAACACCCCTTCCAGGCTGCCAGGTGATTTATTATGGCCAGAAGTCTCCCAAAACAGTTTCTGGACTCTAGATTACAAATTTCTGGAGGGCAAGAGTGTGTTCCTAGCAACCTGGCCCCATGGTGACACATCCTGGGAGGTTCACGGTCAATTGTTAAACTAGATGGTATCCAAATGCCTATCTGAGGTCAGAACAGATTTACAGACCATGACTCTCTCTTGGCCAAGGGCAAAGTGATAGTGATATTACTTTGCATCCCGAGAGGGCAGAGATAGAGAGACTGGCACCCCTGCCCGCACCTCAGTCAAGGCAGAGTTCCTTTGCAGACCTCCGAACTCTGGCAATAACAGACACCCGTGATCTCTGGACTGCCCACCTCAAACACGTGAGGACAGAGAAAGGAGAGACTCTGTCTCCTCTCCTGAGCCCTGCTCCCTTTGTCTCTGTGCTGCTTTCCTGGAGCTTCTGACCTGCTGGCCTTTGAGCCTGACATCTGCCTTCTTGCCAGGACTCCATCTATCAGTCCTCCCTGCCAAGTTCATGGCCTACTGGCTGCTTGGAGTAGTGAGGTTTGCTCCTGCTGGCTGGGCCCCTGGCCCAGGCCTCTTTCTGTTGGTCCTGAACTAAGTCAGCCAGGCCTGATCCCCCCACCAGACCACAAATCCTCAGATTGCCTGTGAAACTCTTCCAGGCTCTTTAAAGCAAATCATTATATTTAACTTTCTGCTCTTGTACAGATAAGCGGTACTTGAAAAGAGAAAAATATGCAGATCACACTTTAATAAATATGGAATACTGCACCTGGCATCTATCTAAAAAAATAATATTACCTGCACCGTGAAAGCAGCAATAACACCACCATAACAATGACAGTGTTGGAATTCAGGAAACCAAGATGTTTTGAATTGTGTTATAATTAGAAAGCCGATAAACAAATAAGAACATCATTTATTCATTAAAACTGTGCAAATGGAAAATCTACTTAATTAATTTCTTTGTATAATGTCTGTAAACTACTTCAGGGAGGAAATCTGAGGAACAATTTCAGGCCCAGAGCAAATGACACAAACATACCTCTGAAGCACAACTGGAAAGGCAAACTGGTGGTGATTGCTTTTTTGTTGAAAGTGCTCTTTTGAATGAGATAATTAAGAGACCAGGCCAGCCTCACAAACGGGATGGCACAGGCAACCAACCATGAGTGTGCTTTAATCCTATTTGTCCTGTGCATCTGAATAATGCTCCCTCCCTTCTTTGCCCACCCTCAAAAGTGAAGTCTCTGGTTAAAGTGGATGGAATTGGGGTTGATTAAGGGACTTTCTGCAAAACCCTTAGGAATGCTTAAAAGCTGAGTCATTAGCAGGTTTCACATCTATCAGGGCAGTCATTACACCAAGCAAAGGATTTGGAGGAGGGTCGGCACTTAGTACAATTGTGGAGAAACGTCAACTGACCTTGGTCCAAATCTCTCTTCCCTGGCTCCTCCCTCCCTGGCCCTACTCTCACTCACTTTTTCTTTTTACTCCTGGGCCTTCCTCTTAGCCTTGCCTCTCCCAGACTTGATCCTGCTCTAGCCTGTAATCGCCTCGCCTTACTTTCATCTTTAAAAGAGTCCAACATTAGAGTCAGTAATATGACTATGGAATTAAGCTATGATTGCGTAATACTTGATAATGTACAAAGCTCCTATTGAGTCCCTAAGTTAATTCTCCTAACACTGTCTACACTAATAATAGCAATAATGGAAATTACTTTTTGAATACTTTGAGTCAGTCATTGTCAAGTACTTTGCATGCATTATCTCATTTAACTCTGGCTACAGGCCTAATGGGCACAATTATTAGCATTATTCCCATCTTCCGACTGAGGAAAGGGAGGCATTGTGTGGTTAAGTTTCTAAAATATCACCCATTCAGTAAGTTCAGTGTGTCCTAAATCCGATTTTCTTTTTTTTGTTTGTTTTCTTCTTTTTGTAAAAATGAGCATTCAAGGTTTTAAATGAGTATTCAGGGTCTTAAAATTTTTTGTTTGTTTTGTTTTAGTCTTAAGAAAAAGTTTGTGATTCATTCAAAAGCAACCCATGGTCTATAGGACACCCCTCAAAGTTACCTGATGCTGATGCCACAGAAGCTATTTTGCAACTCTGCAAATTGTAGATAAACTGACAGCAATGTAATATAATTTTTGTCTCTGAACAGATAAGTTACGCTCTTCCCATAGAGGTTCGAGTTGACTAACCTATCCTTCTGTGGAAGAAGCTAGTTTTTCTTCCATTTGCATATTCTTTTCAACATTCCTTTCTTCCATATAAATTTGTGCTTTTTTGAATTGGTTGTAACATCTCATCAGTTTCCTCAATAATGAGCTAAATAAAATCTTTAACATGTGTATTAGTTTCCTAGGGCTGCCGTAACAGAGTACCACCAAATGAGTGACTTACAACAGAAATGTATTGTCTCACAGTTCTGGAGGACAGAAGTTCTAAATCAAGATGTTCTCAGGGTCACGTTCCCTAGGAGCCCTCTAGGGGAGGATCCTTCCTTACCTATTCCAGCTCTGGTAGCCCCGGCCATTCCTTAGCTGTGGCAGCATAATTCCCATCTCGGCCTCCATAGTCACAGGGTCCTCTTCCCTCTGTGTTTGTGTATCTGTCTTCACGGGGCATTCTTCCTGTGTCTGTGTCTAAAATTTCCTCCTCTTATAAGGGCACCAGTCATATTGGCTTAGGGCCCACACTAATGACTTCATCTCAACTTGATGACATCTGCAAAGACCTTATTTCCAAACAAAGTCCCATTTACAGGTACTGGGGTTAGGACTTCAACATATCTTTTAAGGGGCCACAGTTCAACCTATAACAATGTGTGTTCATTTTTATATATGTATGAGAGGCATGATTTTACCTTGTTTGAAATTATTACAACATCTAAAGGACATTGATAATACAGTAGAATACAAAATTTCTTACTTTTTTCTCTTTCAACTTTTTTTCTTAGAAAACGTCAAAACACATAAACAAAACAGAGAGCGTAATAGTACGTTATAACATAACAATAGGTCCCCATGTACCCATCACACAACCTCAATAACTATCAACATTCTGCCAGTCTTATCTCTACTCCCACCAAAGCCTGGATTTATAGGAGTTCTGATCTCAACTCATAACTTCTTTCTCCCATTCTAGTTAACTGCTTGGCATCTGGTGCTGTCAAGGGTTGCTTGTTACTTGAAATAGATTTAAGGAATTAATTCATGATAAGGTAGTAACAATGATAAGATCTTAACACTGCCCATTCCAAGAGGGAGTTACATTGCTTTCAGACTTTGTTCTTGGTTAGTATATCATAAATAAGGACCAATGAATCAATTTATCTCTGTCCCTAGGTACCCTGTATATCTTAACTGGGGTTAATCTAGAGGGAAAGACCCATGAAAGGAGTCTTGAAATAGGTGGGGGCCAGTTTTGTCCCTACCATTCTTCAAAGCCCTGCTTATGAGAGACCTCCACTTCCATATATATCCAGGGACAACCCTTGGTTTTCACATAAGGTTGTCAGCACGAAGCCTTCTGTAGCAATCTGTGTATTCCTTTCCTCCAATTTGTTCCAGCTAACAGAAACTGCTGAGCCTTCTTCTCTTCCACAAACATCACAATAGCAGACATATCAGTCAATCAGAAAATTAACTGCACATACATTTTTTTATGAACTGTACAAGACACCTGTTGGAAGAACTACTCATGAAGATTTAAACAAATGAGAGAATGTATGTATAAGTGCTTTAATAATTAAAAATATTATGGGGCCTGGAATTAGAGATGGGTGGGTTAAAGCCATGCCATGAGATCTGTGGGCTGTCCTGGAAGACCCTAACCTGTGCCTGGCTTGTCACTATTAGAGAGCCCTGCACTTTAATAAAGTTACAGTCATGACAAAAATCCTCCATGAGAATGGGAATATCATGTACATGCATAGCATTTTATCCCATCATTACCAATTGAAACTTTTTTTATTCTGAAATAACATTAAACCTACAAGAAGTTGCAAAAATAGTGCAGTAAGTTCCCGTGTACTCTCACCCAGTTCCCCACAAAGAGAACATCCTACATGACCACAGTGCATTTTCAAAACCAGGAAACTGACACTGGTGCAAAACAAATTGAACTACATATATACCTTCTGAAGATTTCACTAATTTTTAACTGCACTCTTTTTTGTGGTCTATGAAATGTTCTCTCATGGATAGATTCATTATTATTATTTTTTTAATCACAAGGTGAATTGGTCCATTTTCCCAGAGTTGGCCCAGTTTTGTTAACCTCATTTCTATCCCCTCTTCACATGGGCTTCATGCGTTCTTTTTTTTCCCATTAACAACTTAAAAAGTAATATTATATTGGAAAATTTGGAAAACATCCGAGAATACAAGACATAATTAACAAATGTGGACCCCAAATCCAAACTGCTGCTTGTTAATATATTTGTTTAAAGTCTTCTCCATCCCCATCCTAGGTCCTGGTCCCTTCTCCCTCATTCATTCAGAGACGACCACCATCACAGGTGTTCCCTCTCATTTAATCTTTTTCTACTTTTACATGTGTGTTTTGTATATACGTGATTTTTAACTCTTTACTACAGTGATTTTCAACCATTTTCCTCCACTGATATACACATAGCAGATGATATTCAAGTAGGAGAGTGGGGGACACTTCCCACAACTCCCAGAGCACTAGTTATAACTCTATCTTGGAGTGCTGTATAAAGGGAATCACCTTGAATATGTTCCAGTTTACGGAAACAGTAAAGCCTTCAGAAATTCCAGGACTTGTGCTATTGCGACTCAGCAAATGTGCTTTGGTCTATGTAGATTTCTCTCCTTCCTTTGATCAGATTGGTGGTCATGCTCATCCTTCAAGACTGAGCTCCAGTTTATCTCAGTGCTCTGGGCATTTCTCACACTGAACTGTATCATAATTTTTGGTTTAGATCTCAGTCCTGCCTCCAGAATGAGTTCCTTGAGAACAGTGGTCCACCTGATAATGACAAAATCTCCAGCACCTAGCAATAGCACCTAGGTTACTAGTGGCCCTCAGTAGATGTGCACCGAATGGTTGGAGCTGCAATAGAGAAGCCAAGTGACTGGGCTGACTGGGGTGTGAACGGAATCTCCACCGCTTACAGCTATATGACTTTGAACAAGTTATTGATCCTGTGAGTTTCATCTGCAAGATGGAGATCCCCATAGTAGTTCCATCAGAGGGTGGTGGTAAGGATCAGCTGATATTACCCATGTTTTAGTTAGCACAGTGCCTGATATCTAGCAAAAATCCAAGAGCAGTGGTGATTGGTGCCTAGAGTATTTGGTGAATGCTGAGTTGATTGAGTAAATGAACCAGTAGTAGGTAGCTTGGATGCATTGCAAGGGCACTTGCAACTAGAGGTATGTGGAGGTGACAACACAAGGGCCAGGGGTATGGGGGGGGTGTCAGTAATGTCTGTGGTGACCATGGAAGTGTCCTACTCAGATCTCCCTTTAAGAGAACCTGCTGTAAGAAGAACAGCTGATTGACAGCTTCTAGTTGTCACTGCTTTAAAGCCACAATGGCATGTACACAGATGCCACTGAACATGGTAGAGTTACTAGATCCAGGTCATTCCTGCCCAATGCAGGACTCCTCCAATGGATTTTGTTCAGGGACCACATCAGCCTGGCTGAAACTTTCTCAGAAGTGCATTGAAATTCCAGGTTTTCCCTATACAACTCTCCATTCTTCTTTCTGTCCATCCGTAGATGGCAGACTTACATCATAGTCTGAGGCTCTCCCAAGCTTCACCTGCTCCCCCCTGCTTATCATTTACTAATGTGTCTCCCAAAGCTTCTTGCACATTTGATCCCATCTTAAGCTCACATCTTGACGTGAACTGACTGCACCTAAAAGAAGCTTCACGATTTCTTTGTGGCATAGGTAACATGATGTTGTTTAATTCTGCCTTCATTTTTCCTAAATATCCCCATTCACAGATTGTGTTAAGGAAGAGGTTGGAAGATTTATTATATTTCCATTTATAGGTAATTCCTATGAGAAAAGAACCATGGTGGGGTAGCACATGAATGGGCTTTGAGATATACTCCTTCTGCACTTGAAAATAGCCAGTCTCCATGTCCAAGACTGATCCACTCATGGATCAACAGTTTTGGGGAATCACTCTTGAAGCCATACAGATGGAACAGATAAAATACCAAAAGTCATAGCCTCAGGACTGCCTGAGCTTATAGAAAAAGAAAATATGAACAGAAAACCATTTATACTTCACAGATTGCTCTTGGTACTTGGACTTCTGATCTTTGTGGGTTTTATTGGCACCATTTTCTATAACATTTCTGATGCTCAGAATTTGCTACAAGCTATACAAGCCATGCATAGAACTTTAAATTTGGTCCATTATTTCCCCATCTCTTAACTTCCATTGCTTTAAAGCACCTGTGTGTAGCAGAGGGCCAGACATCATTATCTCAGTTTTATTCATTGGGAAGCTGTGGTCTAGAGAGAGGAGGGACTAGACTGAGCTTACAGAGGCCAGCTGTGTCAATCCTCCTTCAGACCTCAGCCGTGCTGACTCCCAGATCTGAGTACCTTTCACTGTACCAAGCTAAGAACTGTCTAACACCAGTCACTCAAATAAGTAGACACATTCGGGGCAACTGCAATTAAATTCCTTTCTGTCATTGAAGCCCCAGACTTCGGTTTTCACAGACTAACTGGCTCTGGCCTTTTTATCATCAAACACATTTCAAACTAGCCATAATGTCTGCCAGTGGCTGATACCCTGTGGTTTAATTTTTTTTTTTTTTTTCCTCTAGCTTCCCGAATGTTTTCCTTCCCTCCAAAACCTATCTTCTTGATCACTGCTCCTGAGTAGAATTTGGCTACTTTCATCAGTACATCAAAACCACTGAGCAGAGAGCTGGCAGTTGCTTGATTCCAAAAGGTTTGCAATACATATTAATGAATATAATTGACATTTTAGGAAATCAATGAATTTAGGGATTTTTTTTTTTTTAAGGATGCACAGCATGGCATGCAGTTTCTTAGTTCCCCGACCAGGGATTGAACCCTCCTCCTCTGCAGTGGAAGCACAGAGTCTTAACCACTAGACTGCCAGGGAAGTTCCTTAATTTAAAAAAATTTTTTTTGAATTTAGGCATTTTTGACCAATATGAACTTCCACAGAATTCATACTAAACCAAGAATAGCTGCTCCCCTACTCCCAATAAAAATGTCCCTCTCTTAGGCTAATGATCCCTGCAAACCCCACAGTAACTGATAACCCAGAGTTCTAGAGGGTTGCATTTTAGTAAATGGTAAAAACGACACATTTGGCATTAATGTTTTGACTCTTTCTCCCTCAAGATCAATCTCCTTTTAAAATCACCCTAGAGAGAGAACCGTCTCAACTACTAATTTGCAGTTATGGACCTCTACCATATCGTCTATTCTTGTTCTTCAGGGCCAAGAAGAAGAGGATAGGTGACAGAGTCCAATATTTAAACATTCTGGGTTGAATCTCTTCCAAATAATTATTCATATATATAGGCTTGGCTATAACCTAGCTTTGGGGTACATACCTATCAGATTTGCATGTCTATTATGTCAGCTGAAGGATAGGGCTAATCATTTTAAATTTACTTATTTATTTATTTATTTTTGGCTGCGTTGGGTCTTCGTTTCTGTGCGAGGGCTTTCTCTAGTTGCGGCGAGCGGGGGCCACTCTTCATCGCGGTGCGCGGGCCTCTCACTATCGCGGCCTCTTGTTGCGGAGCACAGGCTCCAGACGCGCAGACTCAGTAGTTGTGGCTCACGGGCCCAGTTGCTCCGCGGCATGTGGGATCTTCCCAGACCAAGGCTCGAACCCGTGTCCCCTGCATTAGCAGGCAGATTCTCAACCACTGCACCACCAGGGAAGCCCAGGGCTAATCATTTTGAAACTAGTAAAGTCAGGTCATAGTTTTAGCCACTTTCTTGTCAGCTTCCATATCTAATCCTGATGGTATCTTTCCATGCTCTAAAAGACATAGCTAGAGTTCCCCTCTCTCTCTCTCTGGAGAGTGAGCTAAGGTTTTTGGCTAACAACAAGCATATATGCAGCTAATATTTAACAAGCTGTTATTTGCAGCTTCCTATAGAGACCAGAAAAGAGCTTTTTGATGTGAAGTAGTAAATAATAATGGTAAAAAGCCTAAAAAGTTGAATTTGGGGACAGATACCCCTGTCCAGGGCTCCCTAAGTTACAATGAAAACACCTGTTTACCTGGCTACATTACAAGGTCAGCCTTGTCAAAGTATGGAATCTAGTCCTCATTTCAGTTTTCTCCAAGAATGTTTACTGGCTTTTGTTAGAAGAGCCCACAGAAAACAACGTTGCTGAATCATAGCAACAACCCACACTTGTGTCTAGGAGCTGTACTTAAAAAAGAGCTGAAGGAAACACAGAATGGGGCTCCCATTCCTACACCTCCTCCTCCGCGTGTGGCTTTCTTAAGTTTGTGTAGCTTCTTCAGACAGTCTGTTCTCTTTTTCTAAGTCTCTCTCTTCACACTTAGATGTGACTGATGGAGTGTAAGAGAAAGAACAGACCATGGGGAGAATGAGTGCCCTGATTTAATCAACCACTAAGGCAAATGGTAGGCACAAAGGACAGACCTTGAGGTGGGGGATGGCAGGGCAGGGGAGGGGGAGCTTGAGGAAGGAAAGAAGGAAGAAAGGGGATAGAGAACCTAAAGAGTAAAGAGAGAGAGAGGAGAATGGTAGAGTAGGAGGTAGGAGATTAGAACCAAGAGAAGTGAGAAGAGGGGCCAGAGGAAGGAGGAGAGGGGATTTCACTATTGAGATTCCTCTTTAACTTCTGCTTTATGCACACATATGGGGAGAATCATCAGGGTGAAGAGAGGGTCAGGCCAATAATAATGCTTTACAAAAGACTTTTAAAAATCTCTATCCATATAACCATCCGCCCAATCAAACATTCATGAAATGCTGAACTCATAACTATTAACCCGACACCATGATTTACATTTAAGTTTTTGTATATTTTATAATACCTTGCATCATGTGAATTAGAGTACATCTTTCCTAGAAAGAGAGAGAGAGAGAGAGAGAAAGGGAGAGAAGGAGGGAGGGAGGAAGGAAGGAAGGGGGAGGGAAGGGAAGAGAAGGAAAAAGAAAAAAACCACAGCAAAGAGAGAAAAGAACACAAGGTTAAGTATACAAAGAGGTAGTAACAGAATCAGCACAACTCTACACAGGGCAAAAGTCTAAATGGGAATATGAGAAAATGTCTGTATCAGGCAAGACAAGAGGATGCTAATATGTTTAGATGGCTTGTTGTGGACAAGTTACGGTACTAAACACTCTCTAATCATTATTGCTTTGAGTATTCCCATTCTGTAGATGTGTAATGGCCTTCACATTTCTGGCCTTTCTATCACGTGGGGTATTACGTGGATTTCACTTTGCCATTCACAGATTTCCTGTGTGGCAGATTGCAGAGCTCAGAGATGGTGACACACAAAAATTTGTATGAAGAATATCAGATAGGTATTTCCAACTTCAGCACCAAGCAATAGAGCAGAATTGTCAAATGGATTTCATTTCACATGCCAACTTTTAAATTGATTAAAGCCAACTTCCAGAGGGGCTCTAATTAGAAGCATTCTCTTGTTATCCAGAACTAGTAGGGGAAATTGAAATGTCTAGATAGTGACACCTGCTCTGTGCACAGGATGACAGAGGCTGCATGTATGCCCTGGAGCTGCCTCTCCTACAACAGACTGAATGGTCAGCCCCATGAGTTACTAACCTCCCTGTAGGCTGTGAAATGATCTGGTGAAATCAATCTACCCTTATCTAAGAGCTGTCTACAGGCTCATTTAAATCTTTACATCAGGGATAGTCCTAGTCACCTGTCACCTTCATGGGTCCCCAGGCCAAGGACACTGTCAATGTTGCTCAGATTCCACATGGAGCTGGCAGTGGATTGAGAGCTGGAGCCTGGCATTTAGCTCAGCTTTGTCACCCCGAATGGCACTGGGCAGCCCACTTCCCTCTGGACACTTCAGCTTCCTCTACTGTAGAATGTTATTTGAGCCAAATGACACCAGATCTAAAATTCTAAAATGTTGATGTCCCAGATTTGCTCGACTTCAATTTCAGACAAGACCTAGATTTGGTTCTCATCCAAACTGGTTCACTGGCGTTCTTTCCAAAAACATTTTGTTAAATGTATGAATTGGTATTGGTATTCTCTTCAGAGCTTGCAAATCAGCACTGATTGTCCCTTGAGTAGGCCATGCTAATTTTCACCTCTGCCTTGGCCACTGCTCCTCTCTCAGCTCCTCCCTCTGCTTTCCAAGTCTAATCATTCTCTTGCTCAGCTTCCTCCACAAAACTACCAATGACCTTGGGCATGCTCCTAATCCTCTCCTGCTGATGTCCAAAGCTTGATGGGGTCTTTTAAGGACTCTCGACTATTGCATATCTATTCAGAAGAGGAGAGGGAAACCTCAGAAGTCAATCCTTGGGACAAGTAATACATAGGAGCTCTATACATTTAAGTATCTAACCTGAATTTTCAAATTTGACCAGGTCTCTTGAACT
Source organism: Eubalaena glacialis (assembly GCF_028564815.1). Lineage (NCBI taxonomy): Eukaryota > Metazoa > Chordata > Mammalia > Artiodactyla > Balaenidae > Eubalaena > Eubalaena glacialis. The sequence continues at coordinate 74,217,643 of NC_083729.1, read as the reverse complement.
CAGTAGAATCTGGTTCTCAAGAACTTTGGGTGAGAAGAAAATACAATGTCTTTAGAAAACCTCATTCTTTATACTATGTGTGGGAAAATATTTAGTACACTATGCAATAGGAAAGGGAAGATACCATATGTTATAAAGAATATAACTATAATGTCATATTTGGGTCATAATTGGGTACAGACCCCAGACTTTCTTTCTTGACTTTCACTTCTGTCTCTTTCTTAACATATGAGCTTATGAAAATGGCTTAAGGCCTCAGCAATCCAACGTCTGAATGATAAAATAAGGACAAGAATATCTTAAGATTGGGATGAGGATTCCATGAGACAAAGTATATGAGCACCTAGCACAATCCCTAGGCATCTAGGACTGGATGCTCTGGACAATTTTAATCAGAAATGGAAAGCAGAGACTGGGAAATGTGGAGGCAGAATCTGGACATAGATCTGGAGCATAAGGCTCAAAAAGAAACATGATATTTCACCAAGACTTCTCTGTGACATGTTTCCTGCCAAAGGCAAGGCCTATTCTACAGTGTGACTGGTTCTAAACAAAAACCTAAAATATCTTGCTGAAGCAAGAGGTGGAGGACAGGGGAGCTTGTGAAAAGCACTGAGTCTGCTTCCTTGCCCTCTAATTAATCTTCCAGCCTGTCTTGAAACCACCAATCTCAGCGTGTAAAGAAGGATCAGAGTCACTGCTGGTTTGGGTTGGGTCCTTGGTCAGGGCCCACATGTCAATGAGTGTGGCCAACCTGGGCCCCGCTTTTGTCTACTCCAAGTCATGAATTCAGCTGACCATCCTATTAAGATTCTGTACCCACCTGTTTGCCCTTCCAATGATTTCTTTATTTAACTGGTGTGATGGACAAGCTATCCACCATCATAAGTCCCCTATTACTGTGGGACCTGTGTAAATGTGTAAAGAAAGGAGGAGTTCAATAACATCCTTGTGAAATCCTATTTTTCCTTTCCTGGGTAGTTACTACTCAAGTACTTGTTTCACTGTCAGGCTTCAAAGCTCTTTGCAATATCTATTATGAGTACTTTTGTCATAAAAATAAGAAGGAAAGCAGGGCAAGGCCAATGTATACAGAACAAGAAATGAGAAAATCAGATTTGAGGAACCACTGTTCACTAACATATTCTTTCTTTCTTTCTTTCTTTCTTTCTTTCTTTCTTTATTTATTTATTTATTTATTTATTTTTGGCTGTGTTGGGTCTCCGTTTCTGTGCGAGGGCTTTCTCCAGTTGCGGCAAGCGGGGGCCACTCTTCATCGCGGTGCGCGGGCCTCTTCACCATCGTGGCCTCTCTTGTTGCGGAGCACAGGCTCCAGATGCGCAGGCTCAGCAGCTGTGGCTCACGGGCCCAGTTGCTCCGCGGCATGTGGGATCTTCCCAGACCAGGGCTCGAACCCGTGTCCCCTGCATTGGCAGGCAGATTCTCAACCACTGCGCCACCAGGGAAGCCCCTAACATATTCTTTAGATATTCAGAGGTACCAGTTTAGTTCAACTATTCTCAGGCCAATTTCCAGAAAACTCCTATTGAATATCCTGTCTTCTTAATGTCTCTTTCTTTCAAATCCTTCTTTGACCTGGAGTATTTTTTTCCTATGCTTCTAACAATTCAAATGCTATCCCTCCTCTTCAAGGACAAGTTCTAGATGTACTTCCTTGCCCTTTCACTACTTCTGTGGCCCAGTCTGATCACCTCTGAACCATAACATGTCTTTCTCCATTCTGTTTAGCATTTACCTGTTCTATTGTACTGTTTTCTGTCAGGAAGGTTATAGGGATAACTTGGTTCCTCCAAATTAGACAGAAAACAGCAAGAAAAGAAAGCAATGCCTGGGAGCTGGGTGAGCTGAAGCCCCACTAGTACGTTCCCAGAGCCGCTGAAGGAAATTACAGCCAGTAATTAAGCAGAAAGCAGGAAGCAGTCATGGGGCAAGCCTCTCCCCGTCTTGTTTTGTTTTGTTTTTTCCACAAGCGAAGGCTGACTGGAACCTGGATGAGAGTGAACTGACCTTGTCCCCAGAAAGGTGGTGGTGGTGGGACACACACCATACCACACTCAGAGATGGCAGAATTGAGGCTGTTCCATTTGAAGCTGATTAGCTTTTGTTCAGTTTCCACAGGCACATTGCAGAGCTTTGCCTTCCTGGATGATGGAAAACACCAATAGCTGCTGACTATAGAGCTTGCTCAGAAAGCCAATAGAAATGTTCTCCGTGCATCTTTCAAACACTCCTAGTGTGAGTCTTCACTCTTCAATGACATTGTAAGCATTGTAAGCCACCCAAGGGCAGGGACTGTATTGTCTCACACACACACACACACACACACACACATTTTGCATGGATATCTATGTCTATTCCTATACTATAACTAACTAATCACCTTCACATAATTATCTATCTATAATTCACACACTCATAGAGCAGACATTTATTTAGTGCTGGCTGTATCCACAGCCCTCTGTCAAGCATGGAGGGCAAAACTTTGGGACACTTCCCCCAAAGGAAGGAATCTGTGGAAAACCAGTATGTAGAACAGGTCAACTCTGGAAACAAGTTGAAAATAGCTACTGTCTACCTTAACCCTTCAATTTTGGGGGAGAAAAATAGGCCCAGCTGGACTATATTAGTTAAATAAGTAATAAATAAGTAAAACTAAATGAAACATGTTTAGTTTCTTAAACATGCTGGCAAATAGAAATTACTTAGAAACTTTGCAGGAAGGGAGAGAAAGAAAGAGAGAGACAAAGAGAGACAGAGACAGAGAGAAAACTGATTGATTCTCAGCCTCAACCCAGACTCATTGAATTCCCTATAAAAAGTTTTGGTAGTATATGAATTTATCAACTGTCCTGGATGGTTAAACTAGAGGATTAAGCCATTCACCTAAAATTGTAAGTTATGGCTCAGCCCAGAGAACTGAGTGCTCCTTCTCTAGCACTTTCCCTGTCACACCATCCTGCCTTGCTACCCCACAGTACTTTGTTTAGCATGAAGCTTGGACTTCATTATTGTTATCACTATCTGTCCTAGGAGTGTGTCTGATCTTCCTTATGGATTAAAAGCAACTCCAGGGAAGGGAAAAATTTATTATTTCCCAGTGGACTTAACAACATATTGACTAGATACTAGATATTCAGTAAATTTCTACAGGTTGGTTTATCATGGTTAGATTTTCACTTTAGAATTATACCACTCACCGTCCCTATAGGTTCTCTTTGATAAATGCAACCTGGTGATCAAGAAGGAACATGCCATGAAAAAATGGAGGCTCCAGTTTTTAGTTTTGTCACTGCCCATGGGATCCTGGGAGAATCAATAAACTCTACTGGACATCAGTTCAAAATGAGGGAACTGTTATAGGTCTCTTTCAATACTTTCTATGATAAAAGTCTTACTATGGAAAGCTGCCTTCTGATATAACCAGTTTTTTGTTTTTGTTTTTGTTTTTGGCTATGTGGCTCTGCTAGGTGTTAATAAATAATTCTTTAGTCTTACATAGTACTATATTGTTCTCAAAAATGTCACCTGTATTATCTCACTCCTCAAAAACCATGTGAAGAGAGTAAAATTAATAATGATGATTATTCCCATTATACCTATTAATAAATTGAGGCACAGAGAAGGTATGTGATTAGTTCAAGGTCACATAGCCAATAAGTGGTATAACTGAAATTCTAATCGAAGTCTTTTGACCCTTGGTACCGTGTCCAATGGTTTGCCTTCTGAGAGCTTGCTGTTTTCACTTAAGAGATGATTATTGCCTTAGAGTAGCTCTTAAAGCAAAGTTTAACGTTTAAACTAAATCAGAGCTGTGGAACGATTTCCCTCAGCATTTTCTGTAAACCCAAGCCATACCTTTTGGATCTCCACTTGCCCCAGAGAGTAGATGACTTCATTAGCCATGTTGGACCATGTGGAAAAAATCCAGAGCTGGCTTTTGATTCATACTGCATACTCAATTTATTTATTAGTTTTATCCAAGATGCCCATCATTGAGGCACATGGGACATAACTGTTCCAAGGCAATTAAACCAAATGTCAATAGTTCCTCTTGAACCAACCATTTCACCAATCAATTGCAAACAACCTGATTAAATAGATAAGCCTAGATATATGCCCTTAAGATCACCTCAGAAAAATAAAAACTGAAGCCTTGAAAAACAGGGTCATTGGTGGGGAGTTATGTTGTTCCACTTGCCATCATAATTAGAGACCAACATGACCCCTAAATCACTGCCATAACGTCTCGGCAGCCAAAGAAAACAAAATAAATGCAAATACCTTTAAATAACCCATTCACCCTAATAGCAAATATTTATTGAGTGGCTGCCATATCCATAGCCCTATGCCAGGCATGGAAGATGATTAGAAAGGACTAGTTAAGAAGAATCTGTCTAATCGCCATGTAACTCTTAATCTTGGAACAAAATTAAAATCCTTCATGAGTCTTGATTTCATCAGTTCTAATGAGAGAGCAGAATCCAGTGAGAGCTAAGGTTCCTTCTGTTTCTATCTACATCCTTGTTGGACCATAGGGTATCCCAAAGGAGTTTTGCATGGTATGTCAGGAAAATCTGATTATCACTCTCTGGAAGCAATATTTTATTTCTCAACAGAAATAAAACAGTGGACTTGCATCCTCATACCCACAGAATTTATACTGGAAATTATTTACAAATGTTTAGCAAAGCAAACTTAAACTAAGTTATTACTCTTAATGAATGAAAGACTACTGACTGTAATCAGTCAATTGAGTTGTGAAAGGAAGTAAAAATTATCAGACAAATTAAAATGACTATTAAAAAAGCACTGAGGAACTCTGCTCTGGTTCCAGAGAGAGACTGAAATTAAAAATGGTCCTCCTCAGCTATGCGGGGCCTCTCAGCAATTATGCATTGTCTTATCAGCACAGTGACTGACTAAACCTTTGGAGGGTAATGGGCACTTCAGTCAAAACCAAAGGCTACTGTTTTATAGAGTGCCAGAGGCTTTCAATTTTCTTATAGCACATTAAAACGCAGTCAGTCTTTGCCACATTTTAACCTTGTTTAGCATAAATTGTTGCACTTGAAAATCTTTGTCTTACATGGTCCACTGGAGATATCATTAAGAATTCTCATCATGGTACTCCCATGACTGAAGTTTTAATCCCTACTCCCCTTATAGCATATAAAAATTTCGTTATAGATGACTACCTGTCTCCAATTCTTTTAAACATTATTCTGAATTATTTCACATTGAGTATTAGAAGATATAAAGACATAAGGAACCCTTGATAGAAGCATATATAGTTTTGTTACATGAACTTTGTGTGCCCTTATTTACATAAGTCAGCTGACAGATACATTTCTAAAGCTAATCAGATCTGTGATCTTGGCCTATAAGTTCATTTGTCAAACAGTTTCACATCTACATGAACATATCTAAACAAATGATGAATCCTGAGTGGTATGGCAGACACAGGTGTTGGCTTATCCAATAATCATTCTCTAGCCACCTCATCTTCCTCCTTAGATGGTTTCTATGATGGAAGAAACTTCCAGCTATATGTCTTCTCCACCCCACCCCTATGCTTGCTTCTTGCCATGTTATAGGCATGTGACCCAATCAGGGCTAATGGGATATGCCGTGGTCAGGGGGAGGCAGCCAGAGAGCCTAGGAAAGGACTTCTTCCCTGTTAGATGCATAGAGGGCACACTCCTTTTTGTCAAATATTGTTGGTCTCTATAACATGCCTGCATTAGTAGCAGCCATTTGCCTCCAAGAGGAACCCAACCTAGGGATCAAGCCTATGAACTAAGGTTGGAAAAAGTCTGGGTGTTCAACAACAACACTAAAAAAACCTGGACCTACCTACTTTCAGATTTCAGGTTGCCTGCCACCTAAAACATCTGAGCTGGTAAAAATAAAGACACTCTCTTGCATCTACATGTAACTCAGTCTTTACCTTTGATAAACCCTGAGAAGGAGACAACACTATGTGGGAGAGGCAGGTGAGATGGTAGATGGTCATGAATTGGAGATGAAGATGAAGAATAGAGATGCCCTCACTGGGACCTCAAATCAAGCTTTGCTGGGGCTCCTATGCAAACAAGCTGTCTTGACAGGGGTCCTCCAGGTCTCTGCTGGGGATGCTGACCTTTGCCTTGATACTTTCTTAAAGAGCAGCTAAAGATTAACCATGCTTTGGGTATATATACCAAGGAAAAATAGTAAATTTCCTTCTTGTGTTTTCTACTTCCTTTGTTAAGGAGGACCATGAATTTGGTTCACTGAAATATGATCTACTTTAATTAAAGCCAGTGGCACTGAGTAAATTAGAACATAATTGCATTTTCTGTGCATTTCACACAGCTTGCATTTTACCAAAAGGAACCCAGTTTCAGTCAACGCTTGTGTGCTGACACCTGCAATCAAGGCCTTATTAAACTAAACAAATCATGTCTTCACGCAAGTTAAGGAAGCATAAATACAAGGCCAATTCATACATTTTCTAATTTCTGCTATTTGGAAAGGCAGAGTTTGGAAAGAGCTATTTGAAAGGGAAAACTTCTTCCAAGGCAAACCATCTCAGAAAGCCTATATTTTCTCCATTTCGATAATGATTTGCCCTAGAAGGGTTCTGCCCCCCTATATGACTATTTTTTCTCCATTTATTTGGAATGAGATGATACAATTTCAAGATAACGGTAAAAGGAAATTCCTGAATTCATGATTTGGTCAGTAAAAGAAGACCAATTTTAAAATAATATATTCTCAAAATAAGGAACAATTAAATAAAAAAAACTCTTGTATGATATGTAACTGTTAAGAGAGAGGGAAAGGAGCCTGTCTTATTGGTTAAGAGTTTGCGCTATTAACCTCTGTCTGTGTCCTTCCTTTCCACTTATGAGCTGTGTAACAACCTTTCTGTATATCACCTTTCCTCAAAAATGAGGGTGGATAAAAAGAATAGCCACCCCATAGGGTTATTGCTAGGATTAGACACTATAAAAATAGGCAAATAATGGTAAATACAATCAGTCCTTGTTTTCAGAGTCAGAGGCAAGGTAATAGACATGCACTGATATAGCGCATGAACTATGGGGTTATGAGCTCCACGAAGTTTGGGGTTATAAGCTGAAGTCTCATTTGAAATCTTGCCTTCAACTTACTTCTTGGGAGAGTGAGACTGAATACCTGCATGATGAAAGTTGCCTACTCAATTCCCTCAGTGGAGCCATTAGACTCACTGTTTTCCAAGGCCCCAGATGGTACCCTCACCTCTAGCCAATTGGCCTGGAAAAGCTAGCTGTGACTTCACAGGGGGTTGGGGCATGAAGCTTTCTACAAATCAGAAGAAATCCACCTACATCAAAAGATCAGTGCCAGCTCAGCCAGAATTGTGCATTTCAGCAAGTCATTTTTGGAATCAGTTGCTGGGGCACATCGCGCACACGCGCACACACACACTCACACAAACACACTCACAGGAGTCATCTATACTGCATACAAAACACCAAAGGAGAACTTATAAGGAATCAAGGGAAATTCTAAGTGGGTGTGTCAGTGAGACCATCCATTTACAAATGGTATTTATGTCAAATATGTACCCTCCTGGGCAAGGCAAATAAAACTATTTCATAGAAGCCCTTCATTAGTGTAAAAAAATATATAGTCTGAGTGTTATATACCTTGTTTTCTATTTACTTCTCTCCACTTGTTCACACAAAGAAGGTCCTTCAATCTGGCCCAAGGGTCCAACATAAAGATACTTCCATGGCAATCTTTAGCTTTTACCAAATTCTTCCAGAAAGCCCATTCAACAGTTTGTGACTAAAAGTTGACACCTTCACAGTATAAATACACTCTTGCAATTGAAAAATACTGTTAAAGAGTCTTTGATGCTGATAGGTTTGAACCAACTTTTAAAATTTTCTCTCTCCCAATCCCCAGAACTGCCAAGTGTGTCTGTGTATCTCTCGTCTTACATTAACACATGAATAAATGAGCTAAACTATGTTTGCACACACATACACATAATATTGTCTTATCATCCCCTTTCTGAAATTGGACTGGTAATTTATTAATGCTTTCTGCTTTTGTATCTATATACTTTGTTTCTTCTGAAACTTGAGAAACCTAGAAGAAAACTTATTTGATAGGCCCAGCAAACTCATCCCGACCTCACATGAATGCAGCATCTTCCCCAAGCCTATTCTTCCAGTAGTTATTTTTTCAATCACTCAAGAAGAAGCCTGTCATCCAAAATATCTAAACACATCATTGCTGGAGTATTCTCTCTTCTCTATTTCCAGTGCCCTGTCTTACCCCAGGTTTTCATAGTCTTTCAACTATCTCAGTAGCCTTTAGGTTACTTCTGCCAATACTAACACATATTACACACACACACACACACACACACACACACACACACACATGCACAAATCACACACAATCACAAACTTTGGGAACTTCTCCACTCCGTCCAGAGAGCTTTCTTCTTCTTTTTAAATTCTAAAATCTAGTTGTGTCACTCTCTTCCTTAGCTATCACAGTAGGATTTGTTAATGAATTCCCCACACCCACTCCTGCAATACACATGAACACATAAAGTCCTGAACAAATTCCATATTCTAAAACAGGGGTCAGTAAACTATGGCTCATAGGCCAAATCCAGCCCACAATCTGCTCTTATAAATGGAGTTCGATTGGAAGACAGCCACGTCCATTTGTTTATGTATTGTCTATGGCTGCTTTCATGCTATGACAGCATAATGGAATAGTAGCAACAGAGACTGTAGGTAGCCCACAACCTAAAATATTTACTATCCGGGTCTTTACAGAAAAATGTTTACTAAACTCTTTTCTGTAGCACAAGACATTTTTTACAATCTGTCCAAACATCATTACTATAAGCACAAATTGAGCCCTTAATATGTGTTAGCCACTTTTTCAGGCAGATGCGTATCATATTTCATATCCCTATTGAATGGAGAAACAGAGGCACAGAGAGGTTAAGTAATGTGTCCAAAGAGGTCCTGCAGCAATTAAGTGGTAAAGTCAGGATCCAAACCCTGGTCACTGGGTTCCAGAACTCTTTTTCTTAACTGTAATAATCACCTTCTTCTTTTTTTGCCTCCCCCAACAATCCAGAACAATTTCCCATTCCCAGAACCTTGCCCTTTCACATGGCTGTGCTCTGCACATGCTGTTCTCTCTCTTGGAATAGCATCCTTTGTAGGACATGCCATCAGATGAGCTATATATGTCTCCATCAATTCTGAAAGTTCAGTATACACAGTGTTATTCATGAGCAGTTGCTCATTTCTGTTTCTCTCTCTGTCTCTCTGTCTCTTTCATCTTGCTCTCACTTGTTCAATTAACTTAATAATTTCTGTTCTAGCCTTTAGGGAATGGAGACAATGGTCTTAAAAATCTTTCAAATTATCAGTTCCTTGACAGCTTAATCTTCAGAAGGTGGATCTCACTGTCTACCTCTATTTTTGCAAGTGTCAGGCAAAGAATGTCTTCTTCCATAGGTAGATTCCACCCTCTCAACCAAGTGTCCTAAATTCACTTCCTATCTCACAGCACACAGGAGCACACCTTGCAAATTCAATTGCTCATTTGTTGAATGAATAAGTGAGTGAATGAATGATCCTCAGGCCAACAAGGGCTGGCCCACAAAACAGGGAAGGCCTTGATACAAATAGAAACAACACTGAAACTGGGAGCTCACAAAGCATGAAGTCTGAGTCAGGCCTCAGCTCTCATACTGCATTATCTAACAAATTGTGTGTGTAAGTATCACTGGCCCCTAGACACCACTACTACCTCCAACACCGATCTCATTACATTAGCTGCTTATTACCTTACTTTTGCAGGCAGCTCTGGAAGAACAAGCACATTTCCCGAGGTGTAAACACAACTCCCAATAACCCCAACCTTGTGGAATGGGTCAGCTCCCTGAAGCACATGGGGTCGACCACAAAGCTTGGTTATACGTTTCCTCCACAAGGCTTCTCTGGATGAGGTGAGAGTGCAAACTCACACTTTTGATGGAAAACACGGTGCAATAATCACGCGGTGTGTGAGGATATCCTCGGGCACCTGACCAAGCCTAGGTCACAGCATAGTGGTTAATGGCCCTGCCCCATACCTCAGCCACCCTTTGACAAGGCCGGTTAGAAATGTCAACCCTGTGCGGAAGTGTGATTGTGGGAACGAGAGTGCAGTGCAGGGCGAGCTCTCCAAGAGACTCCTGGATTTCAGCGAGAATGCCCGCCCTCTTCCCTCAGAAGCACGCTACTCTAAGCGGATAGGGTACTGAGAGGTTTGCAGCTTCTTGGCCATTCCTGTTTCTATCCAAATGTAGAACGATTTTGGTGTCAAATGGTCAGTTGAATGCACGGATGGTAGGTATGGCCACAGGATTGGAAAATAGGCTCATGTAAAAAGCTTAAAATAAAGAAAATTGACTTCATGCAAATAAAATTTTGCAAAACCTATACAATTGAGGCTGCGTTTTCATGCTTTGAAAATGAGTATAAAAAAAGAATTTTCCCCAGGTTTTTTTTTTTTAATGTATTCGGATAAAACTCTGGATTTGATTTACTGAAATCAACATTGTTTTTCCATTCAGAAACCTATTTCCTATTGCATAAAAGAGAGTATATCTGAAATAGTTTTCTAGTAAAACATGTTACTAGATATTGTCTATCTTCTCTTAAAAATGAGGAGGAAAGGACAAATATACCTGGAACATACCTATATGTTCAAATTATTAAGCTCTTGGATCCTCGCCCGGTGCCCATCAGAAAGGGGGCACTCAGAAACATCTCGTGATGCAGATACAACAGTGATAAACACTTGGAGAGTTTCCCTGAGAAAAAAATTTCCTTTCAGTAGGTTGAATAAATGGATGGCCTTACAGGCTAAGGAATGATATGTATAAATAACAAAATATTCTCCAACTCTGTTATTCCAGAATTTGACACAGTATCTGAAATTCATATAGCAGAATCCCATGGATATCTTTTTCATATTTTCTTGCTCTTCACCAGATACTACTTAAATGTCTATAAAACACTGGGCTTTAAATATCTGAAAATACATCCCTGTCTTTGAGAAAACAGTAGTCTAGGGTTGGTACACTTTTTTCTGGAATGAACTAGTTAGCAAATGTTTTTGGCTTGAGTGCCAGATAGTTTCTGTTGCAACTACTCAATGCTGCCATTGTAGTGCAAAAGCAGCCATACACAATAAATAAACAATCAGTGTGGCTGCATTCCAATAAACTTTATTTACTGAAACAGGCGAAGGGCCAGATTTGGCCTTCTAGCTGTAGTTTGTCAACTCCTGATCCAGATGGATGCCTCCTAATCCATGGGCTATATACTCTTGGGGGATCTGTAATTTATAGAAGCAAATTTTCAAATCCATATGTGCACCAAGCATGGTTTACTGAATGAAAAGAACTTTGCAAGTCTGTACTGCTATTTTCCCAATATATGTTAATACTGTAATGAACACATTTTAAAATAGCTTTGCTTGCCATTAATTATTTTATCAGTAATTAGAAGTTGAACTACAAATTATTCCTGTGTGAGGATTATTTTTAAAAAATATTTATTTATTTATTTATTTGGTTGCACCGGGTCTTAGTTGCAGCTCACCAGCTCCTTAGTTGCAGCATGTGGTCTCCTTTGTTGCGGCATTCGAATTCTTAGTTGTGACATGCATGTGGGATCTAGTTCCCCGACTAAGGATTGAACCCGGGCCCCCTGCATTGGGAACATGGAGTCTTAACCACTGTGCCACCAGGGAAGTCCCCTGTGTGAGGATTTTTGATAGAAATCAGATTTAAACCCCAAAGGCTGAAAGCTACACCTCCAGACTTTCACATGCAATTCATATATTTCCTGAATTTTTTAAAACTATTTTCTTTTAATGTTTTCCCTCTTGGATAAAATGTGGTATATTCCTTGTTCCAGGAATCTACCTGAAAAGGCTCCAACATCTGTGTTAAGCACATCTCAGTCCTGGGGGATGACAGCTGCACAGGACCGACTCTCTGATGGATGGCATCAGGCTAATCATTTCACCAGGTAGCCTTTACAAACTCAAATGTAAGCTACTGCTCCAATCCCAGGCACAGCCATCTCCTAAATAGCTCTCTAATGGGGGGAGCATTGAGACAGAAAATCCCAAACAATAGGTGATCCAGATATAATTCATATTTGGTTCAACAAATGACCTTATTTTGTATGTGTTTTACCTTCATAATTATGTTTTCCTTACACTAATACAATTTGTTGCCACACACCATCTGACAACAGAATGAGGTGTGTAAAACTGTACGTAGGTGGCAGGGAGAAGCTGGGTAGGATAAAAATTTGGCTGTGAGTACTTGAACAAATATAACTGCCAGAGAGAAACAACTGTACGTCATTCAAAGCGTCACAAAATCAAGTAGGAATGGCCTTTATTTTTTTACCTTTTAAAAAATAGACTTTCTTTTTAGAGAAGTTTTATATTCACATCAAAATTGAGCAGAAAGTATAGAGAGGTGCCATACACTTCCTACCCACCTCCCCCCAATTCCCCCACCATCACTATTTTCCACCAGAGTGGTACATTTGTTACAACTGTGAACTACATTGACACACCAGTATTATCCAAAGTCCATAGTTTAGATTAGGATTCACTCTGGGGGTTTTGCATTCTATGATTATTAACAAATGTATAATGACATGTATCCACCATCATAGTATCCTACAAATGATACTCTGCCCTAAAAATTCAATGTGCTCTGCCTATTAATCCTTCCTCTTCCCTAATCCATGGAAACCATGGATCCTTTTACTATCATCTCCATAGTTTTGCCTTTTCCAGAATGTCATATATTTGAAATCATATACTATGTAGGTTGGTTTCTTTCACTTAGTAATATGTATTTAAGATTCCTCCATGTCTTTTTATGCTTGATAGCTCATTTATTTTTAGCACTGAATATTATTCCATTATCCAGATGTACCATAGCTTATTTATCCACTCACCTACAGAAGGACATCTTGGTTGCTTCCAGCTTGGACCAATTATGCATAAAGCTATGCATATATATATAAAATATAATATATATAAATATTTGTGTACAAGTTATTGTGTGGACATACTCAACTTTTTTGAATAAATAGCAAGGAGTGTGATTGCTGAATCATGTAGTAAGTATGTTTACTTTGGTAAGGAAATGTCAAACTATCTTCCAAAATGGCTTTACAATTTTACATTCCCACCATCAGTGAATGAGAGTTCCTGTTGCTCTATATCCTCTCCAGCATTTGGTGTTGTCAGTGTTTTAGATTTTTGTCATTCTAATAGCTGTGTAGCGGTATGTCACTATTGTTTCAATTTGCATTTCCCTGATAACATATGATGTTGAATATATTTTTATATAATTATTTGTCATTTGTATATCTTCTTTGGTAAAATGCCTGTTAAGGTTTTTGACCCATTTTTTTAAATCAGTTTATTTGTTTTCTTATTGTTGAGTTTTAAGAGTTCTTTGTATAAGTAGGATAACAGTCCTTTATGAAATGTGCTTTTTGCAAATATTTTCTTCCAGTGTGTGGCTTGGCTTATTCTTTTCATAGTATCTCTCACAGACCAGAATTTTTTTCATTTTAATTTAGTCCAACTTATCAATTATTTATTTTATTGTCATGCTTCAGATGCCATATCTAAAATGTCATTGACAAACCAAAGGTTATCTTCCAGGAGTTTTTTAGTGTTGTGTTTTGTATTTTTTAAATTTTTAAATTTTTTAAATTAAATTTTTTTTAATTTAAAAAAATGTTTTTTTAAAATTGAAGTATATATAATTGACTCACAATATTATATTAGTTCCAGATGTACAACATAGTGACTTGATATTTTTATACATTACAAAATGATCACCATGATAAGTCTAGTCACCATACAAAGTTATTACTATAGTATTGATATATATTCACTATCTTGTGCATTACATCCCTGTGATTTATTTATTTTTATAACTGGAATTTTGTACCTCTTAATCCCCTTCACTTATTTCACCCATCTCCCTACCCCTTTCCCCTCTGGCAACCACCAGTTTGTTCTCTGTATCTATGGGTCTATTTCTGTTCAGTTATGTTTGTTCATTTGGTTTTTTGTTTTCTAGATTCCACATATAAGTGAAATCATATGGTATTTGTCTTTCTCTGTCTGACTTGTTTCACTTAGCATTTAAGTGAATCCACATTATTGCAAATGGCAAAGTGTCATTCTTCTTTGTAGCTGAATAATATTCCATAATATTGTATAATGAATATTCTTTACTCCATTTACTCCATTATCCAGAAATGGAATTCCTGGATTGCATGGTAGTTCTATTCTTAATTTTTTGAGAATACTGTTTTTCCATAGTGGCTGCACCAATTTACAATCCCACCAATAGTTGCATCCTCAGCAACACTTGTTATTTCTTGTCTTCTTGATAACTGCCATTCTGCCAGGGGTGAGGTGATATCTCATTGTGGTTTCGATTTGTATGAGAATGACCTTTAAAGTTGATCCAACCCAAATGAGACAATGGGTTAAGTAGTTTATCAGGGATTACCCAGCTAGAAGATATAAAATGATAATGATGATGACAAAAATAATGACAATCTACCCTAGTCAAGTTATACTCCCATTACTCTCTGTCACAAGGATCAGCTAACATTTTCTGTGACAAGCCAAAGGGTAAATATTTTACATTCTTGGTTGCAACTACTCAACTCTGTGTTGAATGAGTATGGCTGTGTTCCACAGGACCATATTGCCTAGACATTTACATGTGAGATACTGAATATTAAAAGAGTTTAAAAGATCTCTACATGCCGTTCCTCCAAACAGTTTCAACCAAGGTTTCCTCAGTGGGCCCTGGGATCCAAGGAGTTTCTAAAATTGTTCAGACAACGCCCACCATGTTCCTATCAATCATCCACACCACTACAGTGGTGCTTCCCCACCCAGGGGCAGATGGGGAAATTCTGAGGGTATAAGGATGGATAGCAAGCCCTGACATTGATGCTCCCAACCAGCTCTGGGTCTGGATCGTCCATGTCAGTGCTGTCTCCCTCACTTACACCCTGGGAAAGGGCAGCTACACTCCACAGACTATGCAACAGGACCCTGATAACCCCATGGATTGCTTTCTGCTACTCTCCTTTAACCAATTAATTCTCATAGCATTTATTGAGCATCCTCAGAGGCATGAGCCCTAAGCCATGTGTACTGGGGACCAATGAGATATATAGGAAAAAACATGGACTTTGGCATCAGGCCAATCAAGAGTCCAAATCACTGATCTGTCATTATTGATTGCATGACCTTGAACAACCTACAGTCTAATCTCTAAAATGAGGAGATTATTCCTATGCTTTGTGATTATTGTTAGAATTAAGAGACATAATATGTTGCCCAGCTTAGTTTCTGGCAACCTAACAGATGCCCAGTCAATGAGTATTTCCTTCTAGACTTCAAGACGTGTACTCTGTAGTGGAGAATAAGACAACTATCAGTACTTGTCTGGGCAATTGGAATTGGTGGGTAGCTCTGCCACTACTCAATGTGGCACTTTTGTGTGACTTAATAAATAGTGCCCCTGCTTCAATGCACTTTGCTATCATATCTTGGAACACTGTAGTAACAACTCTCAAAATCTACAATGACAGCGATGTGAATGGCACTTCTAGAGTAGTGCACCCAGCCAACCATAAGAAGCAGCACTTGTCTAAATGAATACTGTGTTAATTCAGAGAAAGGGAGGGTTAATGCAGGCTAGGCTGGTCAGGGACAGTCACATAGGCAAAATGGCTTGAATTGGATTTTAAGTTGATGAGAACTGGAGCTGTGGTGAGGGAAGTAAAGAAAGCATTTAGCCAGCACCATGGCTGGTAGCCAGGAGAGCCCTGGGGGGTTGGCCAGGCTTTGAAGGCCAAGCCAGTTCTCGGAAGAGCTCCCCATGAATACTCCTACATATGGGTTATTTGGTTGAAGAGCCACACACAGATCAACTTGACATCTAGAGCAGAGCATGCATTTCTATGCCAAACAAAAGGTTTTGGAGAAGCAGAGAATATCATGCTGCACTTGACCGCTTCCTGGAATTCAGAATACCAAACATTCTGGAAGTACACCCCCCAGTAATAATACAGTGGTGGCCTGGGGACCAGAGACTCTGCATCACAGAAATGACTCTGGGGGTTCAATGAAGAGCCACACACAGACCATGTCTGGCCATGAAACTTCTTTCAATATGGCAGGCCACATGAAATGCCCTGTTCATGGAACAATCTTAAAACCGGGGCTCACTTGGACTCTGCTATCATTGAAACCAGTATGTTTATTTCATTGGCCAGGGACCCAATAAGCTAAAGGCAGGTGAAGTATGTCAGGTGAGTCTGACTTTTGCTACTCCAAGTCCTCCACTAAGTAAAGAATTTTTGAACTGAAAACCTATACCCTGAAGGGTACTACTTTGTGTTTATATCTACTTAAGTATGTGAAAAACTAAACAAAATTAAAAACATGATTTCAGGGAAGCAGCTTGATATAGTAGGAAAGCACAGGATTTGGAAAAGTCAGACTCTATTCTGACCTGTCCTTCTGCAATGAACCATCCAGGTAACCCTGGTAAAGCTACATGACCTCTCGAAAGTGAGTTTTCTCATCAGTAAACTGGGAGACAATACTGTTGCCTCAGAATACTCTATTTTGGATCTGCAAATCATAGCCTTAGGAAGGCAAATAGATGTCATCACTTGGTAAAATCTGATGGAACAGTAATTGCTTCCTGGGAGGCTGGGTTGAGAAGGATCCTGAGTTTATGAATGGGATCATCTGGAAAGTAGACCATGATGCAGGAGCGGCATCTGCCAGGCAAGGGAGAGAGGAAGGGGCAGCACAATCTATTTGCCATCACCACTACTGTGAGTGGACTTTCCCTGTATCAGCGTGCCAAGGAAACAGGGCAGGGGGGCAGAGAGTGAGTTCACTGAATGTTCTGGTTAATGTGGGTTCTACTATTCAAATGCTAGTCCTTACCTTCATATTTGATGCACAAGGAAAAAAGCTGGTTCCATGTGACAGTCCCCCTGCCAGGTCAGTGGAGACCACCTTCCTTAGTGTCCAGAAGCCACAACTACTCAACTGCTGCTCGGCTTTGGGGTCCAAATATTCACTCTCCACCAGTAAATGTTTTCTTCCTCTGGCTTTTCACTCTGTTTGGTCCTCATTAAAATGAAAGTCTTCTGGGACAAGTAACTCATTCATCCAAAACTCCCATCAAGCTCATGAAATGTTCGTCGTCTTCTCTCTAGCAAAATTTGCTAGGGGTACGGGCAAGGCACTGGGTGTCTAGGCAAGAGGGCACTGTTGGGAGTGCTATATAGTCAGAAAAGATAAATGCTAATGATTGACAATTTAGTTGGAGATGAGTCCAGCAGGCTGGTGCTAAATATCATGCTCAGCACAGCTACCACATCAACACATGCTCAAACTAGGGAATGGGAAGTGACTTTTCCCTACCAGAACCCCCACAGGACAGGCTTTATGTGTCTCACTTCAGTGCTGAGACTCCTACCGGAATGCTTCTAACAACCTGACAGTGAATACTCTGGTCTTACTGTACTCCTGGCTCTTCTCCTGGAGCCCTCTTGAGATCCTCACATCATTAGGAATCTGATGTTGCAAGCATCTGTCAGCTAAAGGCAGGTCCCAAACCATCCTGAGAATTGTGAATCTGAGAAAATAAGGATTCATGGTGGAGGAAAGCATAGGGTCTAGGCATTTGCAGTCAGGGGCAGGGGGTAGAAACCACCCATTATGGAAGAAGAGGGTAGTAAGATTCCAAGAAAGAACAGCTACTTGTGGAGCACTTCCTGTGCTAGGTGATTACATGTGCTATTTTACCCCCAAAATGTCTCTGCTTGGCAGGAATAACTATCTCTTCTTGAGAAAACCAAAATTCAGAAAGTCTAGCTAATTGGCTCATGGCCACTGAGATAGTGAGAACTGTGTCTAACTTTCAAGACCCTATTATTTCCTGTGCACAGCATAGAATGCAGATTACCTGGTAAGACCTGGGGTATGACACACAAATGATCCTTGCATAGAGAAGCAGGAATTGAGGCATAATAAATGGATTTGCTGATTATAATTCTGGGTTTCTAGTTGCATCTTAAGTTCAAACTTTAACAGTTACAGGTGTAGTCTCATACAACTGCTAAATCCTCTGCCCAGGCAATTCTTAACTTTTGGTGTGAAAGAAGAACATGGGCATAAATAATTCAAAACAGAATTTAGTTTTAGGCCTTTTCATATTTTAACTGGGACTTTAACATGCAGTTTAACAAAGAGGCATGAAATGGCCTGCCATGTGTTGGCCTGGAGAGCTGATGACTTAATGTTTTATGTGTATATTTGATCCAACACGATCAGTAATTCTGTTGGTGTGTATTCCCTGGAGAGAATTCCACACAGAATAGCAAGGAGCTAACCAAAATTATTTCATTAAGCCACTGCTGGCCCTGATAACCCCATTACAATTGTCTTCCTTTCATTTTTAAGAAGCACCAAATCCTTAAGTACAGCAGCAAAACTGTAAAACTGTTGACAATCAGCAAATCTCCAAGCAAGTTTACCATCATCCATTCTGATTCATTATAATCACTGAAATTTTAGGTCACACAAGAGCCATCTGTGAAGCAGCCTCCCCAGATGATTAAAACACTCCTGTACAAAGTACATTTACAAATTGAAAATTAATGAGGAAACATGTTTAAAAATTGACTATAGCTACCCAAGGGTTTAAAAACACTTTAAAATGCATAAAGAAATCACTTGGCTATGCAGTCCTCCTTAGTGACAAATAAGTTACATTGCTTCTCAGAATTACTCCTGCTGAATTAACTTTTCAATGTGTTCGTTATTATGGTAGCATACCAATATCATATCTTAAAAAATACTCCTACAAATCATATCCCCCCACTCCTGTCCTCAGGGCTAATTCATTTTGCATCTTTCCAACTCAAATGACCCAGAACAAAGCAAAGATATTCCTCATGAATGACAGGTGTAACAATAAACACAATCGTATTCTGCCAGTGGGAATGTTCTAATCTCAGTTAAAAGTTTCTCTAGTGTTCCTGGCTGCAAACACAAAATAGACTCTGAAGCACTTTCTGGACAACAGAGGGTTCCCTGCAGGCTGCCTTTGGTCAGGCATTCCATCTGGCAGCTGTTGGGATGGGAGTCTTTATTGGGGAGATAGAAAGGAAGAAGAAGACATAATTCTCATTCTCCAGGACTCAGTAGAATAACAGCAGTGGAAGCAGGGGTTTGAGTGGGGAACTGACCTTTGACCAGTGCCAAGTATGTGTTTAAACAGGGCCAAGTGCTTTGCATATTTTATTACATTCAATCCTCCCAATGGGCCTGTGAGATAGGCAATCTAGTATCAGTGTTCATAGGTGAAAAAAGCAAGGCTTAGAAAGCTTATGTAAATTGCCCAGGGTCACAGTTCACACTGTGACTATGAGTAGATTGCACTCAGGGGTGTGCACACACCATGAAAATAACACCACACATAAATTAGTAGCAGATGCTCGGAGTTATGGACACAAAAGCCAAAGAATGCTAGGTTGGTTAGATGAGGATATAATCTTGCAGGGAGTCACAACAGATGCATGCAGCAAGTACAGCCCACTGAGGTTGCTATGGACTGAATTGTGCTCCCCACCCAAATTCTTATGTTAAAGCCCTAACCCCCAGTGTGACTGTATTTGGAGATAGGGCCTTCAAGGAGGTAATAAAGGTTAAATGAGGTCATAAGGCTGGGGTCTTAATCCAATAGGACTGGTGCCCTTATAAGAAGAGGAAGACACAGAGCTCACTCTCTCAGTGCACATGCACACAAAGGAAAGGCCAGATGAGGACAGAGTGAGAAGGTAGCCATCTGCAAGCCAGGAAGAGAGCCCTCACTAGAACGAAATTTCTGAACCCCTCATCCTAGACCTCTAGCCTCCAGGACTGGAAGAAAATAAATTTCTATTGTTCAAGCCACCCAGTCAGTGGAGTTGTGTTATGGCAGCCTGAGCAGACTGAGCAAAAACACTGAGACTCAAAAACAGGAAACCCAGTCATGTGTTACTGGAGGTCAATGCCAGGGTAGGGGAGCAGCAAATGGCCTCCACATGCAAGCGCAGAGCATTGAAGTAGGAGTCTACCCCCTCTCCTCCTTTGTCTCCAATAGGTCACATCCCTGAACTAGCATTTGTGTTGCATTATATCATGACTATTTGTTCTAGGTCTGCTTCCCCCTGCCCTTGACTGTGAGTGTTTCTGAAGAAGAGACTACGCCTCATTCACCCTTTCATCCCTCACACTGTCCATGACACACAGTAGCTGTTCTTGATATTTCTTTAGTGGACTGAGGGTTGGGATATCTGAGAAAATGGGGCAGGTCTGTACCTGCAGGAGGAGTCAAAGTAAGAACATCTGTGAGTACCAGGGATTTGTGAAACATCAGCCACGCTACCCCAGAGACTGATATGATCAAAACAGTTCACAGAAGCTGAGTCTGGAAACAGCATATGGGACAGGGCGGAGGTGGGAGGGACTCTCAGACATGTGGCCTTCTGGAGGCTTTGCCAGAATTAGTCAGGACCCGCTCAGAAGGTAAAGAGGACAATGGTCCTGGGAAGAGGAAGATGTGAGAAAGATTATGAAGGAAATATCAGCTGTAAATCCTGAATGGATGCCTTCATTAATTCAACCAATATTCATTGACTGCCAACCTCCTAGCAGGCATGAGGCACTGTCAGAGGTGCTGCAACTCAAGAGTGAACAAAACCATCCACACTGCATCCGCGTTGGTTAGTTGATTAGTGCAGACAGAAATGAATCAAATAACCACTAAAATAATTTTATAATGACAAATCACGCACAGTAACATGCAGAAGGGTTGCATGGTCCTGTAAGAACCTACAACAGCAGGACTTCCCTATCTAAGAAGCTTAGCTCTCCCTGGAACCTTAGGTTGGGACTCCCTCTCTCATTAACAGGGTGAAGAAGAGGTAAACAAAACACCTCTCTGCACCCACAGCCCAGAGGTCGAGTGAAGCTGAATTTGAAACTCTTCAAGAACAAAGTAGGGGCTTCCCTGGTAGCTCAGTGGTTAAGAATCCGCCTGCCAACTCAGATGACACGAGTCCAAGCCCTGGTCCGGGAAGATCTCACATGCCACGGAGCAACTAAGCCCGTGTGCCACAACTACTGAGCCTGCACTCTAGAGCCCGCATTCCACAACTACTGAAGCCCATGTGCCTAGATCCTGTGATCCACAGCAAGAGAAGCCACTGCAGTGAGAAGCCCGCGCATCACAACGAAGAGTAGCCTCCACTCGCCGCAACTGGAGAAAGCCCGCGTGCAGCAATGAAGGCACAACACAGCCAAAAAAATTAACTAATTAATTTAAAAAAAACAACAAAAAACAAAGTAGATTCCATTCTCTAGTGCATGCCTAATCCACTCAACTGTCTCTTCAGCACACCATTGGTCACAGGAGGAATCAGAGAGAAGACATGGACGCCTGCCGTAATTTGCCCCTGCTGCAGATGACAGAATTCAAAGCAGGCATCCCACTGATAACACATTTCTGTACATGAAGGATGGCACCTGGGTCACTTCAGTGATGCCTCCCTTTGCTGTTAGGAGAAGAATTGGGCTTAGGCTACAGGCAGGCACTTTGTTAATTAAATGTATTCCTTTCAGGTTTCTGAATGAAAGTTTCAGAAGAAGATAATAAAAAAAGAAAGAATCGGTTCAAGTGAAAATTGCCATAGGTGTGATATTTATTTGTAATTTCATGAGTTAGTGTGAGATGGTATGGTGAATTAAAATCATAATGTATAGTGTCAACTGTTTCACAATGTTATCAATTCAGCATTTACAGAACTTATTTTGACAATGTGGGACTGTCATCTGACAATCACAAAGCACTTTAGAAAGCTTACTATGAATGTATTCTAAAAGGGAAATGAATCAAAATGAACATTTTTGAAACATTTTGTTGTGGTGGTTAATATGCTGAGGGGAATACTAGATCTATTTAAAATCCTCTAGGATATTCACCAGATATTTCTGAAAAAAATTCACTTCAATACCTTATTTCCTATCAAATGGTACTCTCCTTTCCAATCGGTCTTATTCCAGCAAGAAGTCCCATAAACAAACACATCAGGAGAGCAAACTGTAATGAGGCTTCGGAGAACAAAGGGATATGGGACTGCATGTGTTTTGACTGCAGGTACATATTAGGTTTGCTCTATAAAGATTCAAGGAGTTAGTCCTGGACTGACAAATGGAAGCCAGAGAGAAAATTATATTCACTCAAAATAATGAAGAAATGTCTCAAGTCAAACTTGTCCAAAAATGGAAGTGGAAGGGTGTGCTCAGAAGGTTGTGAATTTCCACCAGTGGTAGTGGGAATACTAGACTTTGATTAACCACTAGGTATAAGAGATTCAAGCCTCAGATGGTGAGTTGACCTAAATAACCTCAACTGCTGCTTCCAGTACCACACACCCGGAATACCCTGACCTGGGCACAATGTCAAGTGTTTCAGACACTCTTCTTACCTGCTGTGGAGAGAAGATCCAAATGCCTAAGTGACAGAGAAACATAAATTGTGCAAGAGTTGTTTTGTGATATTGACTAGAATGACTTTAGGATTTGTGAGGAAAATCACATATAGTCGACTAGAAGTACTAGAAGCAGCTCCATGAAGACACTGAGACTTGAAGGACAGGCAAAATGGTGACTGGAGAGAACATCTTAAAGTGAGACAAGCAAGATTATCAAATCAAGGGGCTTGAAACTATTAGTGAAGAATGCAGACTTTAGAGAACCAACAGGCGAGTTCTTTCAACCCGGGATGAAAGTATTTGTTGAAAGGTCTGCTTGTTAGATTCAAGATGGGTTAGCTATCATGTCTGAAAACTTCAGTGGGCATCAGTAAAACCTGTTCAAAATGCAGATTCAAGGGTCACAAGCCCCAAAACCCTGATTCAGTAGGCCTGGGGTTGGAGCCAGTAATCTGAATGTTTATCTTCCCTCTCACCCCCACCATGATTCCGTAGCAGGTGGTGCCCACAGTTTGATTAAACAAGTTTGTTTTGCTTTGTTTTGTTTGTTTGTTTTTAATTGTTATTGGAGTATAGTTGATTTACAATGTTGTGTTAGTTTCAGGTGTACAGCAAAGTGAATCAGTTATACATATACATATACCCACTCTTTTTTTATATTCTTTCCCATATAGGCCATTACAGAGTATTGAATAGAGTTCCCTGTGCTATACAATAGGTCCTTATTAGTTCCCTGTGCTAAACAGTAGGTCCTTATATATCTGTTTTATATATAGTAGTGTGTGTATGTCAATCCCAATCTCTCCAATTTATCCCTCCCCCTGGTAACCATAGGTTTGTTTTCTACATCTGTGACTCTATTTCTGTTTTGTAAATATGTGCACTTGTACCCTTTTTTTAGATTCAACATATAAGTGATACCATATGATATTTGTCTTTGTCTGACTTACTTCACTCAGTATGACAATCTCTAGGTCCATCCATGTTACTGTAAATGGCATTATTTTGTTCTTTTTTATGGCTGAGTAACACTCCATTGTATATATGTACCACATCTTCTTTATCCATTCCTCTGTGGATGGACATTTAGGTTGCTTCCATGTCCTGGCTATTGTAAATAGTGCTGCAATGAAGATTGGGGTGCATGTATCATTTTGAATTATGGTTTTCTCCAGGTATATGTCTAGGGGTGGAATTGCTGGGTCATATGGTAGTTCTATTTTTAGTTTTTTGAGGAATCTCCACACTGTTCTCCATAGTGGCTGTACCAACTTACATTCCCATCAACGGTGTAGGATGGTTCCCTTGTCTCCACATCCTCTCCAGCATTTATTGTTTGTAAATTTTTTGATGATGGCCATTCTGACCGGTGTGAGGTGATACCTCATTGTAGTTTTGATTTGCATTTCTCTAATAATTAGTGATGTTAAGCATCTTTTCATGTGCTTTTTGGTCATCTGTATGTCTTCTTTGGAGAAATGTCTAATTAGATCTTCTGCCACTTTTTAGTTGGGTTGTTTGTTTTTTTTGATATTGAGTTGCCTGAGCTGTTTGTATATTTTGCAGATTAACCCCTTGTTGTTTGCTTTGTTTGCAAATATTTTCTCCCATTCTGAGGGTTGTCTTTTTGTCTTGTTTATGGTTTCCTTTGCTGTGCAAAAGCTTTTAAGTTCAATTAGATCCCATTTGTTTATTTTTGTTTTTATTTTCATTACTCTAGGAGGTGGATCAAAAAAGATCTTGCTGCAATTTATGTAAAAGAGTGTTCTGCCTATGTTTTCCTCTAAGCGTTTTATAGTGTCCAGCCTTACATTTAGATTTTTAATCCATTTTGAGTTTATTTTTGTGTATGGTATTAGGGAGTGTTCTAATTTCATTCTTTTACATGTTGCAGTCCAATTTTCCCAGCACCATTTATTGAAGAGGCTGTCTTTTCTCCATTGTATATTCTTGCCTCCTTTGTCATAGATTAGGTGACCATAGGTGAATGGGTTTATTTCTGGACTTTCCTGTTCCATTGATCTATATTTCTATTTTTGTGCCAGTACCATACTGTTTGGATGACTGTTGCTTTGTAGTATAGTCTGAAGTCAGGGAGTCTGATTCCTCCAGCTCCATTTTTCTTTCTCAAGATTAAGCAGTTTTTTTGAAGAAGAGAGTGGAAAACCCAAATTAAGCTTGGCAACTCTTACTGTAATGGAGGTAACAGTAAATGAAATCTGTACTTCGGTTACCACACACCACAATGGAAGTTTTTGTACCTTCTGAGATCCCATAAAAAATATATTCAATCTCTAGTCCACAAGCCGGTCTTTGAAATGTCCAAAGACATTTAACATGGTTCTCCCAAGTAAACTCATCTCCAGGATGAATGATTTGTGTTGCTTTAACTATTTCTCCCAAGAGATGATCTCTAACCACC
This sequence comes from Eubalaena glacialis, assembly GCF_028564815.1. NCBI lineage: Eukaryota > Metazoa > Chordata > Mammalia > Artiodactyla > Balaenidae > Eubalaena > Eubalaena glacialis. Next base: position 74,192,509 of record NC_083729.1, on the reverse strand, counting down.
TCTCACCTTTGCTCACTCTCTTTCTGATAATCTCCCAGTTTATCAATCTCTTCCTTTAATAGGCACACCCACATGGGAATACAACATTCCACTTTACTGTAACCAGGGAGACATAGGACCTTCTCTTCTCTTCTTCTGCCCACCTTGTTCTTATTAATGCAACCCAAGATCTCATTAGTTTTTTGTGAAGTCCAAATCACTCAGTAAATAGTAAATTGATTGAAAAAGAAAACTATCTCACTTATCAGAGTTTGTTCTTAGTGAATCTATGGTTTCTGACAACCATAATCATCCAAGCAATTCCTTCAAGAATAGCATATAACATATGCATATATCCCTATCTTTAAGGTTAGCATTTTAAATCAGGGTTTATAAAATATAGATGTGCATAATTCAATGAAGATTTAATTTTAAAAATAGGTTCTCTGGCTCTTACTGCCTGTCCTTTAAAACCTCTAAATTAATCTTGTCCCCTCCAAGAGCATCTCTGGATGGGACAGCAGCTATCGTGACAATAGGAGCCAGAGAAGATGCAGTCTCCTCAATGAGAGACCATGACAACAGCCAGACCAGTAAAGAATGGCTGCTATTGTTCTCTAGACTATTGATTAAGCAATTTGTAACCATGGCAATGATCTTGGATTCCTGGAAATGTTAGTGAGGTGGGATGGAGAGTCTTCCCTGGTAAAAAAAATAAATAAATGTTGAAATGAAACAGAGCTCTTAACAGTTCTTTTCTCATGTCACTGAATAGGAATTGTCAATGCCAGTTTCTTACATTAAGCATTTCATCTTTCTAAAGAAAGTCCACCCAGAATCCTAAACCACTCACTCAAATCAAACATGTGAAAGCTACAGGATCCAGGGGAGGAGGAGATTGGGGTGATGGGTGCATGCCCGGTTTTCTTCTACTGAAATTAGAACATTGCTTTCACTTGCTACTCACAACAGGGGGAGCTGTCTCTTACACTCAGTGCTTATGAGGAATGCAAGTTCTTTCCCCCAACAAGTATTTGCTATGCAACTATTTATTTGCACGTGTGCAGACCTGTGAACGCTGAACTCTCTGGTTCTAAGATACCATTGCCTAATTGTCTCCAGTGACTAGAAGCCTCAGGGAGAAGGGGTTAGAGGGACTCCACTGAAGGGGACTCCAGGCAGTAGGAGAGTCTGTCCAAATGCAGAGTAAACCATAATTCACACTCGCACACACACACACACACACATGCACGCACACACACCCCTATCACTAATGAGGATTCATGGTGGTTGCTAGAGACACAAAAATGAATCAGACACATTTCTGAGCACCAAGAGCTTCTCGGTTGATTTTTTTAAAAAAGAATTAAATTAACAAGCATAGGGGTATTTCTAATACATTATTATAACAAAACTTCAAATCCAAACAACAACTGGGACGGTCCGAGGATCTTGTTTTGCAGAGGTTTTGTAAAAACTGATTAGGATATGTTCCTGTCTTGTCTGTCTTTGCTTCTTTAAACCAGCTGACTGCTTCTGCCCCACAAGTCCAGTACTTCATGGAGCCCATCAGGCATGTCTTGAACCCAAGATCTCAAAGCATTCTGTTCTTCATTTATCTAATGTCCCAGATACCTACTACCCTTAGCTCTTTCTCTGCTCTTACCCTATGTTTTCACAGCTGCCACAGGCTAAGGAGGTTTACTGCTCCTTTGGCATCTCCTTCTCATGTGCCTGGCATAACCTGCCTTCCTAATCCAGCTTGCTCTCCATGACCCTGTCCTAGTGGTAGTCCAGGTGTCCAGTTCCAGCCTGGTTCACCCCAGACTTTTGATTAGCATGCTGATTCTTGCTCAAACTCCTGCAGCTATCACCAGGTCCTCCAATTATTTTTGCAACCACCCTCTGCCCCACAAATCTAAACATTTTTGACAGATAGGTTGGCCACAAACCACCATACCAGCAAGTTTTCCAAAATTGAATCTGGTCCTGCAGACCTTGCAAAAATAATTTTTTCTTTTCATAATAGCCTGTGACTCAATGTGATGTGTGGGTGGACAATGGCCCTTAAACCTTCAAAGAAAGCTAGGAAACAAGTCTAATAGTAACAAGTCCTATTGATAAATTGAAGTTCTAAGCAACAAAAGTGCTTATTCACTGACCATGAGCCCTGCAACCTATTTTACTTTATTAGGTGCTGAATCCTTAAAAAAAAATTGCCAGAATTCCAAAAGCTTTGAATCTAATTATTTTAAGTATGTTTAATCAAACCTTTGAAGCTACTCGGAGTCTAATGCTGAAGTTTAGATGAGATTATGCCTCTCTGCCACTCATATATATGAATACTATTCCTAAGCTCTGTGAAGACACAAAATAGACCCAGCATTTAAAACAAAGCAATATTTTCAGTTTTAAAAATTTCTGCAGAAGCCTCTTAGATAGCCTCAACCACCAGAGGGCAGACAGCAGAAGCAAGAAAAACTACAGTCCTGCAGCCTGTGGAACAGAAACCACATTTACAGAAAGATAGACAAGATGAAAAGGCAGAGGGCTATATACCAGATGAAGGAACAAGAAAAAACCCCAGAAAAACAACTAAATGAAGTGGAGATAGGCAACCTTCCAGAAAAAGAATTCAGAATAATGATAGTGAAGATGATCCAGGACCTTGGAATAAGAATGGAGGCAAAGATTGAGAAGATGCAAGAAATGATTAACAAAGACCTAGAAGAATTAAAGAACAAACAAACAGAGATGACCAATACAATAACTGAAATGAAAACTACACTAGAAGGAATCAATAGTAGAATAACTGAGGCAGAAGAACGGATAAGTGACCTGGAAGACAGAATGGTGGAATTCACTGCTGCGGAACAGACTAAAGAAAAAAGAATGAAAAGAAATGAAGACAGCCTAAGAGACCTCTGGGACAACATTAAACGCAACAACATTCGCATTATAGGGGTCCCAGAAGGAGAAGAGAGAGAGAAAGGACCAGAGAAAATATTTGAAGAGATTATAGTCGAAAACTTCCCTAACATGGGAAAGGAAATAGCCACCCAAGTCCAGGAAGCGCAGAGAGTCCCATACAGGATAAACCCAAGGAGAAGCACGCCGAGACACATAGTAATCAAAGTGGCAAAAATTAAAGACAAAGAAAAATTATTGAAAGCAGCAAGGGAAAAACGACAAATAACATACAAGGGAACTCCCATAAGGTTAACAGCTGATTTCTCAGCAGAAACTCTACAAGCCAGAAGGGAGTGGCATGATATACTTCAAGTGATGAAAGGGAAGAACCTACAACCAAGATTACTCTACCCGGCAAGGATCTCATTTAGATTTGATGGAGAAATCAAAAGCTTTACAGACAAGCAAAAGCTAAGAGAATTCAGCACCACCAAACCAGCTCTACAACAAATGTTAAAGGAACTTCTCTAAGTGGGAAACACAAGAGAAGAAAAGGACCTACAAAAACAAACCCAAAACAATTAAGAAAATGGTCATAGGAACATACATATCGATAATTACCTTAAACGTGAATGGATTAAATGCTCCAGCCAAAAGACACAGGCTTGCTGAATGGATACAAAAACAAGACCCATATATATGCTGTCTACAAGAGACCCACTTTAGACCTAGGGACACATACAGACTGAAAGTGAGGGGATGGAAAAAGATATTCCATGCAAATGGAAATCAAAAGAAAGCTGGAGTAGCTATACTCATATCAGATAAAATAGACTTTAAAATAAAGAATGTTACAAGAGACAAGGAAGGACACTACATAATGATCAAGGGATCAATCCAAGAAGAAGATATAACAATTATAAATATATATGCACCCAACATAGGAGCACCTCATTACATAAGGCAATTGCTAACAGCTATAAAAGAGGAAATTGATAGTAACACAATAATAGTGGGGGACTTTAACACCTCACTTACACCAATGGACAGATCATCCAAAATGAAAATAAATAAGGAAACAGAAGCTTTAAATGACACAATAGACCAGATAGATTTAATTGATATTTATAGGACATTCCATCCAAAAACAGCAGATTACACGTTCTTCTCAAGTGCGCACGGAACATTCTCCAGGATAGATCACATCTTGGGTCACAAATCAAGCCTCAGTAAATTTAAGAAAATTGAAATCATATCAAGCATCTTTTCTGACCACAACGCTATGAGATTAGAAATGAATTACAGGGGAAAAAGCGTAAAAAACACAAACACATGGAGGCTAAACAATACGTTACTAAATAACCAAGAGATTACTGAAGAAATCAAAGAGGAAATCAAAAAATACCTAGAGACAAATGACAATGAAAACACGACAACCCAAAACCTATGGGATGCTGCAAAAGCAGTTCTAAGAGGGAAGTTTATAGCTATACAAGCCTACCTAAAGAAACAAGAAAAATCTCAAGTAAACAATCTAACCTTACACCTAAAGAAACTAGAGAAAGAAGAACAAACAAAACCCAAAGTTAGCAGAAGGAAAGAAATCATAAAGATCAGAGCAGAAATAAATGAAATAGAAACAAAGAAAACAATAGCAAAGATCAATAAAACTAAAAGCTGGTTCTTTGAGAAGATAAACAAAATTGATAAGCCATTAGTCAGACTCATCAAGAAAAAGAGGGAGAGGACTCAAATCAATAAAATCAGAAATGAAAAAGGAGAAGTTACAACAGACACTGCAGAAATACAAAGCATCCTAAGAGACTACTACAAGCAACTTTATGCCAATAAAATGGACAACCTGGAAGAAATGGACAAATTCTTAGAAAGGTATAACCTTCCAAGACTGAACCAGGAAGAAGCAGAAAATATGAACAGACCAATCACAAGTAATGAAATTGAAACTGTGATTAAAAATCTTCCAACAAACAAAAGTCCAGGACCAGATGGCTTCACAGGTGAATTCTATCAAACATTTAGAGAAGAGCTAACACCTATCCTTCTCAAACTCTTCCAAAAAATTGCAGAGGAAGGAACACTCCCAAACTCATTCTATGAGGCCACCATCACCCTGATACCAAAACCAGACAAAGACACTACAAAAAAAGAAAATTACAGACCAATATCACTGATGAATATAGATGCAAAAATCCTCAACAAAATACTAGCAAACAGAATCCAACAACACATTAAAAGGATCATACACCACGATCAAGTGGGATTTATCCCAGGGATGCAAGGATTCTTCAATATACGCAAATCAATCAATGTGATACACCATATTAACAAATTGAAGAATAAAAACCATATGATCATCTCAATAGATGCAGAAAAAGCTTTTGACAAAATTCAACACCCATTTATGATAAAAACTCTCCAGAAAGTGGGCATAGAGGGAAACTATCTCAACATAATAAAGGCCATATATGACAAACCCACAGCAAACATCATTCTCAACGGTGAAAAACTGAAAGCATTTCCTCTAAGATCAGGAACGAGACAAGGATGTCCACTCTCACCACTATTATTCAACATAGTTCTGGAAGTCCTAGCCACGGCAATCAGAGAAGAAAAAGAAATAAAAGGAATACAAATTGGAAAAGAAGAAGTAAAACTGTCACTGTTTGCAGATGACATGATACTATACATAGAGAATCCTAAAACTGCCACCAGAAAACTGCTAGAGCTAATTAATGAATATGGTAAAGTTGCAGGATACAAAATTAATGCACAGAAATCTCTTGCATTCCTATACACTAATGATGAAAAATCTGAAAGAGAAATTATGGAAACACTCCCATTTACCATTGCAACAAAAAGAATAAAATACCTAGGAATAAACCTACCTAGGGAGACAAAAGACCTGTATGCAGAAAACTATAAGACACTGATGAAAGAAATTAAAGATGATACCAACAGATGGAGAGATATACCATGTTCTTGGATTGGAAGAATCAACATTGTGAAAATGACTATACTACCCAAAGCAATCTACAGATTCAATGCAATCCCTATCAAATTACCAATGGCATTTTTTACGGAGCTAGAAAAAATCATCTTAAAATTTGTATGGAGACACAAAAGACCCTGAATAGCCAAAGCAGTCTTGAGGGAAAAAAACGGAGCTGGAGGAATCAGACTCCCTGACTTCAGACTATACTACAAAGCTACAGTAATCAAGACAATATGATACTGGCACAAAAACAGAAACATAGATCAATGGAACAAGATAGAAAGCCCAGAGATAAACCCACGCACCTATGGTCAACTAATCTATGACAAAGGAGGCAAAGATATACGATGGAGAAAAGACAGTCTCTTCAATAAGTGGTGCTGGGAAAACTGGACAGCTACATGTAAAAGAATGAAATTAGAATACTCCCTAACACCATACACAAAAATAAACTCAAAATGGATTAGAGACCTAAATGTCAGACTGGACACTATAAAACTCTTAGAGGAAAACATAGGAAGAACACTGTTTGACATAAATCACAGCAAGATCTTTTTTGATCCACCTCCTAGAGTAATGGAAATAAAAACAAAAATAAACAAATGGGACCTAATGAAACTTCAAAGCTTTTGCACAGCAAAGGAAACCATAAACAAGACGAAAAGACAACCCTCAGAATGGGAGAAAATATTTGCAAACGAATCAACGGACAAAGGATTAATCTCCAAAATATATAAACAGCTCATTCAGCTCAATATTAAAGAAACAAACAACCCAATCCAAAAATGGGCAGAAGACCTAAATAGACATTTCTCCAAAGAAGACATACAGACGGCCACGAAGCACATGAAAAGATGCTCAACATCACTAATTATTAGAGAAATGCAAATCAAAACTACAATGAGGTATCACCTCACACCAATTAGAATGGGCATCATCAGAAAATCTACAAACAACAAATGCTGGAGAGGGTGTGGAGAAAAGGGAACCCTCTTGCACTGTTGGTGGGAATGTAAATTGATACAGCCACTATGGAGAACAATATGGAGGTTCCTTAAAAAACTAAAAATAGAATTACCATATGACCCAGCAATCCCACTACTGGGCATATACCCAGAGAAAACCGTAATTCAAAAAGACACATGCACCCGAATGTTCATTGCAGCACTATTTACAATAGCCAGGTCATGGAAGCAACCTAAATGCCCATCAACAGACGAATGGATAAAGAAGATGTGGTACATATATACAATGGAATATTACTCAGCCATAGAAAGGAACAAAATTGAGTCATTTGTTGAGACGTGGATGGATCTAGAGACTGTCATACAGAGTGAAGTAAGTCGGAAAGAGAAAAACAAATATTGTATATTAACGCATGTATGTGGAACCTAGAAAAATGGTACAGATGAGCCGGTTTGCAGGGCAGAAGTTGAGACACAGATGTAGAGAACAGACATATGGACACCAAGGGGGGAAAACTGCAGTGGGGTGGGGATAGTGGTGTGCTGAATTGGGCGATTGGGATTGACATGTATACACTGATGTGTATAAAATTGATGACTAATAAGAACCTGCAGTATAAACAAACAAACAAAACAACTAATACTAAACTTTCATTGGGTTATTTGTATGGAAATATGTTAATATAAATGTTTCAGACATTACATGAAATTTCTAAAAATCTTATATGTTCTGGTATAATGTTATAAGTCATAATCCTAGTTATTACTTTAAAATGTATATCTCAGAAATAACTAATTTTCTTGTCAACTGCATTATTATGAACTTTCATCAAATCTTTAACCGTGGTCATTTTTAAGTCTTTTGTCATTTACAGACAGTTCTGGGTGTACTCTGATGCTTTTGTAAATATGTTCCTATAAAAGGGTTTCATCTTCAGGAAATTCATGGAAAAGACTCTGACAAGTACAGGTTTCTGGTACCTGACTGTACTGCTGAACTGAATGAATAAGCATTTTCAGAACTCTAATGAAAAACTGATGAGCTCATAAAAGTGCTAACAAAAGATCAAGATAAAAAAAAAATTAATTACATGGGACTGAGTGAACTGATGAGGATGAGTATAATTTTTGTGACTTTCTGGTTGAATTTAAAAAAAGAAAAAATCCCACAAGAACTCAGAGGCAAAGAATATACGAATCAATTTTCACTGCAAAGTAAAGGAGCTGTTACAGTGGAGGATTACTGGACTGAATGTCAATATTATGACATAGCATGAGTGTGTTTCATGTTTGGTAATTGCAATCATTGTTGCTTTTGTTGTGGTCATCCATGTAAAAAAAAAAAAAAAAAAAAAAAAAAATTTCTGCAGATAATTTTTCCCCTGACCGTTGCTGATATCCTATTCATCTCATCTTGGGACTCCAACATAAAGGAGTTGAGAAAGCATACCTCAAGAAGACAGTTGCAAATAAAAGAGATCTCAGCTTTGGAAAAGACCTTAAAAGGTCAATTTATCATCTGATGTTTGGATTACCTCTACTGTTTGGATTCATGTCAAGGAGTTATCTGTCCTACGCTTAGATATTTTCAGCCTCACAGCGCTGGCAACTCTGTCTTTGCATATCCCTGACAATAACAAAGCGGATTCTTATATAAACTTGTTTTATAACAACTTTGAGCTTATACTCACACACCAATAGATATTGCATAGGATTAGGTTCAAGTACTGAACACACAACTTCATTCAATTTCAAGAGAGCCCTGTGAGCCACATGCTATGCATTTCACAAAAGTCATCGTGCTCTGGATCTCAGAACAAATTCACAACAGCTTGCTTTCAAGTTATTACCAAAGGCCCCCACCAAAGGCAGTGCTTCCCAGACTATTTTAGTCCCAGACTATTTTAGTCCCAGACACCCCTGTGATCCCTGTATAGCACTCCTTTGAGGGTGACAGTGTTGGTGGGAGGTGGGGGGAATGTTTATTCATTATGGATCTGGCTGATGCTTCTCTCCTAGGCCATATGGCCCACACAGCACACACAGAGCACATGCAAACACACACATGCACACCGACTGAGCAAGTGTTCAACAAGCAAAATGCACACACTTCCACCCAGAGAACTTCCCTTCTATCCCACTGTGGTCACTGCCATCTCTACACTTCAACAATTTGACAAATCTCTCTTGAGGACACCTCAAATGTCCCTGAAGGTCAACAACATTTTATAGTTTTAATACCCTGCCTGAGTGATAGATGACACCTGGGGGCATCATTCCTGGATAAAGCAGAAATCTCAGGGCAATGAAAGTCCCCCAGTTTGGAAGCCCCCAGAGATCCATCCATATATCTCACTTGACAAAAAAGGACCTCTTGGTTCATCTGGTAAATTTCGAAGCTTGTGGCTGGGAAGATGAGGATTTCGAAGAAAATGTCCCTTAGATCTTCCCTAAAGCAAGGTCTGATGAAGAGAACGAGAAGAGTGAGGTGGCTGCTTGTTGACAACACACTCATAATAAAAGCAATGGGTGGAGGCCAACTGGTGCTTTCACTACAAAATGGAGTCAGAAACTGCAGATCTGGGCACTTCTAGAGGAATTTCCAACTTTTGTTTTTTCATTTTATTATTTCTTCTCTGGTCAAAAGAAATGGAATCCTTAAAATGAAAAGTGCCTGTGGGCATATCTTGGTAGTAGCAAGAAAAGGGCAGTTTGGGAAAGCAAGTTTAGCATGCAGGTCAAAAGACCCCAAGAGAAATAAAGGCAGCTGCTGGGATGGGGCAGAGCACTGGGAGGAGACTGAGGTGCAAGGCCTCCATGCCTCTGGCCAGGTGTTGGCTTTGTTGGAATCTCCTTCTTTAGGCACCCGAGGAAGCGCTCTGTGAGAGTGAGAAAAAAACTGCCCTTGGGACCCAGCTATTCCCGTTCAGACTAACTTTCCACTTTTGCTCCCACAATTCTAGGAGAGAAAATTTAACGAACGGAGCAGACTGGAAGTCCTGAATTTCCAGAACTCCTGCACTAGGGAAATCAAGTTTGGAAAAGCCAGCTAAGGGGAGGGAAAGTACTTACTCCAAAACAGTGTTCCCTAAAGAACATTTCATGGGCCTCCTGGGGACGGTAGGAGGTCTTCCACGGAAGAATGTTTCCATGGTCAAATCAGGCTGTGGAAGGCTGGATTCTTTACTGCTCCACTTCTCAGAATCTTCAATTTGCTATGTCCATTGTAAATCTCCAAGCAGGGGTAGTGAGCTCATAGGCACAGAAATTCTGACCAAAGAACACTAACAGAAGAACTGCAGGCCTCAGCTGACACCTATTTGGGCGGGCAATGTTTCAAGATCCTTCAAACATGTTTGGGTTTTGCTTTCTTCTTCTAAAGATAAGATGATCCAAATGACAGCTCTTGCTTTGCTCCACTACTTCACTTTTTAATCCTTCTTTATTTTCTCCCACGGTTGAATAAACTGCCATTGAGTATCTATGTGCAAGTAACCCTGCTCCTGATGTAAAACAAAACCAAAATAAGAGCCAAAGTACACTTTCAAGGCAAATGGACTTTCTTTTCTCTCTCTTTTTTTTAAATTGAGGTATAATTGACATAACATTAAATGAGTTTCAGGTGCACAACATCATGTTTTGATATTGTATACAGGGCAAAATAATAACTACAATAAGTCCAGTTTACATCCATCACCACATAGATACAATTTTTTTTCTTATGATGAGAACTTTCAAGACCCACTCTCCTAGCTATGATCTTTTTCTTAAGAACAAAACAAAAACTGTATAGTACTTCCAAGTACAATAGCTTGCATTTAAAGATATTGTTATGGTCTGAATATTTGTGTCTCCCCAACATTCATATGTTGAAATCCTACCCCCCAAAAGTGGTGGCCTTTGGGAGGTGCTTAAGTCATGAGAGTGGAACGCTCATGGATCTTATAAAAGAGATCGCACAGAACTCCCTAGCCCCTCCCCCATGTGAGGATAAAGCAAGAAGGTTCTAGCTACAAACCAGAAAAAGGGCCATTACCCAACCATGCTGGGGCCATGATCTTGGACTTCCAAGTTCCAAGAATGGTAAGCAATAAATTCTTATTGTTAATAAGATACCAGTTTAAGGTGTTTTGTTATAGCAGCCAAAAGGGACTAAGACAGATACAGTACAGACTTGTTGAATTAATATTTCTACTCCCACTAATTGCATAAATATATGCTGATTCTATAAACTGCCCAGCTGGTTATGGCCTGTGATGCTGTTACACTTCCAGATTAGACCTACGTCCTTGTAACTAACCTGATATTGGATTTATTACTGGAACTAATCATATATTATATATACCCCCCCCCGCCTTTTCTACCCATACACACTATTCAGTTTGATGTATGTTGCTCATTCATGTTCTGTGCCCCATGAGAAACACACAGTATCTGTATCCTTACATCATTTGAGTTTTCAGTTTTACCATTTCCACACTCACTTCAGGATACATGTAGTAAACCAGTCACAGAACTGTCTACAACCTGAAAGGAGTCTGCAGGACTGTGGTTGCTGATTAACAGTGAAAAATGTTCAGATTGCCTTTTATAATAGGCCTAACAGTTGTTGGTATCAGCTGAACGAAGGTTGATGTAGCAAAGTACGTGATGTCTGGCCTGCCTTATAATAGGATTAGAGCACGGACTGCTTCGTAATAGCTGCTCTGCTAGTAATCCTCAAAGCATCATCTGGAAATACATTTGAATCACTGCATTTATTTTGAAAAGTCTCTGATAGAAATGCTGGTAATCCTGGCCTCCCAGTAAGTAGTATGTTTATGTCGCACAATCAAATCAGTTTCTTGAGGCCATTTGGAAAATGTCACCGTAATGCTTCTTATTTTTATAAAACATTTCACAATTTACCCAATGCTTTTATTTGGCTTCTTGCATGAGGTTGGCAGGGCAACTTCACCCCAAGCCACACATTCTAAACCTTTACCTACAGATGAAGAAACTTAATAACCTAAGTCAGTTGAAGTTTAGGTTAGTGACGTGCGTTAGAGGGCTGGATGACTTGTCCAGGGTCTTAAGGCTACTCAGTGGAGAAGCCAGAACCAAAGCCCAATGACTGGATTCCTAAGTCAGATTCCTTTTTCCCATATTGGGCTGCTGCCTCCCAAATGATGATTCCATACATCACAGGGGAATGTCCAAAGAGTCAAGTGTCCAACCAAATGTCTGGATCAAATTAACTGGGTCTTTTAATGACCCTCACTTCACTATCTCATTAACCTGCTTGTTACTCCTGAGCATTTTACTTTTTAAAGAAGTTCAAATCAGCACAAAAAGAAATATGCGTGTCTGTCTGCTTTCGGATTATTTAGAAAAAACCTAGGTCCCCCCTATACAGAGAAGAAACTTTGTCCTATGTGTGTGGGTGTTACTTTTGGAAAACCAGGAAACACTTATCTTTTTTTAAATTCATTCATTCATTTGTTGGACAGATGTTTTTGAGTGCTCACTAATGCCAGAGTCTGTGTGACACCTGGGTCACATTCATTTATCAAGTGAAAATTGCTTTTTAATTTTTAATTTTTATTTTTTGGCCACACCACACAGCTTGTGGGATCTCAGTTCCCCGACCAGGGATCGAACCCAGGCCATGACAGTGAAAGCGCCAAATCCTAACCATTAGACCACCAGAGAACTCTGGGATATTGCTTTTTCAGACAGCCAGATCGCACTATGGGCTTATATCACTTGCAACAAACTAAAAGCTCTGGGAAGGATTTAAAATCATTGATTTCAAGTCAGATATTCATAAACCTCTGCACATAGAAGTGATTTTAAAATGCCTACATATAGACGTATTTTTTGTCTTAAGTTTAACCGTAGGTCTACATGCCCATCAAAATCACTTGAAGTCTGTGCTCATTCAGTTAACTCTCTCTGCTGGCTCTTTGCCTCATGTATATTTAATCAACATCACCCCTCCTCTACCCCGTCTCTTTTTCTTTCTCTTTAATCCAAGTCATTAATAAAAATATTGAGCAAAACTGACATAAGGAGGAAACCCTATGCCTCTTCACAGGAGACTCTTCTCCACATATCTCCAAGGTAATCAATCCATCAATACAGGTGAAAACTGAGAGCTTCCTAAAAGCTCCACAGACAAACAAGATGAAAAAACTAGGGTGAAAGAATGCCTTTAGTAAATCCCTCTAAACATTTAAACAAACTGTGCCTTTTCAAAATCACCCAGCCTTTAGAACTCCACCACAATATATGACTCAGCAAAGTTGCCTGTGTGCCACTCCCTGGCCTTACTTTTAAGTCATCATTTTTCTCTCATGCTCTGCAGTGGACATTAGTAGAGCTGTCTTGAAATATTCCTGTTCTCTTTTTGCACCCACTATAAGATCGGATTCCCTTGTCCCCTTTTTACTTTGGCATGGCAAAGTGACCTGCTTTGGCCAATGAAATGTGAATAGATGTTTGCCAACTTCAGGCAGACGCTCTAGGAGCCTTTGCTTTATCCGCCATCTCCCTTTCTCCCATGCATTTCAGGAAACAAGTGTCAAGAAGGATACATGACCACCCTGGGTCATGTATGACTATGCTCATCATACATGACTATGATGAGCAGAGCCCCTGCCAACCCACATTCATCACGGAGGGTGGATGAGAAGAAAACTATTGTTTCATCAAGATACCAAGATGGGGGGATGTTGGTTACTCCAGATTAACCTGGCCTATCCTCACTGATACTTCTGGAAGGATCAATGGCTTCTCACTGCTCAGAAGACCTTAATTCCTCTTCTAGTATTCAAGGTCTTCTATAATTTGACCTGGATTTATCTCTCAAATGTACTTTATAACCATCGCTCAGATAGTACTATCTGCTTCTTTCTGGAACCCAATTCTTCTGAGCTCCACCTCGAAATGTCACTTTTGCCGATCACTGAGTTGAGGATCGCAGCTTAGGAGCCAAATTCGCCTTCAGTTTTTTCATCTTCATTCCTTCATCTAAAATATTACAGAACATCACAGGTGGAAACAAAATATGGATAATTTTTCCCCTGACTGTCTGCTCTCCTTCATCCATTTAAATTCCTCAGGAATTGCCAACCAAAGAGTAAGCAAAATAAACCAAACCAGCTAGGAAGTTTCTTAAGAAGTTAATTAATGTGCTCCATGTAGCACTGTCATATACTAACTCAGGAGTGTGTGAAAGGCACGATTTCTCTAGAAGTTCTGCTGCCTTTAATTAATTCAATAAGCAATATAATAACTACTCTTTATAATCCCTGAAGTTGTCTCTGACAAATTCAATGCGAGTTACAACTGTGTATGCCATTTCTTAGAAGAGGGCTGTCGCATATGATAACCCAGACCCAATGGGTTGGACACTCCTAAAAGAGTGATTTTGGGTCAGTTAAAGATAAAAAACAATTAGAGCTCCCCAACAAAGGAACACACTGCCTACAAAAAGCATTGTGTTTATCCGGGGTCAACAGAAATGTCTAACAGAGGACACATCTATAAGAGAAGTCAGAGAAACAGTTCCAGCACTGGGTGGTATTTCTGCCCGATGAATACTACGGTACCTTCCTGCTTTCTGGTTCTGCGATTTTATTTCTCCCATTTCCCTGTGTCCACCTCTCAACATTTCTTGCCATTCCCTTCTGGCTTGCCACTAAACCCCATTACAAACCATAGATTAAGGACAAAGAAAGAGGGCTTCATCTTGTCAATGGTAATGTGGGTCCACCTGAGGAGGTATTTACAAACGTGATTTAAGGAGAGCCCAGGAGATTGTGTTGGTGCAGGAGAAGGGAACCAGTGGAAAGCTGCAAATAAACCCTCTTCTACAAATGCTCTCTTGTCTCACCAAGATACATTACCTCTCTGTGGGAAAGCCACCGAGCTAGCATTTACTATTTTGAGATTATGATCCACTTTCCATCCTACTGCTAGCATCCCTATATACCTCGCAAAGTAATATCTTCTTCTAAGATCTTGACAGGAATATTAAAAATTCATAAACATATTGCCTTTTGCCCACAATGAAAAAATACAGTGCAGATTTTGGTAAATAAACCTAGTATAACATGGGAAGTGAGAAGGAGCAGGTCCCTTACACTCTAATGATACCACATTGAATTATACATACATGGAAGTAAGAACATTCTGGAAAGGCTGGTGACTCTGACAGAGCTCCCAAGAATGATTCTTCCAGAACATCCTCACTGAAAATGAGAGAATTCAAGCACCTTTTCTTTCTTTCATGCTTCTCTGACTTTGCCTATCCCCCCAGACAAACTGTTCAAAGGTACTTGGAATTTCCAACCCCTAGCTTCTGCCTGGTTCTGCTCCCTACATAACTATAGAAACTCCACTTGTTCTGTCTCTCTTCTGTACACATCTGTGGCCTAGAGCCTCAAAGACCTATCCTCATCTTGCTAGTGTGGAAGTCAAGCAGCCTACAGAAGCTGTTGACAGAACCTAGGATGTTGCAGGGTTGTTCCATTAATCAAATGCCTCCATCTAGTTCCATTATGATTTGGGAATTTCAAAACAAGTACTGATGAAACTAGTTTTAAAACTGTACTTGCATTGATACAGGCAGGACCTTAGGGTATACGCCAAATCAAATTCTGTCAATGACTGTACAGTCACTGTCTATTAATGTTAAGGAAGTCCAAAGAATCAAAGCAAGTCATGATTAAAATACCAAGTTCCAAGTGTGTTTCCCACATGAGATCAAAAGGAGAGATGGGATTAAAAACCTGATATTTCTTCAGTGATGAAAAAGTCAAATCACTTCCTCAAACAGAGAAGTTATTCCCCCTCTTTTCTATAAGGTAGGAATAACTGAATAATGATTATAGTGCAATTAAATGGGGAGCATGGTAAATTACCTTCCAAGTGCAAGAAACCACAGTGAACAATCTGTTATAGCCCTCCACATCCTGTTCTGGAAATGATCTAATTAGGATATCGGTTAGAGCATATTGTCTCCCAGGTGACACAGTGGAAACTCCATTGCTTACAAGTGACTTTAAACTAGAAGATACAGAGAAGTAAAGAGTACAATTTGATCCTGGCAGAGAAACAATATTCTACTCATCTAATAAAGGTACTATTAACCTCTAATTTTTTTTTCCCCATTTGGAGATAGAAAGAGTTTTTAAGAAAATAAAATATTTCTACTAATTTTGAATTTTGAAACACTCCTGAACCTAATCCAAATAGATTACCTTCTCATTTGAAGTCACCAGACCAATGAACTCACTGGTCCAGCACTGACCCAAGAGCCTGAAAGTAAGAAGCAATGGCTTCTGGGCAATGAAAACAGAGGTCAAAAAGTCTTTCTGGCAAATCTTTTGAATCTTTTTTTCTTTAGTGTGTCAATTCCTTGGTGGGATTTGCTGTATTTTATTGATTTGTTCTTTGGACAAAGCATACAAAGTGCATATCATAAGCTATGCACCACTATGCCAGTACTCAGGAAACAAAGTCAAAGAAGCCAAGACCATCTCTCCTCAGTGTCACTCTTAGGATGTTGTTTAAAAGAACACAGAACAAGAAAACAGAACCTCCAAAAACTCTGTGAACTATTTGAAAAAAAGAAAAGAAAAGAAATCCCATTAATTCTCTAAAATTATTGAACCAGAACAAAATAGCATCACTTAATGGAACATGACTGAAACAGCAATTTCATTTGGTTTGATACTTACATTAAATCTTCAGACTAACCACCCATTGAAAGCTTCAGGAGAAACATACCTAAATCCTAGATCTAGATCCCCAAAACACCAAAAGAGCAATATAATCACATCGAATCCAAAGAAAACCAGACATTGGGCTAAGTAGAAACCTTATATATTTTGTTTCTTGCATCTCTTTGCAATCCTTTGGTTGTTGCAGAAGGAAGAGGAATAAGGAAGCAAGTAGTACCAGAGGGAGAAAAAAGAGACAACGCATTTCTCTGACCATCAGATTGATAGTATTTGATTGGTTAGTGTTTTTGTTTTTTTCTCCATAACCATTATCAGTAAGGCCGGTTGATTTTGAATCTAGCAAGGACCTAATAGATTTTCAAATAGGAACTTGTTATTTATTTCCTTAGCTAGTAAAAGTGCTTCTATATAGGTTACTTGATTATGTTGATGGTTCTCAAACGTGAGTGTGTGTGTGTGTGTGTGTGTGTGTCTGTCAGTCTGTCATAGGGGAGTAATAACCTGGACGAAGAACAGAGGAAAGACCTGAGTGGCAGTAAAGATATAAAGGGGAGTGGGAAAGAGATTTATGGGAGTGAATGAAGTCTCTCTGGTACAAATCAATTTTAAAAACAACTTATGTCATGTCTTCTGCAAAGGTGAAATTCACTGGAGTTTGATATTTTACAGGAAAGGAATAAAGTGAGAAAAAGAAAAGGGAGAGAGGGAGGGAGAGAGGAGAGAGAATTTCCTTGCCACGTTTCTGAAGGGAGCCATCCCCAGCGTTTATAGATTGCCACTTATCATTGGCGATACATACCATCAGATAAGGAAAACAGCCCGCACGTGTTTTAAAATCCCCTGTTTAAAATTTAAATTCATTAGTTTATGAGCTGCTGGGAATTGACAGTTTTACACCCCAATCGTCCTTGAAATTTATGTAAAAGCTGCCGTAAAATGGAATAGGGGAGCATCTCCAAGTGATAACACCAAATACAAATTGGTAAATAAAGACGCAGCTGAAGCCGATTTGCTGTGGGTCATATAACCGAGAATGTCGTTTTTATTAAAGGGAAGTTCTTTAAGCATTTGCTCCTCACCCGGCAATGCTTTTTTTACCAACGTTTAAAATATTAATGTACTGTTTTTATTGCTCCCCTCCTCTAATGGCATTTCTATAACTGGATTCACACATATAAAATATGTCCCATGTATCTGCAGCATGGCAGGCGTGTCCTTTTTTTGTAGTAGGGGGTGTGTGCGCCTCTGAGTGGTTTCTATCTGACAGTGTATATCACAATTAGATTACAGTGTCCTGATTTTAGAGGTTTTAATTATAATACAGCTTGATACTAGATACTAGAGATTAGACTTCAGAAATGCATGGAGGTTTGTGTCTGATTTGTCTTCAGTGTTGAAATTTCGTTCTTGCTGTTAAAACAAAGTTCCCTGGGGCCCACACATATGAGTTTAATATGTTTGAATAGGTGGAACAGAAGGTGAGTCAAGGAACCAGGTCTCCAAATGAAAGATGTATCTAGAGGGGTCTCAAAACAAGTTTTCTCCAAATGGGGAAGCCTCAAATACCCTTTCTTGTTCATGCTCTCTTGCTTATCTCTAAAAAAATCTTTGCTTAATCAGTGTCAAAAAGCTCTTCTCCAATACTAACTGCTAACTTTGTAGCAGTAACTAACTACTAACTAACTTTGTAGTTTTATCTTTTATTTGGGGGTTATGATTCATCTCAAATTGATTTTTGTACATGGATGGAGTAAGGTAAGGGTCAAGGTTGACTCCCTATTGAATTGTTTTGGTGTCCCTATTGAAAATCATTTGACCATATATGTGTGGGCCTTCTTCTCCATTCTCTATATTCTTCCATTGATCTATTTATCTCTCCTTTCACTAATATCATACCTTGACTATTGCAACTTCATGGTAAGTCTTAAAAGTCAGGTAAAGTAGGTCCTCCAACTTTGTTTTCCTTTTTAAAGGCCTCCATACCTGAACCTTTAGGTTTACCTGGAACGGTAAACTTACAAAGGCCCAATGACATGTAGGCCTCTTCTAAAAATCACTATTTTAATCAAACTCTGGGATCTTTACAAAGATTAAGGAATAAAGCAATAATAACAAATTTAAGAGGCTGACTGCATTTTACAGACTAATCTGCCTCCAGGACTTCCTGGAGGTAAAATCAAATCCCCCTAAAACTGAGTTCCTATGCTGAGTTTATGATTAAACTATCCCAAACTTTACTCCTTTTCTTTTCCTGAACCTGTTCCCCTCAAGATTGAGGAGTATCAAAGAAAAGGGAGGACTAAAACTGTATATAAGCCCCTGTGTTCCTGTCCTTTGAAGTAAAAGGCTTTCACTTTAGTCTCCCAGGCTTCCCTTGAGTCTCAAAAGGCTGAGTCAAGAGTTAACAATTAGGAATGTGAAGATGTACTAGCAATCCCACTCCTTGGCATATATCCAGAGAAAACCATAATTCAAAAGGATAAATGCACCCCAGTGTTCACTGCAGCACTATTTACAATAGCCAGGATATGGAAGCCACCTAAATGTCCATCAACAGAGGAATAGATAAAGAAGATGTGGTACATATATACAATGAAATATTACTCAGCCATAAAAAAGAACAAAATAATGCCATTTGCAGGAACATGGATGGACCTAGAGATTGTCATACTGAGTGAAGTAAGCCAGACAGAGAAAGAAATATCATATGATATCACTTATATGTGGAATCTTAAAAAAAAAAAAAAAGGTACAAATGAACCTATTAACAAAACAGAAATTGAGTCACAGATGTAGAAAACAAACTTATGGTTACCAGGAGGCAAGAGGGGGAGGGATAAATTGGGAGATTGGGATTCACAGATACACACTGTTATATATAAAATAGATAACTAATAAGGACCTACTGTATAGCACAGGGAACTCAACTCAACACTCTGTAATGACCTATGTGGGGAAAAGAATCTAAAAAAGAGTGGATATACATATATGTATAACTGATTCACTTTGCTGTACACCTGAAACTAACACAACACTGTAAATCAACTATACTCTAATAAAAAATTAATTTAAAAAAAGGAATGTGAAGATGTAAAACAAAAAATAGCTGTTGGACTTGGAAACTGGTAACAATTCAGACTATAAATCCACCACATCACAGAATCACCAAACTCCCAGTTCCCTGAAAGATAGAAACAAAGGCCTGAAGCACAGTCCTGAGTTGTTTTTACAGGAAGCCGACCCCCACCAGATGAAAACTGCTGCCCAGAAGAACACAGACCCTAGACTGGTTGAAACCAGAAGGCTGATGATGCTTGAAACTTCACCTTGCTGCCAAGCAATCTATGAATTGTGCAGGAGCTGATCACACACCCTGCAGCCCCTTCCCTCATACTGCTTTTAAAACCACTTCCCTGAAAGCCACCGGGGAGTTTGGGTCTTTTGAGCATGAGCTCCCAGTTCTCCTTGCTTAGACCCTGCAATAAATGCTGTACTTTCCTTCACCACAACCTGGTGTCAGTAGACTGGCTTTACTGTGTGTGGATAAGTGGACCCAGGTTTGGTTCGCTAACAGAGGTAGGGTCTGCTCTCCTTCAGCTTGGTGTTTCCAGCACATAACAGAGTCTCCAGCCCATTGTTCACAGCCATTTATTCACATGACCTCTGGGGGAATTCACCTCTGCATGGCACAGCCACACCTGTGTACTCACTGTTCCGCGGTGGGGGCCAGGGGGAGGTGCTCTCCTTCACTTAAAATACTCCACCAACCTCTCCCGACCTCTTTTATGTTGCTTTTCCCATTTTGCCTTACCTTGTAGGCAGTTTCCTTCCCTTCAAAATTATATGTCTGGTGTGGATAGAGACTGCCTTTTATATTTCCAAGTATCTCCACAGACCTTTGTACAGAGAACAATAATCCTTTGGTGAGGAGCAGGGTGGTTCTGTGGGGAGGTGTTGGGTCATCCATCAAGCCAGCTAGCAAACTCACCAGCCCCTCATAGAGTCTGGGACACAGAGCAGACACTCAGTAAATACCAGTCAATTGAGAGAGTACATACACTTTCTATTGTAAATACTCTTTTGAGGCAGACACAGAAAATTAGTTTCTTTGCATCAATGGGGGACATCATACATGGCAGCACTCCTTTCAGAGGCAAAATCAAATAGGACTCATATTTCCTATAAAACCTAAAAGAAAACCATGTCATCCCCCAGCTTGTATTTAAGAAAAGATAGAAGGGAAAGAAGAAGCATCAAGATAGGACATGCTTCACAAAGCACTGGGGAGAAGGGGTGAGCACCAAATGCCCTTGGCCAAAGTAAACACACTTGACAAACAAAAGCAGAACCAAATAGAAAGGCAGCACCACATGGAGTTGGAAGACACTTGTTACATATTACAAAGAGTGAGAAGAGGCCATTCCTACCACCACCACTGGATTATTCTAGCAATTCCCTAACTGGGCTCTCTGCTCATTCTGGACTTCTTCAATCAATGCACCACAGTGAGGCGAGCTCGACTGTTCTAAACCATAGTGAATGCATG
The DNA here is from genome assembly GCF_028564815.1 of Eubalaena glacialis. Lineage (NCBI taxonomy): Eukaryota > Metazoa > Chordata > Mammalia > Artiodactyla > Balaenidae > Eubalaena > Eubalaena glacialis. The sequence continues at coordinate 74,171,368 of NC_083729.1, read as the reverse complement.
CCATTCTCTTGCTTAAAGGCCTTCATTTACACCAAACAGAAAATAGGCAAAACCCCGAAGCCCATCACACGGCCCGTGCCCACTTTTCTGCTCCTCACTGGTCACCACTCACACATCTATAGTCTTCACTTCAGACCTAGGAACCACCCTTGCCATGGCTTTGCATATGTTATTCCCTCTGCCTAGAGCATCTACACCCCCTTCTCTTCCCAGGACTTAGATCAAGCATCACCTCATCTCAGGAACTTTCACTGATCCTCCCAGTTGAACTCCTCCATGGCAACTATTTTCACGTTGGTCTAATTGTTAAAACTGCAAATGGGTTGTGGTTACAAAGTCACCTTTGATCTCTGTGGGGTCCATACTCAACACTTGATGTGGCATGCAGTTAGTGCTTAAAGAATGGGTGAATAAATTATTGATTGAGCAAATAAATTATTGATTGAGCGAATGACTAAATGTGCCTAGTAAACATTAAATAGATTCATGACCAATGCAGTTATGTCTCTGGATAACTTTGATGTGTGAGAACTGAAATTTTTACCTACCTTTTATTTTTTAACTCATCATTTTATATACAACATAAAGATATTTTTACATAGTATAGAATATAAAACATATACTATGCTAGGCAAGTTATATACTGCACCCATTTTAAGTGTACATTCAAAAAGTTTTGAAAAATGTGCATGCCTTTGTAACTACCATCACAATAAGGACATAAAACATTTCCATCATCCCAAAAAGCTCCCTTGTGCCTCATCTCAGTCAACCCTCCTCTCATTCCCAGCTGCCAGGCAATCACTAATTTACTTTCTGTCACTATATATTAGTTTGGAATTTTTAAAAATTTTATATACATAAAACCATACAGTATGCATTCTTTTCAGGCTGGCTTATTTAGCTCAGCAAAGTATTGAGATTCATCTGTTTGGTTGTGCGTATCATTATTTTTTTATTTTCATAATTCATTTATTCATTAACACTTGTTGATAGACGTATAAGTTGTTTCTGGTTTGGAGTTATTATGAATAAAAGTGCTATGAAAATTAGTGTATAAGTCTTTGTATAGACACAGTTTTCATTTTATTTGAGTAGAATCCTAGAAACATTACTGTTAGCTTGTATGGTAGGTATGTTTAACAAAGAAACTTCCAAACTGTTTTTGAAGGTGGTTGTACCATTTTTCATTCTTTGCAGTAATATTGTGAGAATTACAATCGTTCTATAGGTTAGCCGCCATTTGGTCCTGTCCAAAATGTCCACAAGATATTTGGTCCATGAAACATTTGATCCATGCCAAAAGGTCCTTGAAATTTGGTCCTACCCAAAATATCCATGAGCATATTTGGCCCATGCCAAATGGTTTTGGACAGGATCAAATATCAAGAACCTTTTGGTGGGGACAAAATATCTTACAGACTACAAATCTCTTTTGGATATTTTGGACAGGACCAAATGCCCTACAAGGGTACTATACACTCTCCAACACTTAGCATTATCAAGCTTTCTAAGCATCTCTCTCTGTTTCCTGCTGTGAGTTCTGCAACCTAAAGGAGTTGTATACTTGCCTTAGGGAGAGGATGTGTAGTTGGTTGTAAGGCTCTTTCATTACTTAGCACAATGCCTATGAACAGGACCCAACTCAGCAGTAATGAAAGGGAGGGACAAACTGAGATGCAGGTAAACAAGTCCAAAGGTACCATGATTAAGAAAAAAAAAATGATGTGAACTGGAATTCAGTTTAAATCTGAAAAGTCCAAGGGTAAACTGAGGAGCAGGGAACCCATGCTTTCTTGGGAGCCCACCTCCATTCCCTAGACTGGTACAGGGCTGAGCAAGAAAGAGGTCTTCAATAATTACTTGTTGATTTCCTTTTTAAGGGTGGGCAGTACTTTTTGGCATTGAGACCATTTAAATAAGGGCTTGATAATTTCTTATTAGGGAGCCACACATAGGAAGGAAACACAGAAAATGCTTGGATCTATTTCTTATTGTCTCTAAGTGAGAAGCTAATGGAAAGCCAACTCTTTAAACTCCCTAGGGCTCCTTTCCCCATATGTCTCTGGCCATGCAATGTACATAACTGGTGATGAGTAAACACTGCATAGTCAATGAAGTGTGTTAAGAGTGCTGGCTTAATATACAGGTGGATTCAGCAGAAAATAATTAATTTATACCTATTATTTTTATAGTAGTTATTTTTAAATTTTATTTATTTATTTATTTATTTATTTATTTATTTATTTATTTATGTTTGGCTGCGTTGGGTCTTTGTTGCTGCGTGGGCCTTCTCGAGTTGCGGCAAGTGGGGGCTACTTTTCGTTGTGGTGCACGGGCTTCTTATTGCGGTGGCTTCTCTTGTTATGGAGCACGGGCTCTAGGCATGCGGGCTTCAGTAGTTGTGGCACGCAGGATCAGTAGTTGTGGCATGGGCTTAGTTGCTCCATGGCATGTGGGATCTTGCAGGACTAGGGTTCAAACCCATGTCCCCTGCATTGGCAGGCGGATTCTTAACCACTGCACCACCAGGGAAGTCCCTAGAGTAGTTATTTTTTGAGAGCTATATGATATACACTTTGCTAAGCAAGTTATATGTGATATGTCCCTTAATCCTTAAACAACCCTAGGAGGTAGATAGTATTATCACCTTCATTTTGCAGTGGAGGAAAATGAGACACAAAGAGTAAAGTAGATTGCCAAAAATAAAATAGTAAGTTGGGAAGTCCACATTGGAATTCAGGTCCAATTGACTCCAAAACCCTTGCTCTTGACCACTATTCTCTGAATTAAGACTGAGAACATATCAACACCCTCCCTGCCTCACCAACCTATAAAGTATTGAGTTATGTATATTAGAAATTACTTCTTTGGTGGAAAAAGTATGATATTATTATCAATCATTAACACCTAATTATAGGTAACTCTTGTCATTAACACTAGTTACTATCTTGGATGGCTCAAAATGGGCAGTTTAAGAACAGAAACACAGGTGTTTTGGTATGAGAAATGGAGGAAAAAGTTGACTTGTGTTCATATACCTATCTCAGTAATTTCCTAGGGCAGCCAAAGGGCAGAATGAAAGGGCGGGGCGTCAGACAGGGATAGAAGTGCAAAACCAAAAGGAGGGACAAAACTATAAGGAAAGGTAAATGGACAGGGCAGTGGAAAAGAATCAAGGACAAACGTTGTTCAGCTACATAGCGGTTTCAATGGACTCTCCTGGATATTTGAAACTCTCTGTACAATCTTATAGAAATAGCACAGATTTTGAAAAGCCTCAGATCTAGATTCAAGTATGGTTCAGCCAGGACACTAAGGAAGTCATTAAAATATCTGTGAGATTAGTATCCTCATCTGAACATTGGAGACACAATTTGCAGGATTATTTTGGGGAGTCCACCAACAAAATGAAATGACAACCTATGAAATGGGAGAAAATAACTGCAAAAGAAGCGGCCAACAAGGGGTTAATACCCAAAATATACAAACAGCTCATAAAATTCAAAATCAAAAATAATCTAATCGAGAGACCTTCAAGATGGCGGAAGAGTAAGACGTGGAGATCACCTTCCTCCCCACAAATACATCTATGTGTGGAACAACTCCTACAGAACACCTACTGAACACTGGCAGAAGACCTCAGACTTCCCAAAAGGCAAGAAACTCCCCATGTACCTGGGTAGGGCAAAATAAAAAAGAAAAACCACAGACAAAAGAATAGGGATGGGACCTGCACCTCAGGGAGGGAGCTGTGAAGAAGGAAAGGTTTCCACACACTAGGAAGGCCCTTCACTGGTGGAGATGGCGGGTGGCAGGGGGGAAGCTTCAGAGCCATGAAGGAGAGTGCGGCAACAGGGATGCAGAGGGCAAAGTGGAGAGATTCCCGCACAGAGGATCGGTGCCAATCAGCACTCACCAGCCTGAGAGGCTTGTCTGCTCATCCGCCGGCCTGGACGGGTGGGGGCTGGGAGTTGAAGCTCCGGCTTCTTCAGAGGTCAGATCCCAGGGAGAGGACTGGGGTTGGCTGCGTAAACATAGCCTGAAGGGGGTTAGTGCGCCACAGCTAGCAGGAAGGGAGTCCGAGAAAAAGGCTGGAACTGCCTAAGAGGCAAGAGACAATTGTTTCAGGGTGCGTGAGGAGAGGGGATTCAGAGCACCATCTAAACGAGCTCCAGAGATGGGCGCAAGTTGCTGCTATCAGCGTGGACACCAGAGACAGGCATGAAACGCTAAGGCTGATGCTGCAGCCACCAAGAAGCCTGTGTGCAAGCACAGGTCACTATACACACCTCCCCTCCCGGGAGCCTGTGTAGCCTGCCACTGCCAGGGTCCCGTGATGCAGGGACAACTTCCCAGGGAGAACACACAGCATGCCTCAGGCTGTTGCAACGTCATGCTGGCCTCTGCTGCCGCAGGCTCGCCCTGCATTCCATATCCCTCCCTCCCCCCAGCCTGAGTGAGCCAGAGCCCCCTAATCAGCAGCTCCTTTAACTTCATCCTGTCTGAGTGAAGAACAGATGCCCTCAGGTGACCTACACGCAGAGGTGGGGCCAGATCCAAAGCTGAACCCCAGGAGCGGTTCAGGAGCTGTAACCCCCCGAACAAAGAAGAGAAAGGGAAATTTCTCCCAGCAGCCTCAGGAGCAGTGGATTAAATCTCCACAATCAACTTGCTGTACCTTGCATCTGTAGAATACCTGAATAGAAAATGAATCATCCCAAAATTAAGGTGGTGGACTTTGGGAGCAACGATATATATATATACTTTTCCTTTTTCTGTTTTTGTGAGTGTGTATGCGTATGCTTCTTTGTGTGATTTTGTCAACATAGCTTTACTTTTACCATTTGTCCTAGGGTTCTGTCTGTCCGTTTTTTTTTGTTGTTGTTGTTTTCTGTTTTTCTTTTTTTTTTAGTAATGTTTTTAGCAGTTGTTATCATTGGTGGATTTATTTTTTGGTTTGTTTCCTCTCTTCTTTCTTCTTTTTTCTTCTTTCTTTTTTTATTACTTTTTAATTTTTTATTTTTAATAATTTTTTTTATTTTAATAACTTTATTTTATTTTATTTCAATTTATTTATTATTATTTTTTCTTTCTTTCTTTCTTTTTTTCTCCCATGCTTCTGAGCCTTGTGGCTGACAGGGTCTTGGTGCTCCGGCTGGGTGTCAAGCCTGAGACTCTGAGGTGGGAGAGCCGAATTCAGGACATTGGTCCACCGGAGACCTCCCAGCTCCACATAATATCAAATGGTGAAAGCTCTCCCAGAGATCTCCATCTCAATGCTAAGACCCAGCTCCACTCAACAACCAGCAAGATACAGTGCTGGACACCCTTTGCCAAACAACTAGCAAGACAGAAACACAACCCCACCCATTAGCAGAGAGGCTGCCTAAAATCATAATAAGGTCACAGACACCCCAAAACACACCACCGGATGCGGTCCTGCCCACCAGACAGACAAGATCCAGCCTTATCCACCAGAACACAGGCACAAGTCCCTTCCACCAGGAAGCCTACACAACCCACTGAACCAACCTTAGCCACCGGGGGCAGACACCAAAAACAACAGGAACTAGGAACCTGCAGCCTGCGAAAAGGAGACTCCAAACACAGTAAGTTAAGCAAAATGAGAAGACAGAGAAACACACAGCAGATGAAGGAGCAAGGTAAAAACCCAACAGACCAAACAAATGAAGAGGAATTAGGCAGTCTACCTGAAAAAGCATTCAGAGTAATGATAGTAAAGATGATCCAAAATCTTGGAAATAGAATGGAGAAAATACAAGAAACATTTAACAAGGACCTAGAAGAACTAAAGAGCAAACAAATAATGATGAACAACACAATAAATGAAATTAAAAATTCTCTAGAAGGAATCAATGCAGAATAACTGAGGCAGAAGAACGGATAAGTGACCTGGAAGATAAAATAGTGAAAATAACTATTGCAGAGCAGAATAAAGAAAAAAGAATGAAAAGAATTGAGGATAGTCTCAGAGACCTCTGGGACAACATTAAATGCACCAACATTCGAAGTATAGGGGTCCCAGAAGAAGAGAAGAAAGGGACTGAGAAAATATTTGAAGAGATTATAGTTGAAAACTTCCCTAATATGGGAAAGGAAATGGTTAATCAAGTCCAGGAAGCACAGAGAGTCCCATACAAGATAAATCCAAGGAGAAACATGCCAAGACACATATTAATCAAACCATCAAAAATTAAACACAAAGAAAAAATATTAAAGGCAGAAAGGGAAAAACAACAAATAACATAGAAGGGAATCCCCATAAGGTTAACAGCTGAACTTTCAGCAGAAACTCTGCAAGCCAGAAGGGAGTGGCAGGACATGTTTAAAGTAATGAAAGGGAAAAACCTACGACCAAGATTACTCTACACAGCAAGGATCTCATTCAGTTACGATGGAGAAATTAAAACCTTTACAGAAAAGCAAAAGCTAAGAGAATTCAGCACCACCAAACCAGCTTTATAACAGATGCTAAAGGAACTTCTCTAGGCAGGAAACACAAGGGAAGGAAAAACCTACAATAACAAACCCAAAACAATTATGAAAATGGTAATAGGAACATACATATCGATAATCACCTCAAGTGTAAATGGATTAAATGTTCCAACCAAAAGACATAGACTGGCTGAATGGATACGAAAACAAGACCATATATATGCTGTCTACAAGAGACCCACTTCAGACCTAGGGACACATACAGACTGAAAGTGAGGGGGATGGAAAAAGATATTCCATGCAAATGGAAATCAAAAGAAAGCTGGAGTAGCAATTCTCATATCAGACTAAATAGACTTTAAAATAAAGACTATTACAAAAGACAAAGAAGGACACTACATAATGATCAAGAGATCAATCCAAGAAGAAGATATAACAATTGTAAATATCTATGCACTGAAAATAGGAGCACCCAATACAAAAGGCAAATGCTAACAGCTATAAATGGGGAAATCGACAGTAACACAATCATAGTAGGGGACTTTAACACCCCACTTTCACCAATGGACAGATCATCCAAAATGAAAATAAATAGGGAAACACAAGCTTTAAATGATACATTAAACAAGATGGACTTAATTGATATTTATAGGACATTCCATCCAAAAACAGCAGATTACACTTTCTTCTCAAGTGCTCATGGAACATTCTCCAGGATAGATCATATCATGGGTCAAAGGTGAAGCCTTGGTAAATTTAAGGAAATTGAAATCCTATCAAGTATCTTTTCTGACCACAATGCTATGAGACTAGATGTCAATCACAGGAAAAAATCTGTAAAAATTACAAAACCTGGAGGTTAAACAATACATTATTTAATAACCAAGAGATAACTGAAGAAATCAAAGAGGAAATCAAAAAATACCTAGAAACAAATGACAATGAACATACGATAATCCAAAACCTATTGGATGCAGCAAAAGCAGTTCTAAGAGGGAAGTTTATAGCAATACAATCCTACCTCAAGAAACAAAAACATCTCAAATAAACAACCTAACCTTACACCTAAAGCAAATAGAGAAAGAAGAACAAAAATAACCCAAATGTAGCAGATAGAAAAAAATCGTAAAGATCAGATCAGAAATAAATGAAAAAGAAATGAAGGAAACGATAGCAAATATCACTAAAACTAAAAGCTGGTTCTTTGAGAAGATAAACAAAATTGATAAATCATTAGCCAGACTCATCAAGAAAGAAAGGGAGAAGACTCAAATCAATAGAATTACAAATAAAAATGGAGAAGTAACAACTGACACTGCAGAAATACAAAGGATCATGAGAGATTACTACAAGCAACTCTATGCCAATAAAATGGACAACCTGGAAGAAATGGACAAATTCTTAGAAATGCACAACCTTCTGAGACTGAACCAGGAAGAAATAGAAAATATGAACAGACCAATCACAAGCACTGAACTTGAAACTGTGATTAAAAATATTCCAATAAACAAAAGCCCAGGTCCAGATGGCTTCAGAGGCAAATTCTATCAAACATTTAAAGAAGGGCTAGCACCTATCCTTCTCAAACTCTTCCAAAATATAGCAGAGGGAAGAACACTCCCAAACTCATTCTACGAGACCACCATCACCCTGACACCAAAACCAGACAAAGATGTCACAAAGAAAGATAACTACAGGCCAATATCACTGATGAATATAGATGCAAAAATCCTCAACAAAATACTAGGAAACAGAATCCAATAGCACATTAAAAGGATCATACAGCATGATCAGTGGGATTTATCCTAGGAATGCAAGGATGCTTGAATATACGCAAATCAATCAATGTGATACACCATATTAACAAATTGAAGGATAAAAACCATATAATCATCTCAATAGATGCAGAAAAAGCTTTTGACAAAATTCAACACCTATTTATGATAAAAACCCTCCAGAAAGTAGGCATAGAGGGAACTTACCTCAACATAATAAAGGCCATATATGACAAACCCACAGCCAACATCATTCTCAATGGGGAAAAACTGAAACTACTTCCACTAAGATCAGGAACAACACAAGGTTGCCCACTCGCACCACTATTATTCAACATAGGTATGGACGTTTTAGCCACAGCAATGAGAGAAGAAAAAGAAATAAAAGGAATCCAAATCGGAAAAGAAGAAGTAAAGCTGTCACTGTTTGCAGATGACATGATACTATACATAGACAATCCTAAGATGCTACCAGAGAACTACTAGAGCTAATCAATGAATTTGGTAAAGTAACAGGATACAAAACTAATGCACAGAAATCTCTTGCATTCCTATACACTAATGATGAAAAATCTGAAAGAGTACTTAAGGAAACACTGCCATTTACCATTGCAAGAAAAATAATAAAATACCTAGGAATAAACCTACCTAAGGAAACAAAAGACCTGTATGCAGAAAACTGTAAGACACTGATGCAAGAAATTAAAGATGATACAAAGAGATAGAGAGATATACCATGTTCTTGGATTGGAAGAATCAACATTGTGAAAATGACTATACTACCCAAAGCAATCTACAGATTCAGTGCAACCCCTAACAAACTACCAATGGCATTTTTCACACAGCTAGAACAAAAAATTTCACAATTTGTATGGAAACACATAAGACTCCGAATAGCCAAAGCCATCTTGATGGAAAAAAACGGAGCTGGAGGAATCAGACTCCCTGACTTCAGACTATACTACAAAGCTACAGTAATCAAGACAGTATGGTACTGGCACAAAAACAGAAATATAGATCAATGAAACAGGATAGAAAGCCCAGAGATAAACCCATGTACATATGGTCTACTTATTTTTGATAAAGGAGGCAAGAATATACAATGGAGAAAAGACTGCCTCTTCAATAAGTGGTGCTGGGAAAACTGGACAGCTACACGTGAAAGAATGAAATTAGAACACTCCCTAACACCATACACAAAAATGAACTCAAAATGGATTAAAGACCTAAATGTAAGGTCAGACACTATAAAACTCTTAGAGGAAAACATAGGCAGAACACTCTATGGCATAAATCACAGCAAGATCCTTTTTGACCCACCTCCTAGAGAAAGGGAAATAAAAACAAAAATAAACAAATGGGACCTAATGAAACTTAAAAGCCTTTGCACAGCAAAGGAAACCATAAACAAGACGAAAGACAACCCTCAGAATGGGAGAAAATATTTGCAAATGAAGCAACTGACAAAGGATTAATCTCCAAAATTTACAAGCAGCTCATGCGGCTCATTATCAAAAAAACAAACAACACAATCCAAATATGGGCCGAAGACCTAAATAGACATTTCTCCAAAGAAGATATACAGATTGCCAACAAACACATGAAAGGATGCTCAACATCACTAATCATTAGAGAAATGTAAATAGAACACTACAGTGAGGTACCATCTCACACCAGTCAGAATGGCCATCATCAAAAAATGTAAAAATAATAAATGCCAGATTGGGTGTGGAGAAAAGGGAACCCTCTTGCACTGTTGTGGGAATGTAAATTGATACAGCCACTATAGAGAACAGTATGGAGGTTCCTTAAAAAACTAAAAATAGAACTACCATATGACCCAGCAATCCCACTACTGGCTATATACCCTGAGAAAACCAAAATTCAAAAAGCATCATGGACCACAATGTTCATTGCAACACAATTTACAATAGCCAGGACATGGAAGCAACCTAGGTGTCCATCGACAGATGAATGGATAAAGAAGATGTGGCACATATATACAATGGAATATTACTCAGCCATAAAAAGAAACAAAATTGAGGTATTTGTAGTGAGGTGGATGGACCTAGGGTCTGTCATATAGAGTGAAGTAAGTCAGAAAGAGTAAAACAAATAGCGTATGCTACCACATATATATGGAATCTAAAAAAAAAAAAAATTAATTGTTATGAAGAACCTAGGGGCAGGACAGGAATAAAGATGCAGACATAGACAATGGACTTGAGGACACGGGAATGGGGAAGGGTAAGCTGGGACGAAGTGTGAGAGTGGCATGGACTTATATATACTACCAAATGTAAAATAGATAGCTAGTGGAAAGCAGCCGCATAGCACAGGGAGATCATCTCAGTGTTTTGTGACCACTAAGAGGGGTGGGATAGGGAGGGTGGGAGGGATATGCAAGAGGGAGGAGATATGGGGATATATGTATATGTATAGTTGATTCACTTTGTTGTAAAGCGGAGACTAACACACCATTGTAAAGCAATTATACTCCAGTAAAGATGCTTAAAAAAATAACAATAATAATCCAATCAAAATGGGCACAAGACCTAAACAGACATTTTTCCAAAGGAGACAAGCTAACAGGCACATGAAAAGATATTCAACACTGCTAATTATTAGAGAAATGCAAATCAAAACCACAATAAGGTATCACCTCACACAGGTCAGAATGGCTGTCACCAAAACGTCTGCAAATAACAAATGTTGGAGAGGATGTGGAAAAAAGAGAACCCTCCTACCACTGTTGGTGGGAATGTAAATGGATGCAGCCACTATGCAAAACCGTATGGAGGTTCCTTAAAAAACTAAAAATAGACATACCATATGATCCAGCAAATCTATTCCTCGGTATATACCCAGAAAAACAAAAAAACTAATTTGAAAAGATACATGCACCCCAATGTTTATAGTAGCATTATTTACAAAAGTCAAGACATGAAAGCAATCCATCAAAAGATGATTGGATTAAGAAGGTATGTTATATGAATATATATATTAATGGAATATTACTCACCCACAAAAAAGAATGAAATACTGATATTTGCAGCAACGTGAATGGACCTAGAGAATACTATGCTTAGTGAAATATGTTAGACAGAGAAAGACAAATACTCTATGATATCACTTATATGTAGAATCTAAAAAATAATACAAATGAATCTATATGCAAAACACAGACAGACTCACAGACCTAGAAAACAAACTTATTGTTATCAAAGGGGAGGGGGGAAGGGGAGGGACAAATTAGGGTTACAGGATTAACAGATACAAACTACTCTATACAAAATAGATAAGCAACAAGGATTTACTGTATAGCAAAGGAACTATAGCCATTATCTTGTAATAACCTATAATGAAATATAATCTTCAAAAATACTGAATCACTATGCTATACACCTGAAACTAACACAATATTGTAAAGCAACTATACTTCAATAAAAAATAAAATTAAAAACTAAAATTTACAAAGTGATTTGGAAAAAATTATGTAGAGAAATGTGTCTTATGTAAATTGTCTGCCATAAGTCAGTAAACCTCATTTTGTTTCCTTTCTCCTTTTTTTCCCTTTAGATTTAAGCAGCATCTATTACATAAATGGTCACAGAGTGGGAAGAACCCTGAGAATATCTACTCAGCACTTCAATTGCCTCAGAGGTGCAGGAGTCAGGTTGTTTGATCTGGTGTTGTTCTTACAGCACATCTTGTGGTTCAGACTCCTCTGCCCCACCCCACACACGCACACAGACATACAAGGAGGAAAGTAGAAGTCACACCGTCATTGTGCCTCCTCCTCTAGCTCATCCACTATTTGCAAAGGATGCCAAGGTTTTTTTTTTTTATTTAAATGTTTTTTTTTTTAATTTATTATTTATTTATGGCTGTGTTGGGTCTTCGTTTCTGTGCGAGGGCTTTCTCTAGTTGTGGCAAGCGGGGGCCACTCTTCATCGCAGTGCGCGGGCCTCTCACTATCGTGGTCTTTCTTGTTGCGGGGCACAGGCTCCAGACGCGCAGGCTCAGTAATTGTGGCTCACGGGCCTAGTTGCTCCGCGGCATGTGGGATCTTCTCAGACCAGGGCTCGAACCCGTGTCCCCTGCATTGGCAGGCAGATTCCCAACCACTGCGCCACCAGGGAAGCCCTGATGCCAAGGTTTTAAATAGCATTTTCCTTACACCATTTAAAATGGGGAAGTGCATTCCTAAGCAAGTGACTATCTGTTTAGATGTTTTGGGGCATGATGATTTGACACAGTCGGTAACGTTACCAGATACGGTCTGGTCTTCACTTCAAAACTAAGATTGTTCAGGGGCCTAGTATGATTGAGTGCTCTTTGCATAATATATTTTCTTGATAAGCACAGTTGCTTTTTGATTAAAACATATCTGTAAGCTTAGACCATTAATCATATTGTTAAATAAATTGATGCATAAATAACTATTTTGAAATCTGAATGAAATCTCTTCCGAACATTATTTTCAGAAATCACTTGATTCCCCAGCTCAACCATCCATTCTGTAGAACTAAGAATCAACAACAGATTTACGGTTCCATCACTACATATCTGTAAGTATGAAACAATAAGCTACTTGTAAGAAAATATTAGAAATAAGGGCTTGGTAAATCATAGGAAAAGCTCATGATGAAATAATGTGCAGCCATTAAAAATCATGTTTTGGAAGAATTTTTATTGACATTGAAAAATGCTTAAGCTATTATTGTGAAAGCTACAAAACCCCATATATGGTAGGACTCCGATCCTGTAAGTATATGCGAGCCTGTGGATGTGTGTGTGTTTGTGAGTGTGTGTGTGTGTGTGTGTAATGTATGTTATATAAATGAAGCAAAGATGGCATCTGTGTATTGGTCCCTAAGTTGTATATTTTCTTCACTATAGTTGAGACCCATTAGCTCAAAAGCCTACTGGCACCAAAGTGAAATTTTTACACGTGAAAATATTTTATTCACAGCCCAAATAAGCAGATTTTTAGCCATTCTGAACCTGCCTGCTTTGCATATGCCATGCAGCTGTGTCCAACATCTATAGCCATAGATAAGGCAAGCTCAGCATCATAAAGATCCCAAGCCACTGCTGCCCTTCAGAGCTTTCTGGCCAGAGACTCCCCCAGGCTTCTGAGTCACTTCACCTAATTAGGAAGCTCCCTCCTAATCCCTCTTTCCCCAGGAATTCCCTTGTCCTCCTCCTCTTCCAAGTTGCTGCCCCAGACTCTTGCTGGGAGGGACTTGCCCAGGCAAACCTGTCCTCAAAGTGCCCAATACAGCGTGTGTGTGCTACTGCCACCTCGTGGTCATATCTTTTTCTAGCCCCCAAATCCCTTGGACCAGTCACAAAGTCACCTGAGGTCTTCTATTCCCATGAGATCCACAGAAGATTGGCTGCAAACTCATATCACCAATCCACATTTCTCCAAATATTTTCAGTGCTTACTATTTCATGTTTACCTTTGAAGGAAACCTCATAATCATTACTTCACTTTGATTCAAATATGAAAATCAGTCTCTTTCCTTATCTTCCACACACCAATACACTCATACAACACATATGTGAAATAGACTGAACTAGAGGTTTGATGCTGAGATAGAGGGTGTTTTGCAATAACATCCAATTGAACATCAAGCATTGCTGTTCTTGGCAGTCTTTTGCAGAGACCCTGCCACTCCCGGTTGTTTACTGGCCCTTTACCCTTCCTATTTGATCATAGATTCCCTCTACTCACCATCTCTTCTGTCCCTCATTCACCCACAGATAACTTGTTGATCACAAGCAGTGTTAGTTGGAAGTGGCAGGCCAGCATTGTGCCTGAGTATTAGAATGGTAGACAAGAGAAGGGTGAGTTCTCAACAGCATCATTTCAGTGGTTGGTTTTGCCAGCTCTCAAAGATAGAAATGGGCATCTGTTTACTTATTTACAATAAGCATTCTTGTTTTTGAAGAGATAGGAAATAGGAAAGGAGACACACAATTGTAAAGCCAAACATTCTTGTCCAAAAGATAAAACAAGTTAAAAATATAAGCAATCCAGAGCAGCAGGGTACTCAAGAAGGCACTTTTCAAAGCTTAACTTGCTACAGAAATCGTGAGGAAGAGTGAGCATCTGGAGCTTGAGTGCCCAGGGACCTGGCACCTGGCAGACTGGGAGACGACTTGGAACGCTTGGCGGGGGGCTTGTTGTGGGGGAGGGCCGGGGGAGGAGGAGAAAGTATAGCGTGACGTTTCAGAGAAGCAATGGGATCTGCACAAAGTTACAGATGTGAGAAGTCTGGGGAATTCTGAGTAGCCCAGTCTAACTGGAAAAACAGTGGGAGGAATGAAAAGTAGGCTAAGAGAGGCAGATGGAATTAGATTAGGGAAAGAATAAGATATCAGGATAAAGTTTTACACTACATTTTAAGTCAGAGTTTCTCTAATTGAGAATTCGTGAAGTCCTCAGTGTCTTTCTGTAGACTCCAGTTTAAGAAGCATCGCATGGCTCTGAAAAGGGTCTAAATCTGCCCATATATACCATTCCCTTGCCAAGGGATTTGGAACTGCTCTTCTCCTGAGTGTGAGTCTTAGCTGCTTTCTCTCTCTCTCTCTGTCTCTCTCAAAACCTTTTCAGGAGCCTAACTTCATTATTTTCATCTGTAAGTTTTCCCCAATCCAAGAATCCCCTATATTCTGTCTGAATCAGAGATCATGTGTACTACGGCCATCTATCACCAAGTAGTATGTACAAGGCTGAACAGCACTTTAGAAAAGATTCAATCCTCCTCTTACTCTCCCCTCCCCCACACGAAGTGCAAGCCAGGACCCAGCACAGATTTATTGAATGAAAGGGCCTGTAATGACTTATCAGTCTGGGTGAGAGAAGTCTATTACCCTCCAACCATACATCAAGTGGTTTTCATCTCAAGTCCACACACCATGGCAGGGAGCCCACAGTGGGCATGGAGCAGTGAATTCACTCCAAGATTAATAAAACTTTGCAGCAGGCGATGAAGATAGACAAGGTCTTGATTGCAACATGTGAGATGGCAATTTTGAATGGGTAACCAAATCTATATTGCAAAGTTAAAAACTGAGAGAGGGTCTCGCGGCAGTGCTGAAACTTCGGTGGGCTCCCATGGCGCTGCTTCGCTGACAGAGCTATTAGCAGCCTGCCTTCCACTCTCACCAGCTCTACGTCCAAATAACTGGTCTTTCCTGGGGAGCCAGTTCCTCCCCAGGCCTCTGAGCCATGCCCATCTTGGCTGCCCCAGACGAGCCAGTGATCACAAACTTATAAACAAATTTCAACTTTAGTACAAATAAGCTTTTTTTCTAGGACAATTTGAGACTGTTGCCAACCCACTGCCCCATCTCTTTCAAATATTTTAGTGTGTATACCAAGGATATTCTCTTAAATAACCACAATACTACCATCAAAATCAAGAAATTACGGGAGATTGTTTCAAGATGGCAGAGTAGAAGGACGTGCACTCACTCTCTATTGTGAGAGCACTGGAATCACATCTAACTGCTAAACAATCATCGACAGGAAGACACTGGAACTCACCAAAAAAGATATCCCACATCCAAAGACAAAGGAGAAGCCGCAATGAGATGGTAGGAGGGGTGCAATCACAATAAAATCAAATTCCATAACCGCTAAGTGGGTGATGCACAAACTGGAGAACAATTATACCACAAAAGTCCACCCACTGGAGTGAAGGTTCTGAGCCCCACGTCAGGCTTCCCAACCTGGGGGTCCAGAATGGGAGGAGGAATTCCCAGAGAATCAGACTTTGAAGGCTAGTGGGATTTGATTGCAGGACTTCAACAGGATTGTGGGAAACAGAGACTCCACTCTTGGAGAGCGCACACAAAATAGTGTGCGCATCAGGACCCAGGGGAAGGAACAGTGACCCCATGGGAGACTGAACCAGACCTACCTGCTAGTGTTGGAGGGTCTCCTGAGGAGGCAGGGGGTGGCTGTGGCTCACCGCAGGGATGGGGACACTGGCAGCAGAAGTTCTGGGAAGTGCTTCTTGGCATGAGTCCTCCTGGAGTCCACCATTGGCCCCACCAGGGAGCCGGGTAAGCTCCAGTGCTGGGTCGCCTCAGGCCAAACAACCAACAGGGAGGGAACCCAGCCCCACCCATCAGCAGACAAGCAGATTAAAAATTTACTGAGCTCTGCCCACCAGAGCAACACCCAGCTCTACCCACCACCAGTCCTTCCCATCAGGAAGCTTGCACAAGCCTCTTAGTGAGCCTCATCCACCAGAGGGCAGACAGCAGAAGCAAGAAGAACTATGATTCTGCAGCCTGTGGAAGGGAAACCACATTCACAGAAAGATAGACAAAATGAAAAGGCAGAGGACTATGTACCAGATGAAGGAACAAGATAAAACCCCAGAAAAACAACAAAATGAAGTGGAGACAGGCAACCTTCCAGAAAAAGAATTCAGAATAATGATAGTGAAGATGTTGCAGGACCTCAGAAAAAGAATGGAAGCAAAGATCGAGAAGAAGCAAGAATTGTTTTAAAAAGACCTAGAAGATTTAAAGAACAAACACCTAGAAAAATTAAAGAACAAACAAACAGACATGAACAATACAATAATTGAAATGAAAAATACACTAGAAGGAACCAATAGCAGAATAACTGAGGCAGAAGAATAGATAAGTGACCTGGAAGACAGAATGGTGGAATTCACTGCTGCAGAACAGAATAAAGAATGAAAAGAAGTGAACACAGCCTAAGAGACCTCTGGGACAGCATTAAATGCACTAACATTCGCATTAGAGGGTTCCCAGAAGGAGAAGAGGGAAAGGACCTGAGAAAATATTTGAAGAGATTATAATCAAAAACTTCCCTAACATGGGAAAGGAATTAGCCATCCAAGTCCAGGAAGTGCAGAGAGTCCCAGGCAGGATAAACCCAGGGAGAAACACTCTGAGACTCACAGTATCAAATTGACAAAAATTAAAGGCAAAGAAAAATTATGAAAAGCAACAAGGGAAAAATGATAAATAATATACAAGGGAACTCCCATAAGGTTAACAGCTGATTTCTAAGCAGAAACTCTGCAAGCCAAAAGGGAGTGGCATGATATATTTAAAGAGATGAAAGGGAAGAATCTACAACCAAGATTACTCTACTCAGCAAGGCTTTCATTCAGATACGATAGAGAAATCAAAAGCTTTACAGACAAGCAAAAGCTAAGAGAATTCACCACCACCGAACCAGTTCTACAACAAATGCTAAAGGAACTTCTCTAAGTGGGAAACACAAGAGAAGAAAAGGACCTACAAAGACAAACCCCAAACAATTAAGAAAATGGTAATAGGAACATACAAATCGATAATCACTTTAAATGTGAATGGATTAAATGCTCCAACCAAAAGACACAGGCTCACTGAATAGGTACAAAAACAAGACCCATATATATTCTGTCTACAAGAGACCCACTTCAGACCTAGGTACACATACAGACTGAAAGTGAGGGGGTGGAAAAAGATATTCATGCAAATGGAAGTCAAAAGAAAGCTGGAGTAGCTATACTCATATCAGATAAAATAGACTTTAAAATAAAGAATGTTACAAGAGACAAGGAAGGACACTACATAATGATCAAGGGATCAATCCAAGAAGAAGATATAACAATTATAAATATATATGCACCCAACATACGAGCACCTCAATACATAAGGCAACTGCTAACAGCTATAAAAGAGGAAATTGACAGTAACACAATAATAGTGGGGGACTTTAACACCTCACTTACACCAATGGACAGATCATCCAAAATGAAAATAAATAAGGAAACAGAAGATTTAAGTGACACAATAGACCAGATAGATTTAATTGATATTTATAGGACATTCCATCCAAAAACAGCAGATTACACGTTCTTCTCAACTGCACACGGAACATTCTCCAGGATAGAACACACCTTGGGTCACAAATCAAGCCTCAGTAAATTCAAGAAAACTGAAATCAGATCAAGCATCTTTCCCACCCACAACACTATGAGATTAGAAATGAATTACAGGGAAAAAAACGTAAAAAACACAAACACATGGAAGCTAAACAATACTTTACTAAATAACCGAGAGATCACTGAAGAAATCAAAGAGGAAGTCAAAAAATACCCAGAGACAAATGACAATGAAAACACTACGATCCAAAACCTATGGGGTGC
This sequence comes from Eubalaena glacialis, assembly GCF_028564815.1. Lineage (NCBI taxonomy): Eukaryota > Metazoa > Chordata > Mammalia > Artiodactyla > Balaenidae > Eubalaena > Eubalaena glacialis. Next base: position 74,152,941 of record NC_083729.1, on the reverse strand, counting down.
AGCAAAAGCAGTACTAAGAGGGAAGTTTATAGCAATACAATCCTACCTCAAGAAAGAAGAAAAATCTCAAATAAGCAATCTAACATTACACCTAAAGGAACTAGAGAAAGAAGAACAAACAAAACCCAAAGTTAGTAAAAGGAAAGAAATCATAAAGATCAGAGCAGAAATAAATGAAATAGAAACAAAGAAAACAACAGCAAAGATCAATAAAACTAAAAGCTGGTTCTTTCAGAAGATAAACAAAATTGATAAACCTTTAGCCAGACTCATCAAGAAAAAGAGGGAGAGGACTCAAATTAATAAAATTGGAAATGAAAAAGGAGAAGTTACAACAGACAACTGCAGAAATACAAAGCATCGCAAGAGACTACTACAAGCAATTCTATGCCAATAAAGTGGACAACCTGGAACAAATGGACAAATTCTTAGAAAGGTATAACCTTCTAAGAATGAACCAGGAAGAAATAGAAAATATGAACAGACCAATCACAAGTAATGAAATTGAAACTGTGATTAAAAATCTTCCAACAAAGAAAAATTCAGGACCAGATGGCTTCACAGGTGAATTCTATCAAACATTTAGAGAAGAGCTAACATGCATCCTTCTCAACTCAAAGTCTTCCAAAAAACTGCAGAGGAAGGAACACTCCCAAACTCATTCTACAAGGCCACAATCACCCTGATACCAAAACCAGACAGAGGTACTACAAAAAAAGAAATTTACAGACCAATATCACTGATGAATATAGATGCAAAAATCCTCAACAAAATATTAACAAACAGAATCCAACAACACATTAAAAGGATCATACGCCATGATCCAGTGGGATTTATCCCAGGGATGCAAGGATTCTTCAATATACACAAATCAATCAATGTGATACACCATATTAACAAATTGAAGAATAAAAACCATATGATCATCTCAATAGATGCAGAAAAACATCTGACAAAATTCAACACCATTTATGATAAAAACTCTCCAGAAAGTGGGCATAAAGGGAACCTACCTAAAAGGCCATATACAACAAACCCACAGCAAACATCATTCTCAATGGTGAAAAACTGGAAGCATTTCCTCTAAGATCAGGAACAAGACAAGGACGTCCACTCTTGCCACTATTATTCAACATAGTTTTGGAAGTCCTAGCCATGGCAATCAGAGAAGAAAAAGAAATAAAAGGAATACAAATTGGAAAAGAAGAAGTAAAACTGTCACTGTTTGCAGATGACATGATAGAGAATCCTAGAGATGCCACCAGAAAACTACTAGAGCTAATCAATGAATTTGGTAAAGTTGCAGGATACCAAATTAATGCACAGAAATCTCTTGCATTCTTATACACTAAGAACAAAAGATCAGAAAGAAAAATTAAGGAAACAATCCCATTCACCATTGCAACAAAAAGAATAAAATGCCTAGGAATAAACCTACCTAAGGAGGCAAAAGACCTGTACTCAGAAAACTATAAGACACTGATGAAAGAAATCAAAGATAACACAAACAGATGGAGAGATACAGCATGTTCTTGGATTGGAAGAATCAATATTGTGAAAATGACTATATTACCCAAACCAATCTACAGATTCAATGCAATCCCTATCAAATTACCAATGGCATTTTTTACAGAACTAGAACAAAAAATCTTAGAATTTGTATGGAGACACAAAAGACCCCGAATAGCCAAAGCAATCTTGAGGGAAAAAAACGGAGCTGGAGGAATCAGACTCCCTGACTTCAGACTATACTACAAAGCTACAGTAATCAAGACAATATGGCACTGGCACAAAAACAGAAATATGGAACAATGGAACAAGAAAGAAAGCCCAGAGACAAACCCACGCACCTATGGTCAACTAATGTATGACAAATGAGGCAAGGATATACAATGGAGAAAAAACAGTCTTTTCAATAAGTGGTGCTGGGAAAACTGAACAACTACATGTAAAAGAATGAAATTAGAACACTCCCTAACACCATACACAAAAATAAACTCAAAATGGATTAAATACCTACATGTAAGGCTGGACACTGTAAAACTCTTAGAGGAAAACATAGGAAGAACACTCTTTGACATAAATCACAGCAAGATCATTTTTGACCTACCTCCTAGAGTAATGGAAATAAAAACACAAATAAACATATGGGACCTAATGAAACTCAAAAGCTTTTGCACAGCAAAGGAAACTATAAACAAGATGAAAAGGCAACCCTCAGAATGGGAGAAAATATTTGCAAACGAATCGATGGACAAAGGATTAATCTCCAAAATATATAAACAGCTCATGCAGCTCAATATCAAAAAAAAAAAATAAACAACCCAATCAAAAAATGGGCAGAAGACCTAAATATACATCTCTCCAAAGAAGACATACAGATGACCAAGAGGCACATGAAAAGCTGCTCAACATCACTAATTATTAGAGTAATGCAAATCAAAACTACAATGAGCTATCACCTCACACTGGTTAGTATGGGCATCATCAGAAAGTCTATAAACAACAAATGCTTGAGAGGTTGTGGAGAAAAGGGAACCCTCTTGCATTGTTGGTGGGAATGTAAATTGATAGAGCCACTATGGAGAAAAGTATGGAGGTTCCTTAAAAAACTAAAAATAGAATTACCATATGACCCTGCAATCCCACTACTGGGCATATACCCAGAGAAAACCATAATTCAAAAAAGACACATGCACCCCAATGTTCATTGCAGCACTATTTACAATAGCCAGGTTATGGACGCAACCTAAATGCCCATCAACAGACGAATGGATAAAGAAGATGTGGTACATATATACAATGGAATATTACTCAGTCATAAAAAGGAATGAAATTGGGTCTTTTGTAGAGATGTAGATGGACCTAGAGACTGTCATACAGAGTGAAGTAAGTCAGAAAAAGAAAAACAAATATCATATATTAACACATATATGTGGAATCTAGAAAAATGGTACAGATGAACCAGTTTGCAAGGCAGAAGTAGAGACACAGATGTAGCACACATGTAGAGAACAAAGGTATAGACACCAAGGGGGGAAAGTGGGGTGGAGGGGTGGTGGTGGGATGAATTGGGAGATTGGGATTGACGTATACACACTAACATGTATAAAGTAGATAACTAATAAGAACCTGCTGTATAAAAAAAATAATAAAATAAAATTCAAAAGAAAAATCAAGAAAAAAAAAAAAAAAAACTGAGAGAGGCTTTCAAAGGAAGGTATTCAACAGAGCCAGATTCTACAAGCAACAGCCCAGACTGGGGAGGTGGTGTGTTTCAGCAAAACTTTATCTGCCTCCTCTCCCTCCTTCCTTTCTACAGTTCTTCCATCTCATGTATTTTGTCCTACCGTTTTTTTGAAGAAGAGGAGAGCCATTTCTCCTTTCGGTGACACACTAACAACTAGACTACAACACCAGTGAGGAAAATATGGAAGTAGGATAGTCTCTCAGTGAGAGTGTAAGCCCACCAACACCTTGATGTCAGCATCATGAAAATGATTCTGTACTTCTGAACTTCAGAACTGTGCAAGAATATATTTCTGTACTTTTTAGCAGCCAAGTGTATGGTAATTTGTCACAGACCTAAAGGAAACTAATACATTTCTCAATCGCAATCCCCTTATATAGGATATTTTTGGAAATCATCCAGGGAGTATTTCTGCCTGGACATCATCCCACTGTTTGTAGTGTAGACTTAAATGCAAAATTACCTTGTCAGGAAGACTCGAGTACCCATCTCAATTTCACTGCAAAATCAATTAAACAAATTAGAATCAGCTCACCCAACACTCTGAAGGGTTAAACAATCCTGTGGCTAAATCATCAATCACTCTAGTAGGAATATATAACATAGCTCTTCATCCATGGCTCATGGCATATTCTACCTGACACTAGTCAAGGGTATAGGGACTAAGTTTCATAGAAAAACATATAAAATGTTCATGGGGATGCTTTGACAATAACTGCCAGATTCCTGAGGCCAGGACAGGGTTCCCACTGGCCATTCACTGTTTCCCACTTTTCTCCTTTCTCCACTCCCACTCCCCAACTCCAAAGCTAAAAAAAAACTTAAAAATGAATAGTCAAGAACCTTAATATTAAATAAAAATGAATTTTAATTTGGCAATAGCTAACAATAACATACTTGGGCTTTCAGCATCAAAGAGGACTAGGGTTATTTTAATAAACAGTAAGATGAAAAGCAGTGAGCCAACAAAGCGTGACAGGATTTAAAAAATGAGAGCAATGTGCAAGGAGTTGCAATTATATTTCCAGTTAAAGAGAGATGGAGGGAGTTCAACTCCATTTTAAGCAATTTGCATGTTTCCCACAAAGAGCTCTGCTCTAGTTAATGGCAGAGATGATAAAGAGGAAAAGCACGACCTCCTGGTTACCCAGTGCTGTTCCCTGCAGGGTCTCTAGGCACTTCAATGCACTTGGCACACTCAATTCTGCTGCTTCTCTTCCAGAAAATGGCCTCCAGGACTGTGTCCACAAGCTACATGGCAAGGTTGCTCTTTGGTAATCCTCAGCCTCTGCCTCTGGAGCACCTCTCCTGTCTCTCTCCTCCCATTGGCCAGTGCATCTGTGCTGTCTCTCTCTCCCCACATCAAAACAGCTGTATCAGTTATCTACTTTCACATAACAAATCACCCTGCAACTTGAGAAACTTGAAGCAACAGCAGACATTTATTCTCTCTCACAGTTTGTGTGGATCAGAAATTGGAGAGCAGCTTAGATGAGAGCTTGTGGTCCCTCATGATGGTCAAGCTGTCTATTGGGGCAGCAGTCATCTCAAAGCTTGAGGGAAGATGGAATATTTACTTCCTAGTTGGCTCACTCAGATGCTTGGCAAGTTTGTACCCGCTATTGACAAGAGGCCCCAGGTTCCTGACATATGGAAGTCTCCATAGGTTTGCTTGAGTAGCCTCACACATGGCAGCTGGATTTCCCCACAGTGACTGATCCAAGACAGTAAGGTAGAAACTGCAATGTCTTTTATGACCTAGGATCAGAAGTCACATTTCATTTCTATGGTATTCTTTTGGTTACACAGATGAGCCCTATTGAATGTGGGAGGAGTTTTACACAAGATGATGGATACCATAAGACAAGGATCATTGGAGACCATCCTGGAGACTGGCTACCACAGTAGCTTTTCCCTTAAACCACAATGGGAATACTAGTCACTGAGTCCTGCTAGAGAATAGGAACAGATTTGGGCAGAGTCATTCTCTCCTGTCCTCATGGAATAAAAGGATCTGGCCAATCTTCTAGTTATTTGGGGGATTTGAAAGAGGCAAGGAGTTATCTGAATGTAGATTCTATAGGCAACTGCCCATTCCTTAGGGGTAAAGAGAGCTATGGTATATTGGCAACATTTTTTTCTAGAATGATGATAATGATGATGATAGCTAATGCTTTGTGAGCTCTTATACACAATTTCATTTAAATATCACAACAATACTATGAGGCATGGAAAGACAAATTAATTTATTTTCCCAAGGTTAAACAACTCAAGAAAGGCAGAGCCAAGATTGGTACCTAGACAAGTAGGTACTATATCTTTACCACTATATATTATTCAGTGAATAAAAGACCCAAAAGCAGTGAAACAAAAGACCATCATCTGTCACCCTTACCTAATTTTTCCCAGATAACTAGAGCTATGGTGCTTTTTTTTTCTTCCAAGTTATTCATGGCAGATTACATTAGAAAGGACTACAAATTTCCATGGGTCTGTCCAAAATTATGACAACTCCCATCACACTGTACATAAATCCACCGATACATTACTCAAGAAAAACCATCTGGGGATATAAGTCAGTGGCAGGGTTTTTATTTGTAATATAAACTTGCATTTGTACTAGTTTATATTTAAAAAGTGTAAATCCTTCATAAACTTTCCTTCATCAACCATTACTTGACATACCAGTTTATTGAGATAGTAAGTGTGGGCAGACTGTTGGCAAAGATGGCCCTGGTAATACCTCCCATCCCTTGCAATGTGACCTTGCTATGTTTATCATCAAGAGGTGGAGTTTATTTCTTTTTCCCTCAAAACTAGATAAGGCCAATGAGACATTTGAAAATGTGATATAAGCAGAGGCTTGAAAAGTGCTTGCACATTAGGGCTTACCCTCTCTTGCTGTTGGGAATCTCGAGATGACCCTATGAAGAAGTCCAAGCTAGCCTGTTGCCAAGACTACAGGGAGGAGAAATGAGGCACCTTTGACTGACAGCCTGCCAAGCACCAGTCATGTGCACAGGCCAAATCTGACCATCCTCCTTCAGCTGAGCCCCCAGCTGAATGGAGCTTTAGGAGTGAGTCAGACAACACCAGTGAAAGAATCATCCAGCTGAGCCCAAACCAAACTGCCAATCTGCAATAAACAATGAGCTAATACATGACTGTTGTTTTAGCAGAAAATACTAATTAATACAGTAAGGCTAAGAGATGATTCTGTAGTGTTTCTCAAAGTGTGGTACATTACTAGATCACCTCTAACAGAACCATCTGGGCCTTATTAAAAAAAATCAACTTCCTAAGATCAACTTCAGAAAAACTAACTAACGTCCCAGAGAAACTGAAATGATGGCTAGGAATCCATCATTTTGCTTTATTTTATTTTGCTTTGCTTTTATTTCATTATTCTTTAGTTTGTTTTATTTATTATTTTATTTCTTTATTTTATTTATTTTATTTTGCTGTGATACAACTGAAAGCTTATATCCATTTACCAACTTCTCCCTATTTCTCCCACTGCCCCCAGCCCCTGGCAACCACAATTCTACTCTCTATTTCTGAGTTTGACATTTTTTTTTTTTTTATTCCACACATAAAGCGATATGATGCAGTATTCATTCGTCTTTCTGTGTCTGGCTTATTTCACTTAGCATAATGCTCTCCAAATTCATCCATGTTGTCACAAATGACAGAAGTTTCTTCTTTTTAAAGGTTGAATAATATTCCATTTTGTGTATGTATCACATTTTCTATATCTATTCTTCCCTAGTTGAACACTTAATTTGTTTCCACATCTTGGCTATTGTGAATAATGCTGCAATGAACATGGAAGTACAGATAGCTCTTTGAGGTAATGATTTCATTTCAAGAATCCATCATTTTAAACAAGTCCCCAGATGATTGTGATGCACATGGATATTTGATAACCCAGCCCTCATATTTTATTGCAGGGAACACTGAGCACATGTCAGCTTAGATGAGGAGGCTCTTCTTGGAGGACTGACACAAGGAGGATGTGCATATCAAGAAAATTATAGGGAATTCCCTGGCGGTCCAGTGGTTAGGACTCAGCCCTTTCACTGCCGGGACCCAGGTTCGATCCCTGGTTGGGGAACTAAGATCCTACAAGCCACGTGGCCAAAGAAAGAAAGAAAGAAAAGAAAATTATAGTTTTGTTGTTTTTTCCCTTTTTCCTTTCCCTCCCTCCTCTTTCTCTCTCCCCATCCCTCCCCCAGCCCCACACATTTCATTACTGTTTTCCGTTTCAATAATCCTAATACCTCTCTATTTTATTTGCAGTTTACCGGTTTGATAGCCTACAGCCTTGGTAATGTAGCCTAGACTACAGAATGATCTCTGGAGAGCCCTCAGAAGAGATCCATATCCAATAACTAGGCGTGGGTAGAGTGTGAATTCCTATACTTTGTAAATGATAAAATGCTAAATAGTCTATTATCCTGGGATGAAAACAGCAGGTGTTACAAATATAAATTTTGTGTTGAAGCTCAAGAGAAACAAGACTAAAACAGACTGGATTAATGTTCAGGTTTATCAATGCTGTAAGACATATAGTCACGATATGTATCTAATTAATAGTTTGTATCTTTCTCTAATGAGTGTCAGAAATTTCCAGAGGTATAAGCATCTGGCTTCCTACTCCTATGATGACTTCAAGACAAATACTGTTCAACAGCTATAGTCCTAACTAGAGAAGATATCCGTGTGAAGGGTGACCAAAAGCACATTCCACCAGAAAAGTTCTTTGCCAGTCTGCCAGAGATTCTTAATTAATGTTAGTCTTTTTTGCTCCATTTAGTAACTGCTTTTGAGCATCTACTATATTTCAAGATCATTGAACAGTGGAGATGTAAACAATCCCTATGCTGAAAGTATTTACAGTCTTATTAGGAAACAGTAACAGAATTGAAAGTTACAATCCAATATGGAAAAGGTTTAACTGGGGGCATGTAAAGTTGTCTAGAGAATAGGAGAGAGGGAGAGAGAGACAGAGAGAGGAGAGAGAGAGAGAGAAGGAGAGAGAGAGAGGATATGAATGGGGACAGTGCCACCTCCTTACTCTGCCTGGGGAGAAAAGAGGTTTCACAGGCATCTTAATGTCTGGACGTCATCTCAAGGAAAAGAAACGTAAACGTCTGACAAAGAGGAAAAACAAATACACACAAAAGCATGAAAGAACGTTGCTCACTTGAGGAAGTACAAATATTTGAGCACGCCTGGGCTCACAGTGCAGAAGGGGAGAAGAATGAGCAGGGTCCAGTCTAAGAAGATCCTCATGTGTATCACTAAGAAATTTGATCCATATCCTGTAAGTGACAGTCAAGGAAGAATGGAGTTAGTTCTTTGAGTTAAGGTATCAATACCCTTATTTAAATGTAAATGTTTTACCCAGGAGTATTATTGCAATGTCAGCTCAGTAGAACCAGTTAATATCTTTGTAAAGACTGGCTAATTGTTACTTGAGGAGAGAAGCTAAACTCAGGATAAAAAGGCAATACTGAATTGTACACTTAAAATGGTTAAAGTCCTGAATTTTATGTAAGTGAATTTTACATCAATTAAGAAAAAAAAGACAGGACTTTTTAGTAACTGTAGGAAGAGAGTGAAAGGGCAGAAAACAAGGTACTGTCAGAAAGTTTCAAATGTAACTTTCCAAAATTTAACCTGGAGAAATGCAAAAGTTCTTCAGTAAGAACACTAGCACTTTTTATATTGAATGATTAGGAAAAAAATGATCATTGTAAAGTTGAACAGAACATTTATCCCTGAATGGCATTTCTCATTTTCCTTCTGAAATCAAACTGATGCTTATCTTGAAAGCCTCAAAGCCACAGTGGCAATGTCAGCTTCTTTATAAAGCATGGAGCAAGGAAACACAGGCTGGGGGATGGCCTCCTATTTCATAGTCTTCTATCCTGACACAATCAAAAACATTAATTAGGGTTTCAATGCTTCTTTCTACATCCTTTCTCTCACTTTCAGTAGTTTGTCCCCATGCCACTTAAATGCTTGATTCTTCAAATCTCCACTCCAGATACAACTTCATTTATTCATTTGTTCATTCAGTAAAATGTATTGAGTGTTCACCGTGCAGAGGCCATGTCCTAGGCAGGGGGACATGATCTTCTGCTCTCGTGGAACCCTCGCTATAATACAAGAGATAAATTTAAATATTTGCAATACCATGTGGTGAAGGGTAATGACAGATGAATATATAGGGGGAGACAGATTTGCACAAAAAAGGAAGTGGTCATTAGGTAGAGAGAATTGGCTTCTCCTAAAAAAAGGAAGTAATCAATTCCACTGATTTCTGAGGGAATAGGGATGAAGGACATTGCAGCACAGAGAGGGATCCTGGAAGCTGAAGTTTTTCATTTATCCTCAAAGACTAAGTCAACTTCTGTTTTTCTGTTTTGCATTCTGGGGATTTGCTTAGTAATAGTACTTCATTTTACTGTTAAATGACTTAGGTTTTCTAATGATTACTTTCTCATTGTAGAATATTTAAAACAAGGAAAACCGAAACAAAATTCCAGAGATGGACACTATTTTAATTCTATTTTAGGAGTAACTCCTCCTGAAAATATTTTTCTTTTTGCTCTCATTCTCTTTCTCCTTTCTTCACGTAGATTCTTACATAATAAGGAGCACATTGCATGCACAGTTTTGCCTCTTGTTTTCATATTTACTTCATTAACTTGAGCAGTTTCCTATGTCATTAAATATTCTTTAATACAGAATTTAAGTTTTTCATGACTAGGTATGATTTCACCCTAGATTTGCCAGGTCTTAGGGTTACCTGGAAAACAGACTCTGAGATAGAGGTATGCATGCTGGAGCTTCACTAGGGAGGACTCTCAGAAGACTGCCTACAAGGGAGTGAGGGAAGCAGGACCAGGTAGAGAGAGAGCTTAGAAAGTGATGCAGCTGCAATGAAGTCCTCAGCCCATCCCATGAGGAGTTTAGCTGGAATGGCCCTACAGAGTTGTCCCAAACAGAAGTGCCAAGTGAAAATTGGCACTTGCCATCTGCCTCTACAAGGATGAAGTCGCTAGCCACTGCAGTCGCTGACCTTCAACACACCCTGAAAAGAGTTCAGGGTGGAGATCAGGAATCAGGCACGCTGTGCTCTGGGAAAAACTGGCAGAACAGATCTTCAGATAGTTAGATATTTTCAGGAGATTTTATAAGTCCAATTTCTTGTATCTTCTCATATCTAGAAAAGCACTAAAATCATTAAAGGAGACATCTGCTCCTCGTGACAAGCAGCAACCTTCTGCCAAAATGTGTGCCTCACTGCATGTATCCCCCTTCACTATACTTATATACAGTACTGACCTTCCCCCTACCTCTTTGGAGAAGTTCCTCAGAGCTTTCTGAGATGCTGTCTCCCGAGCTATACTCCTCATTTTGCCCCAAATAATATTGCCACTTAACTCACAACTCTCACATTGTGCATTTTTCAGCCGACAGAGGCAAAGGGGCTGAGCCTCTGTATCCTTGCATGAACTGGTCATCGGAAGTCAGCTGACAAAACCTTGGGTAAGGCAGCTTCCTTCAACCCACGGCTTTCCTGGCAGAGGGACTCAGCTGTGCACCGTGCATAGCCAACATTCCTGACAGATGGGGAATGAGTGCCTTGGCCCTGGAGGGGGAGAATGGGTGTCAAAATACAACGTCTACAACATATTCATTTATCCCTTGTCCTGTTGTTGGACATTTAGAGTGTGTTTGGAGGATGAATAGAAAGGAAAGTGGGGAGATCATTCCAGGTCAGTGAGACAGTGGGAACAAAAGCCCAGAGACACGAAAAAAGAGAAAATTAAGAAAACAAAAATACAACTCCTCAGAGTAGGGCAGAGGACCATAAGCAGACAGTGATGAGATGAGTGGAAGAGGTGGGCATTGGGAGAGCCAGGTCATGGGGCTGGGAACTGATCTTGTAAGAAATAGGAGATATTGAATGCTTTGCTCTGGTTGCATCAGTTTAATGAAGGTGGCTGCTTCTACTCAGGGGCACGGCATTCTCTCTCAGTGCCAGGTTGGGAGACCTAGAGGTGGCACAGTTACTGCCAGATCCTTTGACACGGCTATAATGTGTAGGGACCTCTCCAGCTGTGCCTGCCTTTATCCAACTATAGTGAGAGCCCGGCCCAATGCACGGAACCTCTCTTCCCAGGGTAGACAAGGGTGGTCCTTGTAGGAATATAACTGAGTTCACTGAGGTCATAGAGGGGGGCCTGTGGAGTCCCAGACAAGAGGCCATCAACCAAAAGCAAATATACGATGCACTCCAACTGGAGGTAGAGGGGAATGGCACCTATGCCTGGGCATGGCGCTTCCTTGCTCATGCCCCACTCCAAGTGGACTGGCCAAGATTGAGAAATCCCCATCTAGAAAGACAGAACAGCAATTTCTGCTTTAGTATCCAAATAGTTTAATTTCTTCCCCCAATTGATCAATTGATTGGCTAATTGACTTTGGGAAAGGGAACAGCTGAGCTGAGAAGAGGTAGTCGAAATAAATCATGGTGGAAAATTTTTTTCCTGCATGCCAGGCGGGGTCAGTGAAACAGCAATACACAGTTCTGGCCACTATGGTTATGAATTCATAAAGATCTCAGCCTTAAAGCAAGAAATCCCCATCGTTTAAGTGTGTCAGGCCTTATTGTCAGTGCTTCTGTGCTGATTGGGAACAGGGTGGGGCTGTCAAGAGAGCAAGTGTGTTGCCATGGTGACAAGAAGTTATTTGTGTGGGTACAGCAATTGTCTTGATTCTAGGAAGTTTATTTAAAGAGAGGCTCATATGCTGATGGGTAGAAATGGCTCTCCATCTCTCGGAATCATTATGGCATCAGTGATACAGACCACCATCCTAACAGCTTGCTGGTATCCAAGCAACTAAAATATTCCTTGACATGCTGAGAGAATCCAGGAGACTCCTGTCACCCTGGCACTTGTAAAGGAAGCAAAATACTAAGGGCTTAGTCAGGGAGGCTCAGATGCTGTTGACTCAAATTCAGAGATTCAAAGCCCTGCAAAAGGGAGGCTGCAATGTTCAGGTATTCATTCAAAAATACGTATTGGGCAACAGGTGCCAGACACTGTTCCTGGACCTAGGACCTTTTCACCCATCATGCCAGGTAAGGCAGGTGCATTCACAGACTCTGCCCTGCAGGAGGGACTTTGCTGCAGTTTGTGGCAGGGGAACCTGGCAAAGGCAAGTGGCCTATATGCCACAAAATACAGGATGCCATTGGTCTGTTAAATACAGACCAATGAGCCCTGCTTGTGTGGAAAGAGCTGGACTAACAGGCCTGCATTCCTAAATGCAAGAGCCTGCATTGTAGCTTTGCACAAACACTGTATCATGATGCTTCTTGGCAGATACTTTAAAAATACTGTTGTGATACTTCAGAGGTGCTTTAAAGAAAAGAGCAAACAGGGGAAAAGCAAGACAAAGAAGAAGTCTGTTACATGGGTTATGCTGATTAGAAAGGTGTTTAGCTGTTAAATAAAAATCCTTTCCGGGTATTATATAAGGTGGGAAGGTCAAAAAACCTGCTTGAGATGCATTTCTTGGTTGACAGACCTATCCATATTCCTTTAAACAGGGAAATGGCTTGATGAAGCATAAAGAGACACCCCAGAATAGGACTTGTGTAGTGCTTGGCAATGGGGCTGGGGACAGGTGATTGTGCCTCTGTGGTCGTGGTTTCATTTGTGAAATGAGGGTTTGAGTTGGAAGAACTCCATTTCTAGTCGTAATCTAAGGTTCTACAGCACTTAAAATAACATCTTCTAACCAAAGAGTTCCCATGGACCTAATTCCCTTACAAAACAGCTGGATGGTCATTAGCATGTAGTTAAAAGGTAAGATTGCTTCTACTCCTGGAAGAAGCACATCTTGCTGAGTTCGCAGTCATATGGACTCCTTCAGAACAAAAATAATTTGTAATGTTTCTCTTTCCCACTTGACTCTCAGAATCCCTGGAAATGTCAAAACAATATAGCAGAATTGTTCACCTGGGACAGTGGAAAGACCTGAATCAGAAATTAGGAGTTCTGCCCCATCACCATCTTCCATGTGACCTTGAGACAGCCACCAACACCTTCCAACCCTCAGTTTTCTCTCCTGTAAATTGGGAATAAGGAATACTGTTTGGGATTTAAAAACTGAAACTTAAAAAGAACAATTCTGGTATTACAACATTTTATATAGAGTGCCCTTAATCTCCTTCCTTCAAAATAACTTATTTCACAGAATGACAAGAAGACCCAATATTCTATTACAGCTCTCAAGAGAATCTGCAGAGCAGATGTTGAGAATGACAAGGTTACCCTTACAGATGCTGGGAAGCAGGAAGGAAATTAAACTACTGCTTCTAGAGACCACTCACTGCACATACTTAATCAGTTTTCTTTTTTATAAATTGATGAATAAATATCTGTCTGGGAATGACTGTGGTGTTGTTTTATTTAGTTGTTGTTTTTTTTTTTCCTAGATGGTCTTTTTCTTTTTTTCACATTTTTAGTATGAAAGGCATTGCTGTTGTTTTCTCTTGTTTCTTTAAAATCAAAAACGGTATCAGCTCTTATAGAAAGGTCATCCTCTGATCACATTTTCCCATTTTGGGGCTCACAGCATGAAAGTATCCTAGCCTCTCCTAAACATGTAAAATAAATCCTCATAGTTTGTTGTCAAAATGTAGTTTTCCTGAGAGCTGTAGTCTGGTTCCAAGCCTTGGTCCTGTCCTGTGTCTGCGTGTGAGGAGATGCTGATAAAGAGTGAAGTGATAAAGAGACAAGCGCAACACCTAGAACATGGGCTGCGTCATTTGCTCCTTAAATTCTTCCGTGTTCCCTAATTCAGATATCACAGGGTAGCTTGGGAACGTGAGCTCAAAGTTAAAAGGAGGGATGGACGCACAGGGCACGGAGGCCAGTTGGGGATGTTCTCATTATCACCATCAAAGCCTGGATCATCTGGAGATCCAAGGCCACCCTCAAGTATCTGCTCCTCAGAAGCTGAGAGACTTTCTCTTTTAATTAGCATTTCGGCCTTTAAAATGTCTTTCTTGTTTTTCAAAGAACCAAAAGTATACCCAGTACATCTTTTTTTTTTTTTTTTTTTAATGGTTGGTTGCATTATTTATTTATTTATTTATTTATTTATTTAGTATTTATTTTTGGCTGTGTTGGGTCTTCGTTTCTGTGCGAGGGCTTCCTCTAGTTGCGGCAAGTGGGGGCCACTCTTCATTGCGGTGCGCGGGCCTCTTCACTATCGCGGCCTCTCCCGTTGCGGAGCACAGGCTCCAGACGCGCAGGCTCAGTAGTTGTGGCTCACGGGCCTAGTTGCTCCGCGGCATGTGGGATCCTCCCAGACCAGGGCTCGAACCCGTGTCCCCTGCCTTAGCAGGCAGATTCTCAACCACTGCGCCACCAGGGAAGCTCTACCCAGTACATCTTAACGGTATGTTTCAGAAAGTTAATTCAGGGCAAATTACATGATACTTTTATTCAACAACAAAATAAAGATTTCATCCGCTGTCCCCAGTAGGGAAACAATTGATCAATCAGGTGCATCTGCAATAGTTTGAATAAAGTAACTATTGGGAGGAAAGATGTAATCTTGAATCTCCAGAGCTATGTTTCAGTTTTTCTTAACAGAAGTCATTAGTAGGCTTCTTTTTATCATATTGACTTATTTTTTTACAGTAAAAGTTCAAAAAGTTTAAAGTTTAAAAAGCATTATGTAAATTCAACTTTTGTAAACTGTTTCACACAGAATGGGGCCTTACATTTATTCTTTGGTGAAAGAATTTATTTTCTAAAATGAAAGAGATCCACCTATTCCTAGAGTGGGATTGCACTGACAGCACTGTGTTTCCTCCAACAGAGCCAAGACGGAACTCACTACTTAGGTTAAGATAGATCTCGTGAGACGTGGTGAAATCTAGCATCAGGCTTGCTCAGAAGCTTTGAAAACTGCACTTCATGTGTGGGAAAGAGTTATGAAGAGATTTGCCTTTTCATGTGGGAAGGGGCCACGCTGTCTCTTGATTCTCCCATAGTACCTTGCACAGGATTTAAACACTTGGTTGGTTTACCATGGGTGGTAAGGTAAAGCAAAATGCACAGGAATAAAGCATGAGGGTAGTATATAAAAGGAGTGTGGGACGTACATAGAGTTCATAGCAATTTCACTGGTGTGTGGATAATCAGGAGTTGAATCGAAGGGGTCACTGAGGTTTGATGATTTCCCTCCCTTCCTCTTTTAATATTTACATCATGTCCACCATGTGGAATTCTCTGGGAAATTTTAGAACCATATAGTCCTTACAGAGATTTTTCTCTCCCTGCTGATCCTTTGCTGGGAACAACGTCACCCAGAATAAAGACTCTTTTTCCAGCCTTCCTTACTGCTAGATATCACCATGTGACTCAGTTCTGGTCAGTGGGATGTAGGCAGAAATGCTGCATGCAACTTCTTCAAGGTTTCCTTTGAAGGTGAAGGCATGCCTTTCTCTGTTTATGATAGTCAAAAATGTGTTGCTCTGTTGTTTAAAGCACTATTATTTTGGATTTGCAGCCCCCCAGAGCTAATCCTAACCTCTCTTACTAAACTCTTCTTTCCAGAGAACTCACACCTGTAGGTCTCTGGCTTAGATGGTTGAGATCAGAAGCTGGCAACATGGTTTTGCAGGTATACCTGATTTTGGACCAGTTTTGGGGACCCTCAGCTCCCTTGAAAGTCATCAGCTACACTGAACTTCACCTGGGTATACTCACCTGGGTTCAAACTTTTGCAAAGGCTGTTCTGCATGGAGGTTGCAAACTCAAATGTAGACACCAGGCAGAGAACACCAGAGAGAGAAGAGGACTGGCCCTATGAGTGGTGGGGTCTGCAGCAAACTGGAGACGCATCCCAGCCTAAAGCACCGTGCTGGTCCTGAGTCCCTGTCCCTGGCAGTCATGCTGCCACTCAGACCCCATCACGACAAGTCTTTCATCTCAAGAGCCATTGGAAATCTGGCTTTTCACAGGAAAGTGCTCAATTTTTAAATTTTAGCAACTGAAATTTAAAAAAAGAGTTAAAAATTCCGTGGATCCAGTAAAAGTTGGTTTTGGTCAAGATTTGGCTTCCTCGCTAGTAGTTCACAACTAGTTACAAGCATGGGAGAGAGGCAGGGGTTATTAGCTGACAGCTTGGTGCATATGCTCCCAGCACACAAAAAACTCATTACTGTATGGAGAGAAGTTGAACTGTTAAAAACGTGATATAAATGTCAAAGGTACCTAAAATCAGGTTCATAAATTATGATATATAAGTAAAGTTTGATTTAACTTCAGATATTGTAAAAATAGCACCACTTTACCACCCCATCCTCCATGGAGATGGAAACCAAAAACTGAGACACTTCAGATGCACCATCTGGGGGACAGATTTAACCCTCTCCATCCGTGTCACGTGGTGTGTGTTAGTAATAGCCACTTATTGCCAGATAAGGTAATCTCTTTTTTCCATAGCATACCCCATTCCTGGCAACAGAGGACCAGGGAACGGAGCCTGAGGTCTCTCATTTTGGGAAAGTTCCTTACCTCATTTCCAAGGGCAGCATGGTTCCTGGTCTCAACAGCTCCTTGTGATGTTAATTACACACCTGCCCACTGGTCCTTGCCTCTAAAGGATACAGACATGGAACTAACAGCAGGCCAGCCACAGACTCAGCTGCCTGCCAGAAACCACAACATCCATCTTACTCCCGTTCCTCACCTAACACTCCTCTTCTGCAATTAACTTCCTCACCCCGGGTTCCTCCCCGCCAAGAAGTAATGCCAAAGGCATTACCGCGCAGCAGGCAAAGCTCAGCATGGCTGCAGGCTTAAGGAGTCATGGTGTTTCTGAAATATTTCCTCTAGGAAAAATTCACTTTCTAGCAACCTGGAGCTCCCTTAGCTTAAGCTACTCTCAAAATCACTCATAAATAGTTTTGACCTCTGGTTTAGGGTCTCTCGGAACTGTGACAAAAGCAAATACTAACGCAAACCCTGCTGGGGTTGTTTTCATTCCAGTGAAGTGAAATGTTCCCCAGAGACTAGGGCTTGAGGCCCAACCACTTAGGGTAGAGCCATGGAGGTCAGGCCGTTTGAACCAATCCAGCCCCAATTTGGTTGCATAAATTGAGCAAAAACACACAATGTTAAGAGTGAACAGCTACAAACAATAAATGCTGGAGAGGGTGTGGAGAAAAGGGAACCCTCTTGCACTGTTGGTGGGAATGTAAATTGATACAGCCACTATAGAGAACAGTATGGAGGTTCCGTAAAAAGCTAAAAATAGAACTACCATACGACCCAGCAATCCCACTACTGGGCATATACCCTGAGAAAACCACAATTCAAAAAGAGTCATGTACCACAATGTTCATTGCAGCTATATTTACAATAGCCAGGATATGGAAGCAACCTAAGTGTCCATCGAAAGATGAATGGATAAAGAAGATGTGGCACATATATACAATGGAATATTACTGAGCCATATAAAGAAACAAAATTGAGTTATTTGTAGTGAGGTGGTTGGACCTAGGGTCTGTCATACAGAGTGAAGTAAGTCAGAAAGAGAAAAACAAATACCGTATGCTAACACATATGCATGGAATCTAAAAAAGAAAATGGTTCTGATGAACCAAGGGGCAGGACAGGAATAAAGATGCAGACGTAGAGAATGGACTTGAGGACACAGGGAGGGGGAAGGGTAAGCTGGGACGATGTGAGAGAGTAGCATTGACATATATACACTACCAAATGTAAAATAGATAGCTAGTGGGAAGCAGCTGCATCGCACAGGGAGATCAGCTCAGTGCTTTGTCACCACCTAGAGGGTGGATAGGGAGGGTGGGAGGGAGACATAAGAGGGAGGGGATATGGAGATATATGCATACATATAGCTGATTCACTTTGTTATACAGCAGAAACTAACACAACATTGTAAAGCAATTATACTCCAATAAAGTTGTTAAAAAAAAAGGTGTGAACAGGCAGTTTTCATTTTCTTTGTACCTCTGGTTTTCAGTCACATGGGATGCAAGGCTTCTGCAGAACACGGTTGGCCAGGTGTATGGTCCACTTAACTAAACACAACTCTGCTGCACTACTTTGTAAAATGAATATTTTTTTATTTAATTTTTATTTTATATTGGAGTACAGTTGATTTATAACGTTGTGCTAGTTTCAGGTGTACAGCTAAGTGATTCAGTTATACATATACATATATCCATTCTTTTTCAGATTCTTTTCCCATATAGGTTATTACAAAATATTGAGTAGAGTTCCCTATGCTATACAGTAGGTCCTTGTTGATTATCTATCTTATATATAGTAGTGTGTATATGTTAATCCCAAACTCCTTATTTGTCCCTCTCCCCCACATTTCCCCTTTGGTAACCATAAGTTTATTTTCGAAGTCTGTGAGTTACTTTGTAAAATGAATATTTGTAAACAGAATGATTTCTGTCTATTGATACCCTTATAATTTAAGATATATTCATCTCAGGATTTAAGATATATTACAATGATACATACATTCCTACCTTATGCATATTTTCTGAGGAGGAGCAGGTAATGATATTGAAGAAGTGGACGCTGACCACCACAATGGGGTTGGATGAATGGGCCATGATCCACCAAGGGCCTCACTATTAGATGTGTGCTGGGGACCAAGAGCCAGGGAGCTTGTAGGAAATGTGGAGTCTCAGGCAGCAAAAGATGGGAATTTGGTAGAAGTGTAGAATCCTAGACCTGAGTCAGAATCAGAATCTGCATTTTAACAAGATCCATAGGTGATTCCTCTGCACTGATTACAATTTGAAAAGTAGCACTACGAGGCTAGCCAAGGAGGCGTGGTAGACATGTAACCCATGTCCTGGAGCGGATACTCGGTCTGGAGAGAGAACAGCTGGCCTGGAGTCCTAATTGCACCATCTAACAAATTACTTCTCAGTGTTCCACATCTGTAAAATGGGAATAATAACATCTCTTGCAGAATGGGGATATTTACTCAGTAAACTATAAAGGACTGTTCAAAGATAAGTGGTCTTAGTATTATCCACCCACATTCTTATGTGTACACACACATTGTGAGGCCACTTTTTGGATGTCTCACCTTGGAAGACTCCACCTTCAAATGCCCTTGAAGTGTTGGCTAGAATTAAGGACAGAAGGCTGCTTGCCTAAATCTGAAAAGCCAGAATAAGTGTGGGTACAAATGATTTTCTTTTGAGTATAAAGATAGGCTATAAAGTCCCAACTTCTGCCTGAGTTCACGGTAACAAGCTGAATGCAGTACATGGCAAAAGCAAATACTGAAAGTGAATTTTTCAAAAATCATCTTAGATCAGCATAATCCTAAAATATTAACTCCTCACACTACACCAAAGACACAGGGAACAAATAAAGCAGAAAAAAATGGAAGCAATGACAAAAAAAGAAAAATGGATAAAGGCAAAATTTAATCCACAGCTATTTACTTCAACTCCATTAGGTGTACACACCCTCTGGTCAGTTTCCTTGGTTCTTCAGGGAGCGACAATGGCATGGATTGAGCAACGGCCTCTGCATGGAAAAAGCGCCCTTTCTTGCTGTCTACTCAGTTTCACTGCTTTATTCCCTAAGCCAGCCCTACGTTTTTATTGTTGTTTTTCAAATTGAGTTTTGGATCTATTCTGTCATGTCCTTGCAGTGTTGCTAATATCTAAAAGTATAAATTTATAGATGAATGTGCAGGAGTAACATGTTGCAGTGAAAATTATTGCTTGCTTTTCTAAAGGATAAACAGCAAGCTTTCACATTTTAAAATATACACGATCTATTGGGCAGAGTGAGATTTACCAAAATCCCTGTTGCAATCATTTGCTTGAATCTATGTGTTTTGAAACCATAGGAAAATGTCCTGATCATTTTTTCCCCTCAAGATTACATAGTACAACAGAATTCAGACAACAGAATTAGATTAACCATTATGGATTGACCTATTGCTGAGAGTTCCATCCAAAAACTGTGGAACAACACATTTGACCTGAAAATAGAGATGTTCTCATGACTAAAGATATAACTATCAATCTTATGAGATCTTAGAAGTCTCATAAAATTTCCAAACCTTCTAATTGTTGTTTTTTACAAAATACATTTCCTACTAGAATAACTGTGAACGGCATTTCTCATAACATTACCTATGTTGAGAAAATAATTATCAATGGGTCAGATTTACTATAAGAAGTTTTTATCAAGTTTTCTATTTAGTAAGAGTTTGGGTCCACTGTCAATACTCATCAGAGCCAACGTGACTTGTGAACCTGTCTGACATCTGCCTCCAGGGGCTCCGTTTATTCTTGTTCAGGTTGCAGGCTCCTCTGCACTAAATACCCAGAGCCTGTATCTCAGCAGATGGCACATTTGGGCCTGGTAGCGAGGAACACAATGCAAAGGACATGTGGTGGGCTGACTCTGTAAATACACTGCAAGAGGAAAATGATTAGCCACATATGTCTGTGACTTACTGGTCAGCTGGAAGGAAGACCCACTGAGCCTGTGGGCTAAGAAAAGAAGAAGAAACACATGCAGCAGTTAACGTGAGAGAAACAGAGGGCAACCCTGCTCGTATGCAGATTTAGTGTAGGTTCACCTTGTAATAAATATTTTATGACTTCATGACTTTTTTTTTTTTTGGTGTTCACAGACAGTTTTTATTAGCCAGAGTCCCACCTTTTTAGACAAATGGTATGGAGGTTTAAGATCAGATTTTTAAGACTTGATTCAAGTTCCCTCCATCCCCACATGACCTCCATGGTAATACTCAGTTCACCACTATAGTAATTCAAATGGGCAGCATCAACTTGCAAAGAAAAATCGTATTTTATTCATAATCTCTACTCTCTTATTGTTTGGGGAGGAGAGAGAGGAAGGCATGCAGGGGAGGAATTATTCCTTGTAGCAGGTGATGGAGGAGCCTCTTGGGACATGTCCTGTTGGGGCCACAAGCCAAAACCCATTCGAGTCTCTGGAGGAGAATGGCAGTTATGAAGGCATTGTAGTTCTCTCTGCCATCTCCTAATGGACAGATATCTAGATGGTATAAGAGCAGGAAAGGGAAAAAAAATTCAAAAGGAGCAACTTCATTAAATAAACTCTGGAACTCACTAAGGACAGGACAACTTCTGACAAAGACAATGGTACAGCTTTGGAGCCTTAGGGGGCTAAGATGACAACGGTGCCCTCGGCAGAAGCCAGCGAGCCTCCTTTGCCCAATGGAGAGGAAACCATGATGCCAGGAGGACTGGCTGCAGAACCTGGCACTTGGCAGAAGTGCACTAGATGTGAACATGTGCGGCACAGCCCCGAACTTCCAGAAGGAGCTGCGAGGGGGAATTTCCAAGGGGACTAGAGGTCTTAAATTCGCAATGAAACATAAGAACTGTAGGTAAACATGTGAGGAAAATTAATTATTTCTATCAAAATTTATGATAATTTTATTTGTTGAGCACTGTGAGGGCTTTTATGCTAAACGTTTTATATGTATGTCATTTTATTGAAAACTCATAAATCGTCATGAAGTGTGCGGGATCGTCTCATCTTTCAGACGACCACTGATGTTACGTGACTTCCTCAGGGTGGCAGAGCCAGGGTTCAGTTCCTGCACCCTCTGACCTGAAGTCCATGCTCTTAACTGCTATTCTCCATTGCTCCCCTTGTGAATGACACATGAACTGGCCCAAAATGAGATAATTAAGAAAAATACTAAGGAAGTATTTACCAAATTTGATGCTATAATTTTGAATGTATTTTAAATATACTGCCACTTAAATTTCTGTTTTCATTTCTTAATTTACAGATTAGATCTTGCTTCTCCCCTGCTTGAATGCCTCCCCACAGGTCCTAGACTATAGCCCCTAATGACATGCTTCTAGCCCATCTTCTTCTTTTTTTTAAATAAATTTATTTATTTATTTATTTATTTTTGGGTGTGTTGGGTCTTCGTTTCTGTGCGAGGGCTTTCTCTAGTTGCGGCGAGTGGGGGCCACTCTTCATCACGGTGCGCGGGCCTCTCACTGTCACGGCCTCTCTTGTTGCGGAGCACAGGCTCCAGACGCGCAGGCTCAGTAGTTGTGGATCACGGGCCTAGTTGCTCCGCGGCATGTGGGATCCTCCCAGACCAGGGCTCGAACCCGTGTCCCCTGCATTGGCAGGCGGACTCTCAACCACTGCGCCACCAGGGAAGCCCTAGCCCATCTTCTAACCATCTCTCAATCTACCTTCCCACCTGTCCACACCCCAGATTCCTACCATGGCTGACCACGGGCCAAGTTTGTGATCATACCTGCCCCTTTATTAATCGTGCTGTGCTTCCTTCTCTTCAAAGTTCAACTTAAATATCACTTCACCTACAAGTCTCCTCTGAACTCACAGGCAGAACTAATGACTCCCTCTTCCACATCATTACTGCACATTTCTTTAGATTTCCTTGAAACATTTTCTATCAAATATCAATTTGCATGTCTGATTCTTCAACGAGAGAGCAAGTCACTCTGGGGCAGAACACTTTGTCTTCTTAATCTCAATTTCCCAGTATATGGCATCACATATTTGGTGCCCAAGAGCCACTCAATAAATTGATTGAACTAAGTTTCCTGGCTTTGGTTATAACCAAGTTTACATCAGAGTTATGTTGACTTAATTATTTACATTAATCAAGTTAAATGTATCTTCTTTTCCATAACCATTGCCCCCTTCTTTTCCATGGTCCCAAGATGTACATTCCCTCACCAGCCTATCTTCTACTTTCTTTTAAGGTTGCCATATAAAATACAAGTCTCACAATTAAATTTGAATTTCAGATAAACAGTAAATAATTCTTTTAGTATGGACCACATATTGCATGGTACATAGTTATACTTAAAAAAAGTTGTAGTTTATATGAAATTCAGAATTTAACTGGGTGCCCTGTTTTTTTTTTTTTTTATACTCTTCCTCAGCACCTGGATTTTCAGGGTTTTCTGTGAAGGCCTTGAGCAATGTTTTGTTTTGTTTTGTTTTTTTTGAAAGACTTTCTTTCTTTCTTTATGGCTGTGTTGGGTCTTCGTTTCTGTGCAAGGGCTTTCTCTAGTTGTGGCAAGCGGGGGCCACTCTTCATCGCGGTGCGCGGGCCTCTCACCATCGCGGCCTCTCTTGTTGCGGAGCACAGGCTCCAGACGCGCAGGCTCAGTAGTTGTGGCTCACGGGCCCAGTTGCTCCGCGGCACGTGGGATCTTCCCAGACCAGGGCTCGAACCCGTGTCCTCTGCATTGGCAGGCAGACTCTCAACCACTGCACCACCAGGGAAGCCCGGGTGCCCTGTTTTTTAATTTGCTAAATCTAGCAGCCGCTTTTTCTTTACAATCCTCTTTAAACCATTATTTTCCACAAGTGACTCATGGTGCTCCCGTCTTTGGTCATAAAATAGAGCCTTGCTCTTAATGGAATGTATTTGTTTCATAGGGGTAACATAAAACATAACCACACAGGCCTCCCAAATTCTCAATGGCCCCCTCATGTTGGTGGTATAAGACACACAGAAGGAAAACATCTCTGTAACAAACTGATAGGACATATGATTGCTTATGCTCCCATATCAGGCTGTCCTTCACCCTTCAGCTTTGACCTTGAGTATGGTTTTCTCCTTGTGCTCCTGTATCCTTTCAGTCACTTTTCAGGCTCTTCTTCCTGCTAACCTTCCCCAGTCCTAGCTAGGTCCAGGAGTCCTTACCCTGAATGCTTCCTCTGTGGGTGGCAAATCTGTTTGTCCCTGACCTTTAAAGGGAAATGGATAGGTCCGTGGTTTTTCTTTCAAAGGGTCCCACCTGCATTTTTCATTCAGGAAGGCAATGGGGCAGACACTGGGCCAGACACTGCTCCCCACCTGCACACACTGGAGAATATTCAGTGAGGGAAGGCTTGCTGATTGCCAACAGAGGCAGCACAGTGAGCATTTCAGAGAATGCTTTCTCTCTTAACGCCCAAAGAATTACAAGTGACGAATCTCTTATTCCCAAAGACCAAAAACTTCACTTGTTACTTAGAAAGGTTTTGTCTATAGCAGTGCTCTCTTATAGCATTTTCTATGATTGTGGAAATATTTTATTCTGTACTGTCCCCTATGGTAGCCACTAGACACATGTGGCTATGGAGCACATGTTGACATGTGGTTAATGTGACTGATTTTTAAATGTTATTTAAGTTTAACTGATTTAAATTTAAATAGTTACATGTATCAAGAGGCTACTGGGTTGGACAGTGTAGGCTGATAGCATTAAATTGACTATAAAGACTAAAGATATTTTATTTAGGGAAGACGGAAAAGCTTCTACAGTTTTGGGCAAGGTCTAGATAAGGTCTAAGTCAGAGACTGTCTTCTGTAGCTAATTTTGCCCTCAGGGGGCATTTGGCAATGTCACTTGTCACAACTGGAGATGGAGGTGCTATCAGCATCCAGCAGGTAGAGGCCAGGGGTGCCGCTAAACATACTACAATGCACAGACCAGCCTCCCACAGAAAATAACTATTCTGCTCAAAATGGCAATACTGTCAATGTTGAGAATCCCCAATATAGGCAAAGGAGTAAATGAGGTAACACAGGCACAAAACTTCTCTCAACTAGTTCCCACCTTCCTCCCAAGGCCTCCGTTCCCTTTAATCCCCAGATTTTATCATTATCCTTTCCAATAATCCTTATTTTAATTAATCTAATTATTTTTATTGTCCTGACTAATTAGCTTCCATTTCTTGGACTTGTTATGTTTCTTGTAAATTATCTTATTTTTACAACGATCTTTCAAAATAGCTGTATTTATGCCCATTTTACAGATGGGAAACCAAGGTCTAAGAGGTTAGGTACATTATGCTAAGTCAAAGACATGAGACACAAAAGGCCACATGTTGGATGATTCCATTAATGTGAAATCTTAAGAAAAGGTAAATATAGAGACAGAAAGTAGATTTGTGATAGTCAGGGGCTGGGGGAAGGGAAGAATAAGGACCTCATAGGTATGGGGTCTCTTTTTGGGTGATGAAGTGTCCTAAAATTAGATAGTGGTGATGGCTGCACAACTCTGAATATACTAAAAAACAGTGATTCATATAATTTAAAAGGGTGAATATGACTTATACTTCAAAATTATTAAAAATATAGTTGTATCTAAAATGTACAACATTAAAATATATTTTCATTAAATATGCACATTTAAGTGAATGTAAAAAATTAAAACAAACAAAAACTGAGGTGCAGTGTCTTGCCTGCATCACACAGCTGGGAGTGGAGAGTCAGGATTGGAGGCAGGTCATCTGATGGCAGGCTTTTCACATGACTGACACGTTTCTTCCCTTCATTTCTCCCCAGAGTGTCAGGTGTTCATATTTCAAAGCCAGGAGGATCTAGATTTAAATCCCTGCTATACCTCTTAGTGTGGCAAATTATTACTTTTCTTTAAAAATTCTTTATTTTATTGTTGTAAGAACACTTAACATAAGGTCTCAGCAAACTTTTAAGTGTACAATACAGTATTTTTGACTAAGGTACAATGTTTTACAACAGATCTCAAGAACGTATCTTGCTTAACTGAAACTTCATGTCCATTGATTAATAACCCCTCCATTTCTTCCTCCCCCTGGCCCCTGACAACCACCATTCTACTCTTTGATACTACCAATCTATTTTATTTATTTATTTATTTTATTAAGCTGGCAGGTGTTTTGTTTTTAAATTTTTATTGAAATATAGTTGATTTACAATGTTGTGTTAGTTTCAGGTACGCAGCAAAGTGATTCAGTTATACATATATATAAATATATATATTCTTTTTTTATATTCTCATCCATTATAGGTTATTTGAATTTGACTATTTTAGATTTATTTTGAATTTTTGAATTTTATTTTATTTATTTTTTTATACAGCAGGTTCTTATTAGTCATCCATTTTATACATATTAGTGTACACATGTCAATCTCAATTTCCCAATTCACCACACCACCACCAACACCCCGCCACTTTCCCCCCTTGGTGTCCATATGCTTGTTCTCTACATCTGTGTCTCTATTTCTGCCCTGCAAACCCGTTCATCTGTACCATTTTTCTAGGTTCCACATATATGTGTTAATATACGATATTTGTTTTTCTCTTTCTGACTTACTTCACTCTGTATGACAGTCTCTAGATCCATCCACGTCTCTACAAATGACCCAATTTCGTTCCTTTTTATGGCTGAGTAATATTCCATTGTATATATGTACCACAATTTCTTTATCCATTCATCTGATTTAGATACCTCATATAAGTGAAATCATGCAGTATCTGTCTTTCTGTTTCTGGCTTTTCACTTAGCATAATGTCCTCAGGGTTCATCCATGTTGCCACATACTGAAGAATTTAAGAATCTCCTTCTTTCCTTCTTAAATAATATTCTATTGTATGTATATACGACATTTTCTTTATCCATTTATCTGTCAATGGATGTTAATCTTTCTTGAAACAATTTCTTTACAAAATGGTGTTGCTAATACTCATACTACAGGTTGGTTATGAGAGCTGCACATTACGCAAAATGTCTGACAGAAAATCTTCCTTCAGTAAAGTACAGCTATTGTTGAACTGCTCTACTGAGAAAACTCTGAGAGCATTTTCTTTGGGGCTTCTGGAAGACAAATCTTAGACCTTGGCTGCTGAGGCACCCTGGGCTGCCTAGGGCATGGATGGATCTGAATGGCCTCCCAAATCTGTTGGAGCAACTCTATTTTTTAGCTGCTTTATATATTAGGCTACCAAATAGAATTTTGTTTGAACACAGAGTTCTGTAAAAAGTTTGAACCCCACAGATCTAACCCACCAGTGATTCTAATTTAAGGAACTGGACACAAGCATAAGAAAAAAGTGAGCTAATTGGGGGAATACTTCTCTTTTATCCCCTCTTCAATTACACCATGTAGGAGGTCTCATCTGCTGAGAACCTATAAATAAAGTCTTCGTGACTTCTTTTTCCTGTGGGTGAAGACATATACACCTTGAGAGTCTTGAGTGCCTTGATTAAGGCATTTGTAGGCCATTAACCTCTCCTGGGCAAGTAACCAGAGAATTTTCCAAGAACAAGTGACGGAGTCAAGGTCAACTCCAAAATCAGAGAAGGGGGCAGGGGAGGCATGGCACAGCTTCTCAGCAACTTCCCCAACTGCTCCCAAATGTTCCATTCATTATCACTGTCTTTACATTTGTGGATGAGGGCCCTCTTCTAGTCTGCAAAACTCTTTGAAAACAAGAATGGGAGGAAAGGGCAGATTCAACCTTCTGCCTGGGGAAGCAGGGGGACACTGGCCTTTATGAAACTGCCTTAATGATATTTGCGATGGTTTAATATCTCTCTTTAAAGCAAACATCCTCTGTCTGCTGCCCTGCTGAATGATCCACTCCCACTTTTCGAGATGCAGGCTCATTTAACAACTGGCAATCAAACCCGCTCTGGCAGCCACAAAGGAAACTGTTGAGGTTCATTACACTGGAAAAAATATGCCATCTTTATTTCCATTCTATTGT